>NW_006202691.1:1978012-1986115 GCF_000334495.1 Tupaia belangeri chinensis
AATCGGGGGGGCGGGACACCAGCAGTTAGTGTAATGGCTATGTCGCTGGACTCCCACATAGTTGACTGCGGTTCGCATCCTGGACCCGGTGGCTTAAAACTCACGCTGGGCGCGTGTGCGTATGTGCTCAAAATCCCGAGAGGAGAATGGAGGAGAAGGGATTGCGGCGTGGCCATCCCCCCTGGGGGTGATTTCTCACTTTCTGTCTCTCTGTCTGGCGAGCGCATGCGCCCTATAGCGAAAACCTCTAAAAATATATATATGTATCTGGGGGATGGGTCCAGTAGGTGGCATGGTGGTTAAGGGCACTGGACTCTCACATGGCTGACCGCAGTTCAAGTCCCAGACCTGGTGGCTTGCTTTATCACTTTCTCTCTCTCTCTCTCTCTCTCTCTCTCTCTCTCTCTCTTTCTCACTCAGTAGCTCTGTCCCTCTCTGGTCAAATTAAAATAAAATAAATGAATAAATAAATGAAGTTAAAATAAAATAATTTTAAAAAAAGATCTGAGGGAAACTTCTACTTGTTTTAAAGATGCTAACTTAATCAAAGTAATTTCTCTTATTCTATTTTAGATATTTGGAATTCTGTTCACATTGGTTCAAGGAAAGCTCACATCAGACTATAGTCCTAAGGAAGGGAACATTTTCCTCTGTGTTTGGATGTTCGTAGGCCTCATTTTAACAGGTAAATTAAGGCATTTGTCTGGCAAAAGTACTCTTTTGGTATTGTCTTTATACTTAATTTTCATGTATATTGCTCCTTAATGAGTTGACAGAACACAAGGGGAAAAGATAAGGTACAAAGCAGGACATTATTTGTTTTCTTTTAGGGTATGAATCTATTAATTCTTTTTGTAAACACTTACTCTACACAGAAACAAAGCTATTGTAAGAAGAGGAGAAAAGTCTGGAGTTGGGCAGACCCAGCCTTAGCTTCTGATCTGCTGCTCACTAACTGTGTGGCTTTTAGACAAGTTCCTCAACCTCTCCAATCCTCCTTCCCTCGTTATCGTAGTAGGATAGTAAAAGCCTATGTTTACAGTAACGCTGAGGATTAGCTGAAGTGGCTCGTGAAAAGCTCCTAGTGTCATGTTGTCACCTGGGATGTGCCTGATGTGTTAGCTATTATTATTCTGTGGAAGTGGTGGTGAGAAGTCAAGTGAGGCCCAGCTGTGGTAGCACACGGTGGACACTGCTCCTTGGCAGGTGGAGGCCACATGGGGGACCCAGGTTCCATCCCCGGCCCACCCTAAAAAGCCAAGCATGGTGGCACACACCTGTAACCCCCCATTACTTAACTGACCGCAAACGTATATATTCGTTCCTACTTTCACGCTCTTCTTGAGCTGCCTGTCCTGTTAACTATCGCTTTAACCGTGGTGACATGCCTGTCTCTAACCCTGACCTCTGCCCCATTTCAGACCACTGTGTTCTGTCACATAGCTCTCACCTGACCCGAATGACCTGTGGGTGTTTTATGCTCAGCCTGTCCAGAACTGAACCTCTCATCTTCCCACTATACTTGTTTCTCTTGTCTTTTCAATTTCAATAATTAGTATTACCAGTTCTTCTTGTTGCCCAAGTGAGAAGTCTCTAGTCATCTAATTTTTTCCTTTTCTCTCCCCAAGCAGGCAATATTTTTCATATCCTGTTAAATTTCTGAATCTTATTGGTTCTATTCTAAATTATCTCTGAAACCTGTCCCTATGTGAGGAAGTCTTTAAAAGTTCATGGAAAATGTGTATTATGACAAAAAGCATGAATGTCAAAATGTTCTGCAGCATGAACTTTTCCTACGAACTTTTCTTTGAGAGATTTTTTTGCTATAGAGCATGTGTGCTCACCACAGAGAGACAGAAGGTGAGAAATTGCCCCCCTACGGGGATGGCCATGCCACAGTCTCTTCTCCTCTTGGGATTTTGGGCATGTATGCATACATGCCTGACTGGGTCCAAAACTCAAACTGCAGTGGACCATGTGGGTGTCCAGCAATGTAGCAATTACACCATCTGCTGGTCCCCTATGAACTTTTTGACGTCCCCTCTTACCACCATTCTTCACGCCTCAGACACTTACCATGTCTCAGGATTAAAACCACTTAAGGGGGCCAGTGTTGGGGTGCTGGATTCCCATATGGTCAACCACAGTTCAAATCCCAGAGCTGGTGCCTCGCTTTGTTGTTTTCTCTCTCCGGCGAACACACATGCTCTATAGGAAACATAGATACATACATAAATAAATAGGTTGAACAAATAAATAAATAAAACAAAATTAAAGCCAAAAAATACCACTAGGATTTTTCGTCTCTGGCCTTGTTGTGGATTGTCATCCTCCATGCTGCTGTTAGACTGAGTTACCTAAATGTAGGTCTGAGAGCACCTCTGTCCTTCCTAGGTGCAATGTACACTCTTCCCGTGGTGTACACGACACCTGCCTACTCAGCCCCAGCTCCTGCCCTCGGACATGATGCCCCAGTGATCACCTTGCCTCCAGGACCAAGGATAGGCTATGCCCTCTTATCTCCCGTTCTTTGTACCAACTGTCTTCTCCCTAGAATGCCTTCCTTTCACTTCTTGTCAGTTTGACGAGTTCCTGCTCATTTCTCAAAGTTCAGGTCAGGTTCATTCCTCTGGCAAGCATTCCTGATGTTCTTGAGCTGCCAGGCATTTTCCCCCACGTCCCCACTACCCTGTTTATACCCGTGTTATTGCTGTCACCGCTAGTGTTATACTTTACACGTCAGCATTTTCCTCGATTGGAGAGTCCTTAAGGGAAAGGAACTGGGCTTTCTATTTTAGAACCTTTGGTTCCCAGCGTCCTGTATATGTTCACTAATGAATGACTTGCTAATTAAGTTAGTAATTTAGAGAGGTATGATTATTTTTTTCAGGCTACAAACAGTTATGGTAACTCCATTGATATTTCTCTGTTTCAGCATTAATCAAGGCTGATCTGAAAAGACACAACATAAATATAGGAATTAAAAATATTGACATTAAAGCTGTAAGTAATGAATATTTTATTACTTTACTTTTATGAGTAGTATACATAGAAAGTGTGAAACTGATCTTACCAAGTCAGCGATTTTTTCCCCTAAGTCAACTGCTGATCTGTTAAAACTGCATGTGCCAGATGTCAAAAGTTGCGTCTTCTTTTCACAGGTGCCAGTTGAGAGTCCCACGGATCAAGAACCAAAAACTATGTTGTCCAAGCAGTCAGAATCAACAATTTGAGGTGAAAGCAAAAGTGAATGCGCTGCGATAACTGGAATACAACATGGTGACCCTTGGAGAGAGAGATGAGCAGTAAGACCGGGTTTGTCAGAGTGAGAAATGGATACTTGAAAATTATTACACAAGCTCTAAATGCACAATTATTCTGCTTAACTGTTATTTTTATATATTTTTTTATTTTTGTATTGCCAGAAGGCACATGTGCTCACCAAAAAGAGAATGCACACCCTACCCCACGTGAGGGCTGGTCACACTGGAATCCTTTTCCTCCGTTTCTTCATCCTGTCAGGTTTTGGGGCACACATTCACATGTGCCTGGCATGTTTGTTAGGCTACCTGGCCTGAGATTTGAACCACGGTCAGCCCTGTGGTATTCACCTTCCTATGCACTGTGCTTAACTACTGTGCTATGGGGTCAACTAGTTAATTGTTGAGGAATATTTTCCTTAAAATGCTTTTGTTTACATCATGTTAACACTACTGTTTATCTAATTAGCATCCCATTTTTAGTTTTCCTTTGTGTCTGAAAGTAACCTGCTGCACATTTATTTTTCAAAAGTCGTAGTTTTTTTCTTTTATAGAAAATGGAAGCGTAAGTGACTTTCTAAAATGATAATATGGAGTCCAGTCACCCACGAGACATATATCCAGCAAGACCAAATGTACAGTATATTCTCAGTCAGCGGCCTTTCCTCGGTGCTGACCTGCCCAAGCCACTTTGGTATGAACACAGTATTAATACTATACCAACATGATGCTCCTAATCCACCCAACGGCAATACTGGGATCAGACTTCCAGATGACCTCTGAGATGTTTCCCATTTCTTGTATCCTTGTTACAAAGTACTCAGTAAAGACACCACCAACGGACGGACGCTGTTCTGTGTACGGATTTTACAGATGACTTTGGTCTTCGAATGATGTTCTAATTTAGCCAGGCTCGTTGTCTTGGCTTCCTTTCTGCGCTGCCTTCCTGTCGTTGATCAATGCTAACACTATATTTTTTCACTCCAACTTGACCTAGAGTAGTTTTGTACTCATTTTTTTACTCTCTTCTTTTTTCGATATGTAGCTTTTGAATTGGAAATTTTCATCATATATGTTATTGGCTATTTTGTGATGTCTTATATCACATCCTATATTTTTGCCTTGAAGATTCCTGAAATCAGGAAATCTATAACTTCAGATAGCCTAGGTGTCCCCATTTCCTGGAGACCTCTTGAAATGCTAACCATTCTAATTCTACAATACCATTTTTATGGCCATTCTCCTCTGAGGAATACTGTGCCCTTGTATGTGATCCATCAGTGTGCTGGGGTGGGAGGTGGATTCATTTCTTCACTGTGGGGTGTGTGTGGGCACCACGCTGTTGGAACCGTCTGCTCTTTTACATACTCAGGGTAAGGAGAATAGGACCAAATGTATTCCCACAGTGCCTACCACTGTGTTTTGTTTACAGTGACAATTTAAATGTTGATGTCCTGACTCTCTAAGCTTGTAACGAGTATCTTTACAGTAATGACATTTACATTCTCTCCATGTACACAAAAATAGCCAATCAGGGAAGAAATACTCTGAAGTAGCCCAGCTGTGGTGGTGCACACGGCTAAGATGCTTGTGCTCTGAAGACTGGAATTACATAGGGCCTGGGTTGGATTCCCGGTCCAACCTAAGGGCAGCCTGGTGGCATATACCAGTACTCCCAGTGACTAAGGGAGACTGAGGCAGGCGGATCCTGAACTCGAGGCTGCCCTGGGCAACATAGTGAGACCTTGTCTGAAGAAAGAGCCAGGTGTGGTGGTGTGCTTCAGCAGTCCCAGCTGTGAGGCCGAGGCAAAAGGCTCATGTCATGGTAAGACCCTGTTTAAAAAAAAACCTTGAAGTGAATATCAATTTTGATTTAGATTGCAATGATCACATTTTCTTTCTTTTTTTGAGAGATTTTTGCTATAGGACATGTGCACTCACTGGAGAGACACAGAGAGACAGAGAGCAAGAAATCACCCTCTAAAGGGGATGGCCACACCGCAGTCCCTTCTCTTCTATTCTCTTCTTGGGATTTTGAACACACATGCACATGTGCCTGGCATGAGTTTTAATCCACTGGGTCTAGGACTCAAACTGTGGTCAACTGCGTGGGAGTGTGGCGACGTAACCATTATGCCATCTGCTGGTCTCCAAAATTATCACACTTTCTGCAACAGAATGACTCTAAATTCTGTAGAGCATGACCCTGGAGAATATGTTACCAAAAGAACTTAGCTAAGAATCAAGAACCCTGTGTCTGTGTTTAGAATGTGCTACTGTCTGTCCCTGTAACTTGGGACAAGTCATTTAACCTCTCTGGCAGCATTTTCCTCATCCATAAAATAAATGTATTCAGTTTGAGCTCAAAGGTCTTTTAAAATTAAACATAATTTATTATGAAATAGATCATATCATTGTACCACAGACGTTTAAATCTAGTTACAGAGAAAAATTTCCTGGACAATTGGAGAAACAACTAACCATGGTTGTCATTGGGAAAGCCATGATGCAGTTTTGCATAGAAAAACAAAAAAATACATCATGACTTCCCCAGTGACCTAATACTGTGTGGACACAAAGGACTTTCAAATCTCTTTTTAGCTTTTTTCAATCAGTTAGTGGTAGCTCCAGCAGAAAATATCCAATCATTAGCTTCCTTTGATGTTTACATCATAGGTATAAATGGACAAAAATATAGTTCAAGTCCCTCCTAAATCATTGTTTTTATTTTTAAGTTGTCAGTGTTGTTTAAAATAATCATGGACTTGTTGAATTCCTGAGATTTTGTATCAATTAAAGATAGACGTGAAATACTGTATTTCTGAAAAGCATATACATGTATGTCATATGTATTTTTCCTTGTAGATTAGAAAAGGGTCAACTAATGATGTGACTAAAGGAAAATGAATTGATCAGTTTTCTGTATTTTGGATGAAAGTTGTCTATAATATGTCAAACAAGAATGTCATGTAACTATGTCCTATCTTTAAAAAATGGTGTAGGAAATCATAATCTGTATAAATTTTAATCAAATAATTTTAGGAAAGAAACATTTTCAAAAGTTGCATTTATAAATGTCACCATTACAGCTTTTGTCTTTTGGGAATGTTGAAGAAATGTCTTTAAAAATATGTTGATATGTAAAAATGTGTTTATATGCAGTAGCTGAAAGAATGTGTGTGTCATTATTCATGTTCTAATTTTTGCTTTTTTACTATTTATCTGTTATCCTTGTTTTCAGTATTTCAGATTTAAAATAAATTTATTTTCTTAATGTTATTTTGTATGGCTTTTTTTTTTTTTCTTTTTTTTTTTTTTTTTATTTGGAGTGGATATGGGCCATTTAGGGGTGATCCACAGGCAAGGCATCACAAGGGACTCTGGGCAGGCTTCCTGATGGACTCTGTGAATTGGTTAGTGGGTCTGTGGCCTCTCATCTTTGCTTCCAGCCTTTCTCAACATTCAACCATGATGTCCTTGCATCCTCACATAGTACTAGAAGTCCTAACAAAAACAAGTAGGCAAGACAAAGAAGTCAAAAGTATCTAAACTATAAAAGAAGACATTTCTGCGTTTGCACATAATCTAATATATGGAAGGCGCTAGATTCTACTTTTAGACATGACAAATTCAGTGAAGTTGCTGGATACAAAATCAACATTTAAAACTTAATTATATTTCTACACACTAATGAACTATCTGGAATAAAGCATTAAGAGGTCCAATAGGGCAGTGGGGCACAGATAGCATCTCCTTTGAGGAGGTGGGAAGTTGCAGGTCAGGATTAGTTCCTGGACCAACTTGAATACTCCAGGTATGGTTGTGTGCACCTATAATCCTAGATAATTGGGAGGCTGGGGCAGGAGGACCACAGTATTGTTAAGACCTTGTTGAAAAAATACCTTTCTGTCAACCCGAACCCCATAGAAGGAAAAATAAAATTAAGAATACACTTCCATTTACCTTACATTAACAAGAAAAAAAAATATTTAGGAAAAAGTTTAAATGAGGAGGTAAAAACTGTAAAATATTGATGAAAGAAATTAAAGAAGAGGATCAGCCAGTGGCGTGGTGAAGGCAGCTGGATCCCATATGGCTGACTTTATGGTTTGAGTTCCAGACTGGCAGCTTGAAGAACAAACAGGATATGCGTGCATGCAGGCCCAAAATCCCAAGAGGAGAATGGAAGAGAAGGGATTGCAATATGGCCAGCCCTCCAAGGGGGTGCTTTCTCACTTTCTCTCTCTCTTTCTCTCCCCAGCAAGCACACATACCCTATGGTAAAACTGAAAAGGAAAAAAAAAATTAAGATATAAATAAATGGAAATATAGCTCATGTTCATGGGTCAGAAGAGTCAGTATTATCAAAATGTCCATACTACCCAAAGCCATCTACAGATTCAATACGCTCCTTATCAAAATTCCAGTGGCAGAGCCAGCAGGTGGCGTGGTGGCTAAGGATGCTGGATACCCATATGGCCGACTGTGGTTCTAGTCCCAGACCTGGTGGCTTGCTTTCCCCCTCTCCCTTTCTCTGTCTCTCTGTCTCTCTCATCAGATTAAATCATAATAAGTGGAATTAAGATAAATAAATAATTCTTTTAAAAAAAAATTCCAGTGGCATTTTCCACAGAAATAGAAAAAAAAAAATTCTTAAAATGTATATGGAGCCATAAGAGACCCTGAATAGCTAAAGCTATTTTGAGAAAGAGCAAAGCTGGAGGTATCATACTTCCTGATTTTTGTAGACACGACACCTTAGGCCTTTGCCTAATCCTGTCATGTGTACCCATCTGCACTTTCCCCTTCGTTTCTATTTATTTAAGTCCATGATGGTAACTGT
>NW_006202691.1:1986139-1995974 GCF_000334495.1 Tupaia belangeri chinensis
AGGGAAAACATACCAGTAAAAAACAATAGAAACTTGATTTCTGGATGGAGTTTCTTGGTTTGGTTGACAAATGCTGCTTGCGCATGCTCTCTTTCTTAGGGAAATATTTGATTTCTCCAGGACTGAACTGGCTCCAAACCCCAGGAGACCAACTGGTACATTAAATGTTCATTACGTTTCATAATGCATAAAAGTGAGGCTAAAATAAAAGTACTGGTGATTTCTCTTTTAGTGGAAAGGTTGAATCCTTCAAAACATTTTGACCTAAAGCCAAGACAGGTATCCCTGGGACCACAGCTGGGAGAAGAAATTATTGGTGGATAGAATTTTCCATTGTATAATCAGGAATTTAGAACTTATGTCCCTGATGGGACCAGCAGTTAGCATAATGGCTATGTCGCTGGACTCCCACGTAGTGGACTGCAGTTCGCGTCCCGGACCCTGTGGCTTAAACTTACGCCGGACGCGTGTGCGTGCATGCACAAGATCCCAAGAAGAGAATGGAGGAGAAGGGATTGCGGCGTGGCCATTCCCCCCGGGGGTAATTTTTTGCTTTCTATCTCTCTGTCTTTCTTCTGTCTGTCTGGCGAGCGCACACGCCCTATAGCAAAAACCTCTCAAAAAAAAAAAAAAAAAAAAGAACGTCCCTGAGAATTTACACCTAAGCATAGATTCGTCCCTGGCAACCATATGCAATACTCGATACTATTATTTTGTCTGATTAGATGATGCGGTTTATGTGCATTATCTCACTGCCTCAGCAGCACTAGGAGCCTTTGAAAGTACCTACTGTGGCTTATAGGATTAAAATATGGCCTTTTGGAGACTAGATCCTTAGATTTTGTGGTAGGTAGTTAGTCATGAGCGGGCAGCCCTAGGAGAAAAGCGAAAGGCTTCTCTAGCTCTGGGCTCCAGGAGGGCAAGGCAATTAGCCATCTCCCTTCCTTGGGGCCTGAGGGAAGCATACAGGGATGATTTCTAGATTTTTCTCCTATCAAAAAGACCCAAGTAAAGCATTTTGGTCAACATCCTAATTCCGATTAGGGTGATGGACTAGCTGGGCAGTCTAATTGGGGCAACTTTGCTCGCATTGGCGTGGGCAATTAGGTGATCAAGTTCCTCATTCTTTACCTGTGAGGAAGGTGCACAGGTGCAGGAAAAAACATGTGGATTCAAATTCAAAGGAAGGACAGAGGAAGCGTAACGGGCCTCCCACTAATGAATATTCATGACCTCTAGTAATAAAATGACGGTTGACCCTGCAGAGTGCGGTTGCCACCTGGCAATCTGCCCGCCCAAGGGCCTTTTGGGTGTACTTCCTTTCTTTCCTATTAAATCTTTTCTACCTGCTTCATTCATGGTTGCGGTTTCATTTTGCGCCTAGGGACAGATCTCTCATTTTAGTGATCTGGACCCAAAAAAACAAGGACTTCACAGCGCTGCTCAGCACTTCCCCTTCCGTTAACAGTTTGAAATTGTCATGATCTCAGGAAATTAATTTAAACCCTCTGGCTTTCTGATGTTTCCTCTATTAAATAAGATAACATGCTTGGGACCAGCAGTTGGTGTAATGGCTATGTCGCTGGACTCCCATGTAGTCAACTGCAGTTTGAGGACCGGACCCAGTGGCTTAAACTCACGCGCATGTGCGTGCATGCCCAAGATCTTGAGAGGAGAATGGAGGAGAAGGGATTGTGGAGTGGCCATCCCCCCTGGGGGGTGATTGATTTCTCGCTTTCTGTCTCTCTGTCTCTCTCTGTCTTTCTGGTGAGCGAACATACCCTATGGTAAAAAAAACTCTTAAAAAAATTAAATAAGATAACATGCTCTACTTTGCAGGTTTCAGTGAGAATTAAATTTAAGCAGGAGGCACATAGTAGGTCCTCAGCAATTCAGATTCATTATTGCTCTCATTTTGAGAAACAGTATTAATAGAGAATGGGGACCAGTAGGTTGTGTAGTGGTTGGGGTGCTGGACTCCCAAATAGCCAACCGCAGTTTGAGTCCCAGACCCAGCAGCTCGAAACTCACGCTGGACACTTCGACATTTGTGCCCAAAATCCGAGAGGAGAATGAAGGAGAAGGGATTGCAGCATGGCCACCCCACCCCACCCCAGGGGAAAATTTCTCACTTTCTCTCTGTCTCTCCAGTGAGCACATGCATCCTAAAAAAAATGTTTTTAATTAAAAAAGAAACAAAAATAGGGACTTGCTGCCAATACACACTTGATGTGATTGCTGGTGTAAATAAACCTCTGTGCTGCTTTTGCTATACGAAAGCATAGCACATACAACTCCGTACAAGTATCTAACGCTTGATAATTTACAGCCACGTTACTAGTTTACATATTTACTCTACTTTTATCATTATTTTAGAGTGTATTCCTACTTACAAGACAATTCACTGTAAAACAGCATGCCATGCTATCCTGGCAGCAGCCTCACACATCCTGTTTACCACATCCCCTCGACTGCATCATTTCCCGTTGTGCTTGAGCTAATCTGGCATCAGTTCCGTTAGCATCTTCCAGTGGGATAAGAGGTAAAGGCAGAAGACAGTGAGACCGACAATCCTAACCCCGCGTAGTTCTGGGCTCATGTGTGTGCTTGTGTCTTCATTTTTAACAATTTTTAAAAGGAAAAAATATCGGTAGTAACTTCTTTTTAGAATTTTTTACCTTAGGGCACATGTGCTAGTGAGAGAGAGAGACAGTGAGAGGGAAAGTGAGAAATCACCCCCCGGGAGGCGGGATGGCCACTCTGCAATTCCTTCTCCTCCAGTCTCCTTCTGGGATCTTGGGCACGCACACAAAGGGCTGAGTTTCAAGCCACCAGGTCCGGAACTAAAACTGCGGTGGACCATGTGGGGGTCCAGTGACGTAACCACTATGCCATCTGCTGGCCCCAACAATATAACATTTTTTAAGAGAGATTTTTTGCTATAAGGTACCTACTCTTGCCTGTTGACGGAAAATAACCAACTCTGAAGAAACAATCATTAACGTGGTTTATTTCTAAGTACGAACACGTGTGGCAGGCCCAGAGAAAGGTAAACATGCCTCGCTCGAGGTGATCAGGTACAGGAGTTCCTTGGATTTGATTTTGAGAGCGAGAGACAAAGTTTGGAATTTAGTGAAGAGTTTTTCCATTGGTTTGGCCCAAAAAGATGGAACATGTGGAGTTGAGGGGAGCATGTAGGTTACAGGTAGGTTCCACAATTCTTAGGTTGGTGATTGGAAGGGAAGATCTGTGTCTTGGGAAGAGATCAGCAAAAGAATGTGCAGTAACACATTTAATATGCATCCCAAAGATACTACATCAGGGAATGTAGGAAGAATCCCGTTGTCCATGGGAAAAAAGGGTCAGTTAATAACGTTTGCAGGCATGACTCCCTCCAGGCCCTCTGGAAAGGTTTTTGGAAAATAGGAAAAAGCAGTCAGACTTCTGTCCTCACACTAAAGAGACAGAGAGACAGAAAGCTAGAAATCATTCCTATCCCCGGGGGGATGGCCATACTGCAATCCCTCCTCCATTCTCCTTTCAGGATTTTGGGCACGCATGCACACACACCTAGTGTCTGTTTCAAGCTGCCGGGTCCAGGACTCAAACCTTAGTCAACTACATGGGAGTCCAGAGACATAACCATTATGCCATCTGCTGGTCCCAATAATAGCATTTTTTAATGAAAAAAATTCCATTCAATATAAAGAAAGAAAATATTTTTGTACAGTTATAAGATGTGTTTTTGTTTTAAGCTGTTCATCACAGTCAAAAAGTTTTAAAAATTAAGTTTATGAAGCGAATAAATGGCAGCAAGGTTGGGTTATTATTGAAGAAAAATCATTTTTATACCTTTACCGTAGCTGAAGTGTCCAGTGTTTTTAGTCTACAGCAGTGTCATGTCCTAGACCTTCATACTGACCCCTGCTTACTCACTGGCTCTCCCAAAGTATCCTCCAGTGCCCCAGGCTTCACTTACAGTACGTGCCCGATATGAGTGTAGCATTTTTTCCTATCATTTATACCTCCTTACAGTTTTTTGCTGTGTCTTTTCCCTGTGCCCTATAGAGATGAGCATTTTTCCTTATCATTTATACCTCCTTACAGTTTTCTACTGTACCTTTTCATGCTTAGGTCTGTTCAGCTTCTCAGATATTTGCCACTGTGTTAGAACGGCCTGTCGTATTGGCACGGTGCCATGCAGTCCAGGCTGTGGCCTAGGAGCAACGGACTATAACAGAGAGCCTCAGTGTGTAGCAGGCTACCCCGTCTAGTTTGTATAAATACACTCTCTCACTTTCCTAGACTACAAAGCTGCTCAATGTCTCATTTCTCAGAACCTACCCCCGTCGTCAAGTACTGCATGACTGTGTTTAGTTACTGCATCCATGCACATGTGGGTACAGCACTGGGCATTGTCCCCCCAGAAAAAAGGCATGGTGATTAAGGCACTGGACTCCCACATGGCCAACTACAGTTCGAGTCCCAGACCCAATGGCTTGGTTTCTCACTTTCTCTCTTTCTCTCTGTCTCTCTCTATTAAGCACACATAGCCTATAACAAATTTTTAAAAATAAAATAATAAAAATTAAATAAATATTCTTTTTTCCTTTTTTATACTTTAATTATTTTACATTCATTCACTGAACACCACCACAGCATACAAAATGTGATTTCCCATCCAGAATACACTGCATAGTGGCTTAATCATACATGTTATCATTGACAATTTCCCATTTCTTGTTTCATATATGTATGAATATATGTTTTTTCCCCTTATTTCTCACCCCCTGCCATTTCCCACCCTCCTCCTGCACTGTCTCTGGTGTCTACAGTCGCTTTTCATTCCTCGCCACCCTCCCCCCATATTTTATCAATTCACAAAATATCTTAATTTAACTATTTTCAATTATAAAGTCAGCTGATATATACATATCTGTGAACACATGTCTGACTTTAAGCATGAAGTTCTGAGTAGAACGGATATACTATAGGGACCAGCAGTTGGCATAATGGCTATGTTGCTGGACTCCCATGTAGTCGACTGCAGTTTGAGTCCCGGACCCAGTGACTTAAACTCATCCTGGGCGTGTGTGCGTGCGTGCCCAAGATCTTGAGAGGAGAATGGAGAAGGGGTTGTGGCGTGGCCAACTCCCCTGGGGGGTGATTTATTGCTTTCTGTCTGTCTCTCTCTGTCTTTCTGGCAAGCGCACGCACCCTATAGCAAAAACCTCTGCCCCCCAAAAAAAGTAAAAAAAAAAGAACAAATAAACTATAAAGTAGCACATAGCTGATGCTATATAGTTTACTGCGGTCATTAAATAGGTATTTTTAAACATTTTTTTTTAATTTCAAGAGAAACAGTTTTAGATTTAAGAAATCAAAATTTGTAAGATGCTAAGAGAGCTTTGCTTAAAACTTAAAGCTAGGAAACAGGGTAGGATTCTGTTCAAATAGTAGGTGCATGAACCTATTAGTAGCTCAAGACAAGACCAAAATCCTTAAATCTGGAAAATAAAGCATAGAAGAAAATCAGTAACGTTTTAGTCCAACATTGTTAGATTCTATTTCACCAGTTCAGTCTTATGTACTTTATCTTCTGTGTGATCCAATCTCCCTGTTTAAATTCTGGAACATAACATTCAACTCCAGACTTGTCCCTACCATTAAGTTGGCCATTTTCTTGGTTGTTTTTGAACTCTTATTTCTGTGTGTCTGTGTTTAGTTTTCCGGGTATAACACTCCCTTCAAAACTTCTCGGAGACTGGTCTGGTGTTGGTAAATTCTTTCAGGTTTTGTTTATCTGAAAATGTACTTGTCTTTTCTTCCTATATGAAAGATAATCTTGCCAGGTACAGTATTCTTGGTTGAAATAAATTTTCCCTTAACACTTCGAATATATTTTCCTATTCTTTCCTTGCTTGCATTGTTTCCAACAAGAGGTCTGCTGTTAGCCTGATGGGATAGCCTTTGTAAATAATTCGATGTTTCTCTCTTGCCAATCTCAGTACCTTGTCTTTGTCTGCAGTTTTGGTTAATCTGATTATTATGTGTCTTGGAGAAGATCTTCTTGGGTTGATTCTATTTGGGGTCCTTTGTATTTCTTGAGATTGGATCTTTGAATGCCTCTCTAGGTTTGGAAAGTTTCCTTCCAGGATTTCATGGAATAAATTATCAATGCCCTTATGGGTCTCTTCACCTTCTGAAATACTGATTATCTGGATGTTTGAGTGTTTAATGATATCTAGAATTTCTCATATATTATTCTCATTTTGGGGGGCTATTTTCTCAGTCTTCATGGTGGATTTTTCTCAGCCAGTGATTCTGTCTTCTATATTTGAGATTTGACCCTCTGTATGATCTTATCTACTTTTAATACTTTCAAGGGAGGTTTTGATTTCCTGTATTACAGCCTTCATCTCTAACAGCTCCGTTTGATTCTTTTTTATGATATGTATTTCCTCTTTCAGATCATGCAAGAACTTCCTCACCTCCTGGATATCGTCAGCTCTTTTCGCCTGTGTCTTCTGGAGTTCACTGTCTTTCTTCTCTTGCATCTCTGTTAGCTTTGTGACTATGACTATTCTGAATTCTTTATCTGACATTTCCATGAGTTGCATGGTACTGTCTGTGGGTGAAGAGGAATTATTCTTTTCCCTTGGAGGAGAGGTATTTTCTTGCTCTCTCATATTTCTCATGCCCCTGCTGTGATTTCTGGTCATCAGATGGGTTTTGCATTTCTTCCTAATTCTTGATGTTCAATCTGAGCTTTCAGAGGCGTGCTGGAAGAGGTGATCTGCAACTTCTCTTTTGTTCTGTTTTCACTCTTTGTGTGTCAGATTCAGTGGGAATTGAGGAACATTCTGACCCTGATAGTAATCAGATGTTTGGATATTGTTCACTTAGAACTGCCTAGACACTCAGCTTGTGGAGACTGAGCCGCCTAGGGATGAAGTTAAAAGAAAAAGGAAAAGAAAAGAGAAGAAGAGGAAAGAAGAAAAAGGCTATAAAAAAGAAAAAAGGAAAAAAGACGATAAAATAATTTTTATTTTCATTCTAAAAGGCAAAAAAATGAAAGCAATGTCTCACAGCTGAAGTTCAGTAGCCATCTCAGAATGGGCTTTGGTTTGTGCCTCTCCTAGAAGAGAGTGCTTAAATAAATATTCTTCCTTTCTTCTTTTTTTTTTTTTTTTTTTTGTATATGGCATGTGCACTCGCCAGAAAGACAGAGAGTCAGAGAGAGAACGTGAGAAATCACTCCCCAGGGGAGTGGCCATGCCACAATCCCTTCTCCTCCATTCTCCTCTCAGGATCTTGGGCACGCATGTACACGCACCCGGCGTGAGTTTAAGCCACCAGGTCTGGGACTCGAACTGCAGTCGACTACATGGGAGTCCAGTGACATAGCCATTACGCCAACTGCTGGTCCCAAATAAATATTCTTTTATGAAAAGAAACACATCTGGATTCAGAAGAGACTGAGAGATCTGGACAAACAGGATGGACAACCTTTAACAAAAGAGATTAAAGAACAGACTGGAAAGGGAACTATCAAGTCCACCACCTACAGGCGACACTTCCCTCTTCCTTGTTCCCTTTTCCTCCATGTGTGTGCCTAATTTTGCATAAGCATAAAGCATTTTGCCATTTAACATCATTTTCCGTGTGGGTATGTGGAGTTTTCTTTTTTTTTTTTTTTTCGCCTGAGGTTTTTGTCTTAGGGCATGTGTGCTTGCTGGAGAGAGAGACAGAGACGGTGAGAGGAAAAGTGAGAAATCACCCCCCCAGGGGGGATGACCATGCTTCAATCCCTTCTCCTCCATTCTCCTCCTGGGATCTTTGGCGTACACACACATGCATCCGGCGTGAGTTTCAAGCCACCAGATCTGGAACTTGAACCACAGTTGGCCATGTGGGAGCCCAGCAACCTAACTGCTATGCCATCTGCTGGTCCCATGTGTGGGCTTTTTATTACCATTATTTTAAATACACATCTTGCAGTAAGGCTGATATACCATGATTTACTAAGAATGCCCATAGTGAGCATTCATTCACTTATTCAGCATTTTTGAGCATTTACGATTTTACTGGAGTTTGTGCAAGGAGCTGGAAATACAGTGTCCCTCTCAAAACCCTCAGAGATAATAATAATTAAAAAATCCTTACTGCTCATAGCACTTGATCAGAGGTTGTACACTCGTCCAGACTAAATGATGAAGCTCTGACAGCCTCAAATGTCCAATAAGACAGGACAGGACTAGGCAAGGTTCGGGACAGAACTCCTAACAAGTTTCCAGGGGCTGCTGCAGCCGCTGCTGCCCTGCAGATCACACTTTGAGAACTTGGCCCTAGAGTAGCTGTCCCCTGTGGCCTCTCTGCTGGGTCTCCCTGGCTAATGCCTTCTCCCCAGACTGCTCTCTGGCTCCCCCCAAACATTCCCTCTGGCCTGATTGGAAATCTGACTGGCTGTTTTTCTCTTTATACTCATGGGTGACTTTTGCACTCCCCGAACCCTGTGAAGAGGAATAATGTCAGGACTCATTTTCTCAGAAATCGCACAGCTCAGTGCCCAGGGATGTATCGGCCACCGTGGAGAGAAGCACGTGGCTGGTCCACGGCCCCTCCAGGCCGAGCAAGCTATGTGCCACCCAAGTAGCTTCCTCCCCTCCTTGTGTCCCTGAAATCATGCCACTTTCTTTGCCACTTTTCCTACTAGTACACCTGGCTTTGCTAGAGGGTGGAAGAGAGAGAAAGTGAGAAAACACCTTCCTGCATGGGGGTGGTCACTGCAATCCCTTTTCCTCCATTCTCCCTTTAGGATTTGGGGCACAATCCACCAGGCCCAAGACTTGAACTGTGCATTCAGCCATGTGGGGTCCAGCTGCCTTCATCACCACCACCAAGGCTGGCAGCATCTGGCTTTTCCTAAGGACTGGAAACCCTGGCAGAAGGGCCATTGGGGGCACAGTGCCTGGAGAGAGCATTTTCCATTCCAAATGTGGAGCAAGCCCTCCCTCTGCTGGTCATTTTACAAACTGTTTCACACTCATTGCTGAATTTCCCTAGGCTTGCTAAGTGTGTGTGTGTGTGTGTGTGTGTGTGTGTGTGTGTGTGTGTGTTTGTGGTAAAGAAATGTGTCAGTTCGTTCCAGCTGGGTATCCTCCTCCCTTCCCCTCTGTTCCCCTTTCCTTTGCTCTGGACTGACTCAAAAAAGAAAAACAGAGGATTGGAGAGATACTCCCTCAGATCTGGGAACACGGGCTAGCACCTCTGATTCCTAAGTTGCCCAGATCCTCCTCCCTTGTCAGAGCAACTGTCGCCACCAAGGAGGGGCCTGGAAGCGGAGGACAGGGCTGGTAAGCCAGGAGGCGCTTTCTTGTCCAATCTCATAAGGGTTATTTTTTGGCTCTAGAACTGCCAGGCATGATAGCCAGCTCCGAGGGGTTCTGTGGTGGGAAAGCAGGGGCAGAGCCTGGTGCACAGAGCACAGCCTCGTGTGAGGTCTTAGAGCCAGTGTGTGCCCCTGCCTCTTCCTAGCGCTGTGGCACTGCCCAGATCACCAAACTCTCTGAGCCCGGTCTTAGCATCTGCATGCTGGGAATCAGGTGTGCGTGGATTCAATGAGTAGGTGGTGGTGATTCCCCACGGAGGGCAGGAAGTCCTATAGACATTGGCGCCGGTGCCCTTCCTCCACCCTAGGGCACAGCAGGGCAAGTCCCTGGGGATCCACAGCTGCCATCTCCTCCTCTGAAAATGCAAAAGCGCTGAGCCGACTGCTGTGTGGAGGGCTGAGGGCAGAGGGCAGGGGCAGCCTGTGGCCTGTGGCTGGGGGAGG
>NW_006202691.1:1996123-2003865 GCF_000334495.1 Tupaia belangeri chinensis
GGGAGGGGGCGGGGGCAGCCTGTGGCCTGTGGCTGGGACAGTCCTCTTGGTTGAGCTCAATTGTCCTCATCCCCATCTCTATGGTGCCTCAGGCAGAGAGGGCCTCGCCTCTCAGGGGAGCCTCTCATTTGCTCTTCTGCCTCCATTTCTCTTTGCCCCAGGGTCCCCACACTCTTAGCAGAGGTTCAGGAAGGGCAAAACCAGGTGAGGCCTGGGGCCTTGGGGCTAGCTGGCAGGACCCTGGCTGGACTTGGTGCTCTCCCAGGGAAGAGCGCCTCTGCCTCTCCTGGTAACCACCCCACTCCCCAGGAGGGCGGCAGCACTGGGAGCCTACTCACAAAAGGTCATCGCAGAGACCTCTTCCAGCCAACTGCACCCTGTTCCCATGAGACGTGCTCACAGGTGGGTTTGCCCTTCTGGAAGCACACTTTGGGTTTGACCCTGGGCTGGACTCTCGTTCAAGTTTTAAAACTGTCCACAAGGTAGACCCACACACACCTCAGTACACGTGTGTCCCCTGCTGGGCCCTGTGGATTCTCCAGTGCCTTCCAGAATTTGCTTCCTAATCCTCTCCCTATGTGTTACCCTGCTGCCTTGGGTTCTTTTCCAGCTGTTCACACTGTGGCCACGGGGTGGCAGTGAGAACCACTTCCCTATCTGTACTCTCCTGGGGCTCTACCTCTCCAGCTGAGACGCTCAGCCTAGTGTGCTCTGAATCACCCCAAGGGCTTGTTCAATCACCTTTATCCTGCCTCTTACCCTTGGTGTGACTTCCTTACTAACCTTTCTTTTCTTTCTTTCTTTTAAGTCTTTGTTGTGGTTTTTTTTTTTTTTTTTTTTTTTTTTTTTTTATAGGACATGTGTGCTTGCCAGAGAGAGAGAGAGAGAGACAGAGAGATACAGAGAGAGGAAAAGTGAAAAATCTCTCCCTAAGAGGATGGGCATGTTGCAATCCCTTCTCTTCCATTCTCCTGATATTTGGAGCATGCACACACATGCACCCAACATGATTTTTAAGCTGCCAGGTCTGGGACTTGAACTGTGGTTGGCCAGGTGGGAATCCAGAGCCTTAACCACTGTACCACCTGCTGCCCCCTTTACTAACCTTTCTGAGCTGAGTTTCTGATTTAGTCAGTCTAAGATGGGACTCAGAATTTGCATTTTTAAGGAGTTCCAAGCAGGAGCCCAGTGGCCTAGGACTATCCGAACCTCACACAGTGCAGTGGAGCTGGCTCTGGCTGGGAGACTCTCCTACCAGCACCCGCTCCACTAAGATCCCCTGTCACTGAATCCTCCAAAGTCCTTGGTGGCCAAACAATTAGCCTTTATCCATCCACAGGAGCTCAACCGAGGGCAGGCACTGTTGGGAGGTAACCAGAGAAGGTCAGAGAAGGAGACCGCAGGAGCGAGCCCCACACATGGGCAGTGGGTCCAGTGCCTGTCTTAGGCAGGAGAACAACAGCAGTGCCGGGTGTCTGGGGCAGGAGACATCCAGACCAGGAATAACACCCCTAGAGACCAGGCCCCTTTCTTAGTGTGTTCAGGTCTAACAGAACACAATGGACTGGGAGACACTCTGGCCAGAGAAGAATACTCCTGTGAAATTTGACAGAGTCCTAACCAGTGGGATGTGGGTAGAAGCCACGTCACTCCAGATCGGGCCTGCAAGAGCCCCCTGTCACTCTCTACTCTCTCCCACATTGCATGCCACGTAGATAACAATGCTTTGGGTAGTTGTGGGAGCCACAGCTTGAAAAAGATAGTGCCTCTGGCACCCTGAATGCAGATATACCCAGACCCAGGAGACTCCATAAGAGAAGAATGAGCTCCTATTAAATGAAGCTGCAAGATTCCAAGGCTTCCCTGTTACAACATCCGACATTACCTTCACCAACTTCTCAGACACCTGCTCTGCTGAGAGAGAGCGGAAGCCACCACGACACACAACCTTGCTGGCCTCTGTTAGCCTCATCAGAACAAGCACATGCAACATCTGTGCTCTAGGCTAATCGCAGCCACCATGTACTGCGTGTGTATCATGCGCCAGCTTTCATCAATAACTGCTTTGTGGGGAACCAGCAGTTAGCGTTAATAGCTACATAGCCAGGAAAGGAAGTCAGGATGAGAGTGAGAGGATGGATAGAACATAACCTTAGGGATTTAGGAAAGTGTGTGCACCTTGGGGAAACTCAGGGAATCAACAAGTGTCCAAACACCTTCCCTCTGCACCACCTGCACTTCCTCTTTGGCCTCCTGGTTTCAGGTCTGTCCCAAAAGTTGAGCACAGGACAGAGTTTGTCTCATGCACTGTTATATCCATGGCACATAGTGCCAGGCACACTGTAGGTGCTCAATAAAAGAAGGATTTGGGAAGGAGTCAATGGGAGAACACAGCTGGCTGGAACCTTCACTCTCCTCTCAGGATTTTGGGTATGCATGCACACTTGCCTGGCATGTTTTCCAAGTCACCAGACCCAGGACTTAAGCAAACTCAAGCCATGTGGGATCCAGCCACCTTATCTACCACACCACCTGGTCGGTCCTCCCCAGGTGAGAACCACCTCATGTGATAGACCAGGCCTCAGAGAGGGAAGGGGGCATGTCCAGGGTTACCCAGCAGGTGAGGGCAGGGCTGGGCCCCAAATCTACTGAGCACTCTTCTCTATTCAAAAGAAGCTCACTTCCATCATCTGTTCAGAAAATGAATCTTTTTTTAGAAGTATTTTATTGAACTTTAATTAATTAATTAATTAATTAATTATAATCAGAGAGGGACAGAGTGAGAGAGAGAGAGAGGGGAAGTGAGAAAGCAAGCCGCCAGGTCTGGGACTCGAACTGTGATCAGCCATGTGGGAGTCCAGTGCCCTTAACCATCACACCACCTGCTTGCCCCCAGAAAATGAATCTTAGGGGCTGCTGGCTCTTTAGACAGAAGGTTCTTCCTAAAGTTACGTCTTTGCAGTGTTTCCTTAGTCTGCTCAAAGTGGATTTCATTTCAACCCAGTGAGAATCCAAAGATCCTTTGCCTGGATCCTCCCCCTGCTCCGTGCTGTCCTCCGTTTACAAGGGCGTGGATTCCTGGACTCACTCTCACCCCTCCCTGACGCCTCCCTCTGCTCTCCCTGTCTGTCCTCCCTCCATCTCAGCTGACCATGAACTCCTTCCTTCTTCTTCTAGCTAAATCTTCCCAGATCATCCCTGTCCCACAGAGCCAATACCCAGCAAGTCCTGGAAGTAAGTGAATTTTCACCTCCTTTTCCACTTCTGCTCGTGGGTGACTCCCTCTTGCTCTACAGGGAGGGCTGGCCCCAGAAGACCCAGCTCTGTCTTCCTCACAGCTGGCAATGGCTAACCTGAGTCATGGCCTTGGAACATAAATAATCTGCTCTCATTTATTTAAAAAAAAAACAAAAACACAAAACCCACACAGATAAAAGGCTTTGGTGAAAGATGACCCAGAGCAGATAAACCTTTCCTTAATCAGCACTGCAGTAAATAAAACCCACATGGCAGGTTCACTGAGAGTATTTTGGGCAGTCTGGAGGGTTTTTTAACCCTCATTAGCCTCAACTAAAAATGGACCCACTGGAATGTTTACAGGCAGCTACATGGAGTGTCAAGTGGGATTCGCAGTGTGTTATTAAGCACTGGCTGATCACGGCCCCCGAGCACTCATGAGCAATGGAGGCCATCTTGTTCCTGTCTCCCAAGGGTGAAACCATGCTGCCGTCACTCACTCCTGGCAACTTCTCCACCTCCCAGCTGGGCCTCTGCCCACCCCACAACATCCTCTGCTGCCTTTTAGAATTTGGCTGCTCATTTCTATTTCAAGCAGGCTACAGTCAATAAGCCCATCAGTGGTGGGCAGACAGGGGCCTACTGGTCCAATGCAACACAATGAGAAGGTGACCCACAAGGAAGCACTCCAGGTTCAAGTTGGAAAACCTCCCTGAGTATACCCAGCATGTGCGTGCCTATGATCTGAGGCTGGCTGAGGCAGGGAGTGGATTGTGGCATCGAGACTCTAATGGGGATACTGTGTCTCTCTCTCTCACTTTCTCTCTCTCTCTCATTCATGGAAGAGGTAAATAAATACACTTTTTTTGTAAGAGAGACTTTTGCTATAGGGTGCATGTGCTCGCCGGAGAGACAGAGAAACAGACAGAAAGTGAGAAATCACCCCTCGGGGGGATGGCCATGCTGCTGTCCCTTCTTCTCCATTTTCCTCTTGGGATTTTGGGCATGCATGCACATGCACCTGGCATGAGTTTTAAGTCACCTGGGTCCAGGACTTGAATGGGCGGTCAACTGTGTTGGAGTTCAGCGATGTAACCATTAGGCCATCTGTTGTTCCCAATAAATGCACTTTAAAAAGGCAAAATAACAAATTTGTCGGTCAACCACATGTAATGTGAAGACCCCTAATGGTGTATGGGAAGCATGAGCACCAGGTCTGATGCAGAGCAGTAGCTCCACACATGGCCAATTTGTTACTTACCAACGGCTTCCTCGTGCACCATCTTGTTTAATCCTCACAAGACGCCTATGAAGTGAGTGTTATTAAGCCAATTTTTAAAAAATTATTATTTAACTTTACTTATTCATTCATTTATCTTTAATTTGACTAGAGAGATACAAAGAGAGAGAGAGAGAGAGCATGAGAGAGAAGATGAGAGAGTAAGCCACCAGGTCCAGGACTCGAACTGTGTTCAGCCATGTGGGAGCACCAAGTGTCTTAACCACCATGCCACCTGCTGGTCCCCGAACCAATCTTTTTTTTTAGATTTTTGACATAGAGCATATGTGCTTGCCAGAGAGACAGATAAAGAGAAAGTGAGAAATCACCCCCATGGGGATGTCTATGCCACAATCCGTCTCTTCCATTCTCCTCTCAGGATTTTGGGTGCACGCACACACACACACACCTGGAGTGTTTTTCAAACCACCGGGTCTGGGACTCGAACCATGATGGCAGCCATTGGGATCCAGTGCCTTAACCACCATACTACTTGCTGGCCAAACTAAGCCAATTTTCAAAAGAGGGAACAGGCTCAGTTTCATGGCTCGGCCAGTCTACTCTTTGCACTGATTGTACTTTAAGTTAATTCCGGAACATTTTGGAACTCATTTTCCTAAAGGCTTGGACTCAGAATCTGTACACAAAAATGCTGCTGAAAGCAGAGATTTGAGGCTGAGAAGAGAGGCAGAGGGGACAGAGGTGCAGAAAAATCACCTACTCCAGAGGAGCAACCCAGGCACTGTCCTCCAGACAAGACCCATAGATACGCCTTCACTGGCCTGCACACTGTTTCATGAGGGGATTGACTGCTAATATTTGGAAATGCTTAGAAATCTGGAAACATCCACCAAGGATCCAGACTTTCAAGTCTGCCTTGACCAACTGCAGGTATAAAAACACCAGCCACTTGGCCAACAATTGGTTGGAACTGACAAACACTGTCCTTTCTAAGGGAGCCTGCCTCTAGAGTTGGCCACAGTCCCCACTCAGCCACCTTCTCTTGTTTCTCTTATCTGCCTGACTCCTGTCGACATTTGAGATGACCTCAGGACTATCTCCACCCACCACCTTTCTATAAGAGAGGAAGTCCTTGGCCTAAGAGACAAAAGAGACCAAAGGCAAAAGCAAACAGGAGACCTTGGGGAAGTCACTGAGCCTCCTTATGCTGTCATTGCCTCATCTATAAAATGGGAATGTTCACAGCGCCTGTGTTAGTCTACTCAGGCTACCATTACAAAGTACTGTGGACTGGATGGCTTAAGCAATGGACATTCAATTCTCACAGTTCTGGAAGAAAGAAGTCCATGGGACCAGCAGTTAGCATAATGGTTATGTCACTGAACTCCCATGTAGTCGACCATGGTTTGGGTCCCGGACCCGGTGGCTTAAACTCACGCCAGGTGCGTGTACATGCATGCCCAAGATCCCGAGAGGAGAATGGAGGAGAAGGAATTGCAGTGTGGCCATCCCCCCTGGGGGGTGATTTCTCGCTTTCTGTCTCTTTGTCTCTCTCTTTCTTTCTGGCAAGCGCACGTGCCCTATAGCAAAAAACCTCTCCAGAAAAAAAGAGAGAGAGAGAGAGAGAGAGAGAGAGAGAGAGAAGTCCATGATCAAGGAGCTGGCAAATTTGGCTCTGGCAAAAGCTTTCTCTCTGGCTTACAGATGGCCACATTTTTCTTATTTCCTCACATGGCTTTTCTCTTGGCATAGGGAGAGATAGCGAGGTCTTCTGTCTCTTCTTACAAGGCTATTGGATCAGGACCCTGCCCTTGTAACCTCATTTAGCCTCAAATATAGCCACAGTGGAGGGTAGGGATTCAACCTCTGAATTTAAGGGAGAAAGGCCACGAACATTCGACCTGTAGCAGTGCCCTTTTCTCAGGGTTGCTGTGTGAGAATGGAACGAGCAAACGCGTGGAAAGCACGTGGGACAACGCCTGGCAAGTACTGTACTCTCAGTAAGGTTAGCAGTAATGCGCGGCGATCCTATCGAGGGGGTGGGCTTCCTCTTCTGCTTTGTGTAGTAGTCCTGCTAACCCATACTGCTCCCCAATAGAGGCCATCTTTCATAAGGTCCAGGAGAGTGTATAAAATAAGAAAGGAAAGGAAGATCTCTTGAAATAATTTTGTTTGTTTGTTTTAGATTTTCATTGCCATTTTTTTGCTCATTGGAGAGAGAGAGAGAATGAAAGTGGGAAATCACCCCCTGGGGAATGCTGCACCAGAATTCCTTCTCCTCTCAGGATTTTGGGCACACACGCACGCATGTCTGGCATGATTTGCAAGTTGCTCAGTATGGCACTTGAACTGCACAGTCAGCCATGTGGGATCTTGCACCTTAACCACCACACCACATGCTGGCCCCTCTCGGCATATTTCTAATGCTGATCCTTCCTCGATTGGATACTCAGGGAGAATAAAGGGAGAGGGTGGAACCGCCTTCTCTACGGCTTGGACTCACAGTCTCTATTCAGTGCATCCAGGAAGAACGGTCATTCAGAGGAGCCTAATCTGTACACAATTTTCTAGGAGAAAACCAAAACAGTCTACTGATGGTCTGAGTGCACAAGTGTCTTGTGCTCCTTCTTGCATTAGTTCCTGATTAGGAGGAACCTAATCGGTACATCATTTTCTTTCCTTTTTTAAAAATAATGATTTATTTATTTATTATTTTTTAAATTTGACCAGAGAGAGAGAGACAGAGAGATAGAGAAAAGTTAAGTGAGAAAGCAAGCCGCCAGGTCTGGGATTCGAACTGCAGTCGACCATGTAGGAGTCTAGCACCTTAAGCACCACACCACCTAGGAGAGAATCCAAAACTGTCTGCTCAGTGGTCAAGTAAAAGGGGCATGTGCTCATCCTGCTTGGAGAAGAGTATCCGACTCCATATGGCATGAATATTCATAATACAGCTCCTCTGATGTTTACCACATAGAACGGGCTGCTGCCTGCTTCACCCAGGATGTCCCAGGCAGGGCTCAGGTTAGCAGCCATAGCTGCCTTCTAGCACACGGACTCCTGGGTCTTTGGAGACTCCCCACCATCCCTCCCACAATCCCAATCATGCGCCTCCGTACAAGCGCTTTAGTCTCGCTCATCTGACTGGACAGGCCTGAGTCAGGGCATTCCCACTTTCCTTTGGAACACAGATGCCATCTTGTTAAATGCATTTCATTTTTGTCTTCCTAAAGTATCATAGAGCCAAAGGCCAGACTTCCCTACA
>NW_006202691.1:2003896-2005124 GCF_000334495.1 Tupaia belangeri chinensis
GCTGTCTTGCGGCATTTGAACAACTGTTCCTCTTGGTGTGAACATCCCGAAGAGCCCCACAGAGGCCAAGTCCAAGTAGCCGCAAGATGGCTGCTATCCTAGGAAGAGGCGGGCACAGAGCCCAAGACTGCACCATGCAAAAGGGACAACAGGTGTCTTACTGAGGGCGGCCACTGTGAGAGAAGGGAGTCATTTCACCGCAGATGATCCTCTGCTCCGGGTGAAAAGGAGCGGTCATCCAAGAAAGTCTTAAATTTCTGCTCCCTCTAGCCAGATGTCCTCAGATCACCTGGGAACCCTGAACCTTCAGGAAGGACTATTATCCAGGGCGTGAGGTGCTGCCTGCGGATCACACAGTGTCGCTTGGCCCTTCCCCTGGTCTTAGACTTTTAGGCCTAGTTCTCCTCTATGCTCCCTCTCTACCATTCCCTCTCCAAGAGATGAGATTGAGAAACAAACAAATGTGAAACTCCAGGCACTTTCTGGGGAGGTAAATGTCTGAAGCAACAGGATGGCAAAACTCTTTGATCATGAGGACATTTGGGAAGTGTCTGTTGTTACCATTTAAATCCATGTTCTTCTCGCTAAAAAAAAAAAAAATAGAAAGGAAAAAGAAAAGAATTGGATTAAGAAAATCTAAGTTTAATTCCCAGTTGTGACACTTTCTGGCTATGTCACCTTACACAAGTTACTTACTTACTTTATTTATTTATTTATTGTCACAGGGTATGTGTGCTCGCCAGAGAGAGACAGTGAAAGGGAAAGTGAGAAATCACCGCCAGGGGAGATGGCCACGCAGCAATCCCTTCTCTTCCATTCTCCTCTCAGGATTCTGAGCACGTAGGCACAGGTGCCCAGTGTGCTTTTCAAGCTACCAGGTCTGGTACTAAGAACCACAGTTGGCCACATGGGAGTCCAGTGCCATAAACAATTTGCCACCTGCTGGTCCAGTTACCTAATATTTTTAAACCTTGATTTCTTCCTTAGTGAAATGGAAATAATAATATCTGTTTCACTGATTATTGTAGTAACTGTGTGTTGTTTTCTGGCTATTACCTGCCCTTTTAAAAACGTTTCATCCGGGATCAGCAGATGGAGTAATGGTTACATTGCTGGACTCCCATGTAGTTGACCATGGTTCGAGTCCCAGACCTGGCTACTTGAAACTCACACTGGACATGTATGTGTGCGTGCCCAAGATCCTGAGAGGAGAATGGAGAAGGGATTG
>NW_006202691.1:2006648-2014969 GCF_000334495.1 Tupaia belangeri chinensis
GTGTCTGTTGTTACCATTTAAATCCATGTTCTTCTCGCTAAAAAAAAAAAAAATAGAAAGGAAAAAGAAAAGAATTGGATTAAGAAAATCTAAGTTTAAAGAATTGGATTAAGAAAATCTAAGTTTAATTCCCAGTTGTGACACTTTCTGGCTATGTCACCTTACACAAGTTACTTACTTACTTTATTTATTTATTTATTGTCACAGGGTATGTGTGCTCGCCAGAGAGAGACAGTGAAAGGGAAAGTGAGAAATCACCGCCAGGGGAGATGGCCACGCAGCAATCCCTTCTCTTCCATTCTCCTCTCAGGATTCTGAGCACGTAGGCACAGGTGCCCAGTGTGATTTTCAAGCTACCAGGTCTGGTACTAAGAACCACAGTTGGCCACATGGGAGTCCAGTGCCATAAACAATTTGCCACCTGCTGGTCCAGTTACCTAATATTTTTAAACCTTGATTTCTTCCTTAGTGAAATGGAAATAATAATATCTGTTTCACTGATTATTGTAGTAACTGTGTGTTGTTTTCTGGCTATTACCTGCCCTTTTAAAAACGTTTCATCCGGGATCAGCAGATGGAGTAATGGTTACATTGCTGGACTCCCATGTAGTTGACCATGGTTCGAGTCCCAGACCTGGCTACTTGAAACTCACACTGGACATGTATGTGTGCGTGCCCAAGATCCTGAGAGGAGAATGGAGAAGGGATTGCGGTGTGACCATCCTCCCTGGTGGGTGATTTCTCACTTTCAGTCTGTCTCTGTCTCTCTGGTGAGCGCATGTGCCCCATAGTAAAAAATAGCTCTTAAAAAATTTCTTCTGGGAACCAGTAATTAGCGTAATGGCTATGTCGCTGGACTCCCACGTAGTTGACCGCGGTTCTCATCCTGGACCCGGTGGCTTAAAACTCACGCCAGGCGCGTGTGCGTGCATGCCCAAGATCCCAAGAGGAGAATGGAGGTAAAGGGATTGAGGCGTGACCATCCCCCCTGGGGGGTGATTTCTTGCTTTCTGTCTCTATGTCTCTCTCTGTCTGTCTGGAGAGCGCACGCGAAAACTTCTCTAAAAAAAAAGTTTCTTCTGAAATAACTTCAAACTTACAAGAGAATGGCAAGAATAAGAGGAGTGCCAAGAACACTCATGTGTCCTTCACCCAGTTACAGACCTCACACCCTCTTCCTCTCTACGCTTCAGGGTGTATTTCCTGACACCAAAGATACCCTCTCACATCGCCATGATGTGATTAATAACTTTAGGAGAGTTAACGTAGATATTTTTTCAATCTAATCTGACATTTTTATTCCAGTTTCATTCATTAATCCAATAATATTATTTTCACCATTTTCCCCTGACTGGTCAAGATCCAGTCTATGGCCATCTATCAATTCAGTTGTTATGTTTCTTTGGTCTGGAATGTTTCCACAGTCTCTTAATGAATTGATTATTTAAAATATATATAAAATAATACACTTTAAAAAATAGAATTTTCTTTTTTGGGATTGTCTGAGAATAGAGGAATAAACAAACTCAGTTTCTCCTACACTCTCACTCAGCAGCGAGCCACACAGAGGACTTTTTTTTTGGAGAGGTTTTCACTATAGGGCGCATGCGCTCGCCAGACAGACAGAGAGAGACAGAGAGACAGAAAGCGAGAAATCACCTCCCAGGGGGGATGGCCACGCCGCAATCCCTTCTCCTCCATTCTCCTCTTGGGATCTTGGGCACGCACACACACGCCCCCGGCGTCAGTTTTAAGCCACTGGGTCCGGGACGTGAACTGTGGTCCACTACGTGGGAGTCCAGCAACATAGCCATTACGCTAACTGCTGGTCCCACAGAGGACCCTTGACCAGATGTGTGGAGTTTATCCAGACAAGTGATCAATTCTGCGGTGGACACCAGCTATGGTCCTCTTATTCGAATCAATTCTGACACTGTCTACCTGGAGGTAGTGTCACATCCCACAGGTTCAGAGCCCAGTCCTCAAAACTGCCCCCACTTCAGATGCCAGGCAGAAGTCCAAATCTCTGGAAATTCTGACCAACTGCTGAAAAATCAGGGTTCCTATTTTCCCCTTCTCGGGTTCAATTCGTTTGCTCAAGCAGCTCACAGAACTCTTCCTCATGTTTACCAGTTTATTACAAAGCATATTTTAAATGATACAAATAGACAGCTAGAGAAGGAGTTACTCAGGGCGAGGTCACGGAAGAGCCGTGAGAGCAACCAGAATCTGCTTTAGTGCTTACTTTGCAAAATTCTGCCTCATAAACTTTCCATATCCTAGTTTATTTTCCTTTGGAAAATTTTCAATTTATTTTCACAATTAATTAATTCACCTGAAATTTTTAAAACTTTTAAAATTTTTTATTTATTGCCAGAGAGTATGTGCACTCATGAGAGAAAGAGAGAAGGCACTCCTCAATGGGGTGTGGTCACACCACAATCCATTTCCCTCCAGTTCTCCTCTGTCAGGATCTCGAGCTGCTCCCCACATACTTCCAGGTGTTTTTCAATCTGCTGGGACTGGGGTTCTAACTGTGGTTGGCCACGTGGGTGCCAGTTCTCCTACACTCAAGGCTTAATTGCTGTGCTACAGGGCTGGCCCAACTTTTCTTTCCTGAACGCTATGTCCTGGTGAGGGTTTCCTAGATCCTGTTTCTCAAAGTGTGGTTCTCCACTGGCAGTATCTCTGGGAGCTTGCTAGACATGAAGAAGCTCAGGCCTCACCTCAGGCTGATAGAAACAGAATCTGCATTTAAATGAGACCCTCTAAATGATGTACAATTTGAGAACAACTGCCCTAAAAACAGAGCAAAGCAAAGATTAAGTGTTGATGCTTTATTTGGAGGTGTTAACTCAGAGTAGTGTAAGGAAGAAGAAGAGGGAAAAAAGCTGGGAAGAAGGCAAAGTGATGGACGTGTTCTCTGGCCTTTGCTTTATAAGGAGCCTCATAGAGCCATGGCTAGTGTGGGCACTTGAGCATGCTGCAAGTCTTTGGACAGGTGTGTGGAGAAAATGTGACTTGGGGAAATCCATCCGTGGAGGCAAGTGGAATTTATCCTCAAAGCCTCCCATCTCCATACAGGGAGTTAGCTCTTTGCTTCTGAGTTTATCATTCAGCCTCTTTGGTGGCTTTTCAGAAACCAAAATTCACATCCTGTTGTATGGTATTTTACCCAGATTTGGAAGGGGCAGTTGGAGCCAGACAATACATCCTTCAGCTGGCCAGACTGACTAACAGCAGCCAACAAGATGGGCCTGTGTAGCTGGTTGCATGCAGCAGTCAAGGTCAAGGGAATCTGAGAAGAGTGAAGAGAGGGGCTAGCAATGATTACACGGGGGCAATGGGCATACAAGCTACATCCCAGTCAAATTAATATCTAGGGTCACCTCACCAAGCGGTGAGATAGAAACACAAAGAATAATTTAAAATGCATAAAATATGTCCAATATAGTCTGCCCCTTCATCAATCAGAAAAGCTGTGTGTGTGTCTGTGGATAAGACATTCTGTAGGCTGGAGGTGATGACGCTGGTCGAAGTCTCATGGATGATTAAAGCAAACACATTTGAGGGGCTTTCAAAAAGTTCGTGGAAATGTATATTATAAAAAAAACTATGTGTGAATTTCAAAATTTTTTGCACCAAAATAAACTCACATTTTAATTTTTTCTGAAACCTTTTTAAAGTCCCGTCATATATGCTATATGTATTGATGCTAGCAAAGACAAGCACTTACTTTCCCTCTCTCTGTCTGATCAAACTGGAAAATAATAATAATTAATAATGTTAAATAAAAAAGAAAAACCTCAATAATAATAAAATAAGAGTAAAAATATCATCATCTCTTTTCTAAGGGAGGAAAAACGAATCCATTTAGTTATGATGTCCCTTTGAGGTTGTGACTATGTGGGAGTCCAGCGATGTAACCATTACCCATCTGTTGATCCCTCAGCAAAGGAATTCTGAACAGAAGAGTCCTCTGCTCCACAGTGCCTTCGCTGTGACAGCACAGGTCACTTCAGAAGCTTCTCTCCTATGTCTTTAGAAAAGTAGCCAAATCTCACAACTGTCTTCACACATCATGTTCCTTAACTCTTCTCCCCACCCCTTCCCTAGAGAAGAGAATGAATGGTTGGAATAGTGGAGGTTAATAACAAAAGCCTTTTCTCCTCAAATGTCAGGGAATCCTGAGGTGGTTGAAGGCAGGAAGATGAACCAATAACCCACTCTGGTCCCTAGGATTTTCATTCAGGCAAAGCAGGATGCAGGCCCTGGTTTAATAGGGTAATTATAGTTGTGTACACTTGGCCGGAGAGGAGACTCTCAGAAGTGACTCCAAGGAAGGTGACCCCTGACGTTGTTCGATATTCATCAGTCTGCCTGTTTGTCTGAACTGTGAGAGCTCAGTTTTCTCCTGAGGGATTGTCAGGCCAGATTCTCATCCTCTGCATGCAGGTCTGCATCCTGAAATTCAAGTCTCCAGGACTGGAAACTCGGGGGGAGTGTGAGAAAGGGACAGATGTAAGAAAGGAATACAAAAGGAAGGGAGGGAGACTTTTGAGGTGAGTAAGAAGATCACTCTCTAAGGCATGCATTTTTTTTTTTTTGAGAGATTTTTGCTACAGGGTGCATGTGCTCACTGGAGAGACAGAGAGAGACAGAAAGCAAAAAATTACCTCCTGTGGGAATGGCCGAGCTGCAATTCCTTCTCCGTTCTTCATTTGGGAATTTGGGCACTCACACAAGCATCAAGCACGAGTCTCAAGCCTCTGCGTCTGGGACTTGAACCGCATGGTTGGCCAGGTGGGAGTTCAGTGACGTAACCATTATGCCCTCTGCTGGTCCCAGGCATGTCTCTTTTAATCAAGAAATGAAAACAGGCTCAGCCACAGTGGCGCAGGCTGTACGGTGCCACCCTGCAATGCTGGAGCTACTCTGAGTCTACGGTTCAGATCCCAGGTCCTCCTGAAACACACCACATGCACCATGATCCGGGCTGGCAGTGGGGCCATCGCAGTGTGATGAGACCCTGTTGAGGGTTACTGTCTCAACCCCATCATGAAAGAAATGAAACAAATTAAATTAAAACAAGAAAGAAAGAAAGAAATGAAAACTGAGGCAGCTACAAGCTGAGGGGATAACTTTCTTCCAAATTCCGAATTCTTTTTTCAGGTTTGCTTGTTCCAGTTGAATTCCTCAAGATACTTTCATGAACTGGCCCCCTTTGTCTATGTGGACCTAGGTCATTGTTTTCATTATGGAATTTGTGAAGTCCTAGGCCTGGGCTCTGTCTTGGGGATGATGATGAAGAGCTGGGTTCAATGTCGCTGGACTCCCATGTAGTCGACCACGGTTCGCGTCCCAAACTCAGTGGCTTAAAACTCACGCCAGGCACGTGTGCATGTGTGCCCAAGATCCCGAGAGGAGAATGGAGGAGAAGGGATTGTGGCATGGCCATCCCCCCTGGGGGGTGATTTCTCGCTTTCTGTCTCTCTGTCTCTCTCTATCTGGTGAGCACATGTGCCCTATAGCAAAAACCTTTAAAAAAAAAAAAAAAAGAGCTGGGTTCAAAATCCAGGTTTCCTCATTGGAGTTCTGGCTCTTGGCTTCACCCCAGAGATGGCATTAGCTCCTCACCAGGCTCTTCTGGGAGAAGGCTAGTGTCATTATAGGAATCCATGGGGTTTAGCATACAGAAACTGCCATTTGTTGCTCTTTGATAAATGTATTCACACTAGGCTGGAACTCAAGATCCTCTTTGCACAGTCTCTGAGGAGCTGGAATTGCAGGCATCACGCCCTCCAGATGACAACTATATTCTTCATTAAAGGTTCACGTAGCATTGCTCTCTTCATGGCTTCACCCTCTCAAAGCAGTATGTTGGCCTGGAGTTTGAAGAGAAAGGATATTATGGCCCAGTTCTTAGGTACCCGCCAGAGAGGAAGACAGGGAATCGTATAGCCTTAGAGCCCAAACAGACCTCGGAGAGTTCAGGATTTGGTCTCCTCTTTCCAGAGAGAAGCAGCTAAGGCCCAGAACACAGAAATGGCTTATCACAGTTCAGCCAAGGGACAAACCTGGATTTAGAGCAGGACTCAGGTCAGTAGTCTGATGCTCTTCCCACCTCATCTTGCCTTCTTTTTTTAAAAAAAAAAAAAAAAAATGGGGATGGGGCAGGACTAGCCAGGGAGCTGGTGGCTAAGGCAGCTGCATCCCACATGACTGACTATGCAATTCGAGCCCCAGACCTGGCTGCTTGAAGAACATGCTGGACTCCATGCACAAAAATACTGAGAGGAGAATAGAGAAGACAGGATTACAGCATGATCATCCCCCCTAGGGGTGCTTTCTCACTCTATTTTTCTCTGTGTCTTTCTATCTAGTTTTTCTTCAGTGAGCACATGCACCCTGTAACAAAATTTTTAAAAATATTTCTTTATTTCCATTTGTTATTGCTATTTTTCTTTTTAATTTGACCAGAGAGAGAGAAAGAGAGAGAGACAGAGAAAGGAACAGCAAGAAAGCAAGCTGCCAGGTCCAGGACTCAAACTGTGGTCAGCCACGTGGGAATCCAGTGCCTCTAATCACCACACCACCTGCTGGCCCCACACTAGAGCAAATTTTTAGAAAGGGAGTCAGCAGGTGGCATGGTGGTTAAGGTGTTGGATCCAACATGGCCAACTTCTGGTTGGAGTCCTGGCCCAGGGGCTTGAAAAACATGCCAGGTGTGTGTGAGTACATGCCCCAAATCCCAAGAGGATAGAGGAGAAGGGATGGTGGTGTGGCCCTCTCTCTTGAGATGATTTTTCACTTTCCCTCTCTCCGTGTCTCTTTCCATCTCTCTCCAGTAAGTGTACTCACGTATGGCAAAAATCTTAAAAATAGGGGCTGGTAGGTGGTGTGGTGGTTGAGGCACTGGACTCCCACATGGCGACCACAGTTTAAGTCCTGGACCTGGCAGCTTGCTTTCTCACTTCCCTTTCTCTCTCTCCCTGTCTCTTTCTGGTCAAATAAAAAATAATAACAAGTGGAATTAAATAAATAAATAGCTTTTTAAAAATTTCTTAAAAATGAATAAATCAATTGGGACCAAGAGTTGGTGTAATGGCTATGTCGCTGGACTCCCATGTAGTCGACCGCAGTTCAAGTCCCAGACCTGGTGGCTTAAACTTGCACTGGCGAATGTACGTGCGTGCCAAAGGTCCCAAGAGGATAATGGAGAAGAGATTACGGCATGGCCATCCCCCTGGAGTGTGATTTCTTGCTTTCTGTCTCTCTGTCTTTCTGGTGAATGCTCGTGCCCTATAGCAAAAACCTCTCCATAAATGAATGAATGAATGAATGAATGAATGAATGGGGAGTCAGCCTGTGACACATCAGTACCACAAAGCTTGATGATGTGGGACCCGCATGGGAAGGTTCCAAGTTTGGGTCCCAGGGCTTTTTTCTATTTGCCAGGCCAGCCAGTGATCAGGGCTAGCTGCTGTTGGGCCTGGGGCTCGGGCTGCTGGGGCCGTCGCCTCATTCCATGTCCCATTCTCGAATGTTATTCTGTGACATATAATCGAGTCACCCGGGTGAATAACAGAGTGGAAGACATTGTTGGGGGTGTCTCTGTTTTTTTTCTGCCTCTCTCATGGAAAAAGCAAAGTTTCTTTTTTTTTTTTGAAAGCTAGTTTTAAAAAATAGTTTTAAGAAAATGCTGTCTCAGTGGTGTGTATGTCTTTGAAGCAGCTCTCCATCCCCTCTAACCCAGGAACTGTGGCTTAACAGTCTGCCTGACCCCTGGGTGTTTTGTTGCTTATTGCTTAAAAGGACTTTTAATAAACCATGACTAATAGAGAGTAGATCTGGGCTTAACTCGTTAATTTGGGGGAGATTTGTAATGTGAGGTTTTTTTTTTTTTTTTTTTTATGATTCGATTTCGTGCATACACATATCTGAACAGTCCCTGTCTGCAGGACCATCCGCCCAGGTAGAGCCAGGTGCTGCTCCAAATCCTCCTCTACCTCGGGGTTGCTCCTCCGGTAACTGTCTCCTCTCTGCTTCCCACGGTTGCAAACCCTCGCAGCGCCACGACCCCGGGGGAAACTCGATATTAAGTCCCATGGACAAACGCTCCAGCCCCGCGAGGCTCCAGGACACCCCAGCGATCGGATTTCGCGTGGCCGCCCCACTCCCACTATTCCTATCCCCGCCTCCCGCCCGGGAACCCCTAGAACCAATCAGAGCGTCGCGGAGCTCAGGGTTGTAGAGGCCCGAGCCCCAGACCCGCCCCTCTTTGTTGCGGTGGCCAATGGACGCATTCGGAACATCGGCGG
>NW_006202691.1:2015206-2015960 GCF_000334495.1 Tupaia belangeri chinensis
AAGTCAGCCCCTCCTGGCGCTGGAACTCGGAGAAAGGGGGCGGGTGGAGCTCTTTCCACTGGAGCCTGGGGCTGGGGCCGCCCCCTCGCTCGCCCGGGTCCTGAGGTTTCCTGGAAGAAACCGGGCCGCCTTTGCAAGCCGAGGTGCTGCAGTGCCCTCGCGCCAACCCCAGGCGCTCACGTGCCGGCACGTTCTTGGCTCTGCTCTCCGCTCGGCCACATCTGGGGACTAAGGAATGTGTGGAGCCTTGCGGGGACCTCCAGTTCCTTCACACCGCACGAGCTGGCTTTCTCCTCCCTACACTGTCCACTCTGCATCCCCCACGCTCCTGTATTTCCCCCGCTGCTTAGGTGTGTTGAAGCTTTGTGGCAAATTTCGAGCTGCTTTTCTAGATAATCGCAGGGCTGGAAGCTCGCATTCGATTCCTGGGGGGCCTGCCAGCGTGCAGGGTGCAGCGGGGGAAACGCAGAGACACACTGGGTCCCCATTTGGTTCCTCTGATCTCCACTTAGCCGTGGTGTCTGCTGTGTCTCCACTGATTCCAGGCACGGCCGGTGAGCGAGGAGCACCGGCGCCTCCGCGGAGCTCCTGCCGCCGCTTCCCCTTCGCGCGTCCTGCGGCAGAGAGAGGCATGGAGCAGGCCGCCCCCGCGGGGCGCTGATTCCCGCGCCGCGCCCGCGCGCACACGCCCCCCGCCGCCGCTGCTTCGCGCTCCCTGTACCGAGCTCCCGGCCATGGACCCACCATGGACGAC
>NW_006202691.1:2015979-2020608 GCF_000334495.1 Tupaia belangeri chinensis
CCCCCCCCCTAAAGGGCCCAAGGGCCCCCGGTCTCGGAGCAGCCACGCGCGGCCCGTGAGCCTCGCCACCAGCGGGGGCTCGGAGGAGGAGGACAAAGACGGCGGGGTGCTGTTTCACGTTAACAAGAGTGGCTTTCCTATCGACAGCCACACCTGGGAGCGCATGTGGATGCACGTGGCCAAGGTGCACCCCAAGGGGGGAGAAATGGTGGGCGCCATCCGGAATGCCACCTTCTTAGCAAAGGTCAGTGGCTTCGAAGGGGAGGGCGGGGTGGGCAGTGATGGAATTGTTCCGCCTGTACATAGCGAACAGAATCAATCTCTTATTTTCCTGGTCTTCGTACAAACTCCTTTCCCCTCCCCAGCCCTCCTACCTGCCCTTTTATTAATTGAGATGTTTGTCTAGAAATGGGAGAGGGAGAGGCAGCCGGTAGGAGGCTTGCTGGTCTGGGACTGTATGGTCCGCTTATGCCAAGGTTTCTTTGAATCTCCAGCCACACTCTGTTATTTTACTCAACAATCCCCCCACCCCCCATCCAGCTCCCGCAAAAGCTAGAGCCACCAGGTAACACCAGGGATGCCAGGAGTGCACAGACCCCAGAGTCCTGCTTGGCCTCTGTGAAGTCTCTTGCTCCTCCCCACCCCCCACCTCTAGCAAATGATTTATCAGGCTGTGAATGAATTTGCACCAACCAGCCAGACTTCTCTGTGTGAATCATTTCTAGACTTTTTGCCAATTTTTTGGTGTATGTGTGTTTGTGACAGTGACTTTCACCTCTGAAACTTGCAAAACAGTGAACTCTTCCCAGCTTATCTAGGCTGCCAGAAAAAAAGAAGTGTTTTCGGCTGTGGCTCAAAGGGACTTTGCAATACACGTGACCACTTAGTCTCACGGGACGGAGAAAGAGACTCCAATCTAGAAGTCTTTTTTCTTTCTCTCTTTCTTTCTCTCTTTCTTTCTCTCTTTCTTTCTCTCTTTCTTTCTCTCTTTCTTTCTCTCTCTCTTTCTCTCTCTCTTTCTCTCTCTCTTTCTCTCTCTCTTTCTCTCTTTCTTTCTCTCTCTCTTTCTTTCTCTCTTTCTCTCTCTCTTTCTCTCTCTCTTTCTCTCTCTCTTTCTCTCTCTCTTTCTCTCTCTCTTTCTCTCTCTCTTTGAGAGAGAAGCCATTGAACTGACTGGTTTGGTGGCCAAGGATGTCGTTATGGAGGGAGATGCCCTCGGGTAGAAGTAGCTGTGTTATATGAGACATCAAAATGCAAGCTGAGGAGAGATGCTGCAGAACCTGGGGGTTATAGGTGATAGGTAGATTCCCGTGGATCTTAGGGGCATCTGTATGGTCGAGAAGATTCCTGGAAGGTCTAGGAATGCCAGACCTGAGACCTGGAAGGCCATCTGGCCAAGTCCCTGGTATGGGGGCGGCTGAGCATCTGTGCCCGCAGGCTGGAAAGCTGTGTGCGCCCTTGGGGAAGTGATGGGACCTCTGAACTTCCTGCTGCAGTCAGTTACAGTGTTTTATTACTCTCCTGGCCAAGGAGATATTCATTATGCCCATCTAGAATCTTCCTGCTTCTGCATCCACGTTATCACCCTTGCTGAATTCTGCTTGAATCTGAGAACAATGCTGTTCCTGGTTTGCAGTTCCGTCTTCAGAATTTTTCCGTAAGTGAGGAGCCAGGAGCCCTAAACCTGAAAGAGCGGCGCCACAGGGAACAGACGTCTATTCCTCTCATGCTGCCTTTCCAACTTGTACCCTCAGCAGCTCCTGCCTCTAATTCATCCTTCCCCCAACCTTGTATGTGGGGACCTCCTCTATGTGGGAATCATGGAAGTTTAGTATGGATAGAGGCCATATTAGGCAGTCTCCTATCTCTTAGCAGAATCCTTTCCCGCCTTGCTGCACGCAGCTCACATGCACAGCGAGGCCCCAGGGCTCTAATCCCAGACCTTCCTGCATGGGCCCCGCATCGCAGAGTGCCACCTTACCTCTGCACCACCATCCGGCCTCAATCCTATTTTTTTCCCCTGAAGACTCCCTTCAATAGGGGGCAGCCAGGCCCAGGCTGGGTCAAATTTGTTTGTGGGGAAGCTCTTTTCTTAAAGCGAGCTTCCCCATCCCTCCTTCCCACCCCAGTCACTTCTCAGTGAGAAGTGTTGAGTCTTGTGTTGGCTTTTGAATCAGGGCAGAGCACGTTCTTTCTTTGCTACTCACAGTTCCCAAAAATGTTCCGAGACAGGCTGTTGTGGAAGGGACTTAGAGTCGAGATCAGGGTGAGACAGGAATTCGTTTCTGCATCAGAGGGACTGAGTGCTAGTCCCCGGAAATGTTCCGAGACAGGCTGTTGTGGAAGGGACTTAGAGTCAAGATCAGGGTGAGACAGGAATTCGTTTTCCTGCATCAGAGGGACTGAGTTCTAGTCCTGGTTGTGCTCTAACTCTGTGGTCTACATCCCTCACTGAAAATCTCTGGCCTTAGTTTTGTCATCAAAAACTGGGAGTAGACCAGATTCCATGTAAAGTTCTTTCCAACTAAAATGCCATGATGTCATAACCCGTGAGTCTCTGGGTCCCTGATGCTGCTCTGGGCAACTCTGGAGGATTACGGGTCCTCAGTCAGAACGTGGACATTCTGTCACCTACATGTCCCTTTAGTCTTCTTTTTCTTTTTTTTGAAGAGGTTTTTGCAATAGGGCATGTGCACTCACCAGAAAGACAGAGAGAGACAGAGAGACAGAAAGCGAGAAATCACCCCCCAGGGAGGATGGCCACACTGCAATCCCTTCTCCTCCGTTCTCCTGGGTTCTTGGGCATGCATGCACACGTGGCCAGGGCGAGTTTAAGCCACCTGGTCCAGGACTCAAACCGCAGTCAAGTACGTGGGAGTCCAGTGACATAGCCATTACGCCAGCTACTGGTCCCCTTTTAGTCTTCTTCATCCACAAGTAGCTCCTTTGACCCTTTCTTATGTGTCTTGTTCTCAGACCAACTTACTCCTTGTCTTTTTTCTAGGACAGTGGCTAGTTTGTCATGAGTTAGTTCCCTAAAACAAGCACGTATGGGGACCAGCAGTTAGCGTAATGGCTATGTCACTGGACTCCCACGTAGTCGACCGCGGTTCAAGTCCCGGATCAGACAGCTTACGCTCACGCCAGGCACGTGTGCATGCGTGCCCAAGATCCCGAGAAGAGAATGCAGGAGAGGGGATTGAGTTGTAGCCATCCCCTCGGGGGGTGATTTCTCGCTTTCTTTCTCTCTGTCTCTCTTTGTCTTTCTGGTGAGCACACGCACTCTATAGCAAAAACCTCTCCAAAACAACAAAAAAAAACAGGTTTAAAAAAAAAAAGCACGTATGAGACATATTCTAAACAATGTCTGAGAAGTTCAGAACATAGATGATTTCCTCTGGAGACTCGAACCTGATGCTTCCATTATGACAGCTGAAAGTCGTGCCTTTGTGCAAGGGTGATCCCTTTTCTTGGACAGCAGCCACGTCACATTGTACTTTCATAGTAACCCAAAGGTCCCATGAGAATAGTTGCTAAATCAGAGGCCCCCTCCCCAGCTCAAATGTGGCTGGTGAGCTTTTTGACCTAAATAAAGAACTTACCTTCTCTCTCTTATATTGCCTCTTTTTAATTTTTTTTTTAAGGTTTTTGCTACAGGGCATGTGAGTTTGCCAAAGAGGAGAGAGACAGAGAGAGACAGTGAGGGGGGAAACAGGAGAAATGAACCCCTAGGGGATAGCCACATCGCAATTCCTTCTTTATTCTCCTTCTAGGATTTTGGGTACATATGCACATGTGCCGGTATGATTTTCAAGCTGCCCGATCCAGGACTCAAACCACAGTCGTCCATGTGGGAGTCCAGTGTCTTAACCACTACACCACCTGCCAGTCCCTCTTACATTGCATTTTTTAAATAATTATTTATTCTAATTTTATTTATTATTATTGTATTTTAATTTGATTAGAGAGCTACCGAGACAGAGAGAGACAGAGAGGGGAAAAGTAAGAAGATAAGTCACCAGGTCCAGGACTAGAACTACAGTTGGCCGTGCGGGAGTCCAGCACCTTAACCACCACACCACCTACTGGCCCTCTTACATTGCATCTTAAGGGTTGGTTCTCCATCCCTAAACTCCTGCTCTGACATTTCTCAAACTCTGTTCCCTCCTAGGCTGTTTGCAAGTGTTGCTGTTCTCTGATTCAAGGGCTGCTCCTGTGCTCAGCTTGGCTGGCTCTTTTCTCTGGAGCCAAGTCCCATTCTCCTTCAACCAAGTCAGCGTCTTGCTGAGGCTTTTGTACAGAAGAGGAGAGGCAGAGTGGTGGTGGTGGCAGAAGGGTTGGGGAATTTCAGTGACATGACCCACTTTTGGCTAATGAGTGTGATCTAAGAGGCAAAGTGGACAGGGAAAGGTTTCAGGCACCTGGAGGAGGACTTAATGACACTTCCTTTGACTATAGGACATTTCCTTAGCAGGCGTGGAAAATTCTGCTTGAAGGTTCATCCCCCTCACCTGGGGATGGGAGCCTTCACCTGCTCTGAGATCCTCCTCCTAACTTTGTGACTGCAGCTGCTTCCCCTGGTCCATAGTTAGCACTCAACAAGGTCAAAGCCAGGGTTTGAGGAGCTGG
>NW_006202691.1:2020628-2081245 GCF_000334495.1 Tupaia belangeri chinensis
CTTGGAGGATAATAGAGGATGGAAGAGTGAGGGGCAGAGAGAGTGACCAGCTCATCACACCAGGAGAAGGTGGCTCCTCTTGTTTCTTGACTGGCTGGAGCCAAATTCTCCTAGGGGCAGAAAACCAAGATGGATTCAGTAGGAAACATCCATCTGTTTCTTGCAAATCATAGTTTTTGTGCCCCATTCTCATGTTAATTCCAAACTGGGAAATAATTCATATGTAGAGAACTGAGCTTTACCTGAGTTGAGAAAGTGTGAGGGCCTGGGACTTGAACCTTTACTCCAGTCAAAGCTCAGCTCCTGCTCCTGCTGCTCTCATGGGCAGTTCACTCGCTCCCTGTCCTGGATTCAGAACCATCTGACTGTTCAGTCAGCTTGGCCCTTCCTACTGGGCCCAGGGTTCTGACCCCAGGAGCTTTGTACCAGCCCACCATCAACAAGTTCCTGGCTACCTTTGACTGGGGCGTGGGGCCCATCCCTGGATCCTGGGTGCCTTTCTGGGCCTCTTCTCCCAAGTATTCAGAATATTTTTCTGCCTGATGTCTGCACCATGTATTTTTCAGAGCAGAGATGAGAAAAGGCTCTGCTTTCTCCTTGTTTTCTTGTTAAAGATTCCTAGTGCCTCGGGCTCTTACTGCCTTCTTGGCTCTTTTCCTGGTGACCCCCCCCCACACACACACACACCATGGTGATGCCCATGCAACCCACAGCCCTTTCTCTGGTGTTTTTCCTGATAGGTCAGTTGTGCTTTGCAAGAATGGAGTTGAAGCAAGGCTGTCCCCAAGTCTTACCTGTGGTTTGTTTCATTATTGCATTCTCCTGCCTGCTCCCCAACCTCCCAGGACCCCCACCCCCAGACCATAGGCTAAATGCCTGGAGGGAGAGGCTAGTTTTGATTTGTTGCCCCTAGAGTCTGCCTTCAGAGCTTGGCTATGGCTTCTGGGGCTGGATGCAGGTGGCAGGACATGAGAACCTTCAGGGGAAGGACCACAGGAAGTCAGTGATACAGGTGGTAACTGATGGAATCTTACAGAAAATTAGCATGGGGAGGGACTCTCAGGACCCCAGTTAGGGAGAAGAAAAAGTGCGGCCCATGCTTTTTCTTAAAAGGTTGTACCAACATAGGTTTCCATCGGTGCTGCAGGAAAGTGTCCTCGCCAGCATTGAGTACCTGCATGTCGGAATATCCTTGTTAATTGGAGAGGTGAAGACGGCATTTAATTTGCAAGTCTTAAAGTATTAGTGAGCTGAAACGTTGTTTTAAAATATTTTCCCTGCTTACATTTTTTTGTGAATTGTCCTTTCCTGGTATTTTTGTGTGTCTGGTAAAATATACATAACATTATTTACCATTTTAACCATTTTTTAAAGAAGAATGATCTACTTTAATTTGATTTATTCATTCATTTTATTTTAATTTGACCAGAGAGAGAGAGAGAAGAAGAGTGAAAAAACAAGCCACCAGGTCTGGGACTCGAACTGTGGTTGGCCATGTGGGAGTGACTAGCACCCTAACCACCTCTTGGTCCCATTTTAACCATTTTTAAGTATACAATTCTGTGGCATTAAATGCATTCACATTGCTATGCAGCTGTCAGCACCATCCACCTTCAGGGCCTTTTCATTTTTCTCAGCTGACACTTTGTACCTGTTAAACACACAAACTCTCTTCTCTGCTCCCACTAGCCCCTGACAACCATCCTTCTACTCTCTGTCTCTATGAATCTGACTACTCCAGGTACCCACGTAGGAGAAGTTACATTTGTCCTTTCCTGATTGGCTTATTTCACTTAGCAAAATATCTTCAATCTTTTTCCTTTTTTTTTTTTAAAGTTTCTGCTGTAGGGCGTGTGTGATTGAGAGAGAGAGCGAGCAAGCAAGAAAGAACGAGAAGGAAAGTGAGAAATCATCCCCCGAGTGAGTAGGGATGGCCATACTGCAGTTCCTTCTCTTCATTTCCTCTTAGGATTCTGAGCACACATACACATACACAAGCCACTGGGTTTGGGATTGACTGTGCAGCTAGCCATGTGGAATCCAGCACCTTAACTTCTACATCACCTGCTGGCCCTGTTTTCAATCATTTTATAGTATGTGTCAAAATGTCTTCCTGTTGAAGGCTGAATAACATTCCTTTGGATGTCTAGCTATATTTTGTTTACTCATTCATCCATCCATGGACACTTGGGTTGCTTCCACCTTTGGTGGTCTTATTATTTTTTTTTTTTCATTGAAGCCTAAACAGTCCTAATTTTTAACCACTTTGTATGAACTCTTCATGAATTAAGAATGTTAATGCAATGCCAACACATGTGTCCTGGGGAAGTGTGGCTATTTTCATCCTCTTCCATTAGTGTGAAAGGATATCTTCATGCTGTGAAGCTCTCAAGTTGGGTGTCCAGGTCTTCAGGTCTACTCCAGGAAAGTGTAGACCCTTCAGGTCTCCCTGGTCTAGACCTCTGAGAATATCCTGATAAATACTAACACAGCTTCCCCTTAAGAACACCATGTGCCAAGCCCCAAGCTGCCTACTTCATAGGTTAGGCCATGGAATATTCCTCACAACAGCGTGAGGAATTAGCTGTTAGCCCTGTTTTCTCAGGAGGAAAACAGAGGCCTGCAGAGGTCCTGCAGCTTGCCCAGAATTCACAGGTAGTAGGTGACAGAGCAGGATCGTGGACCTGGTTGCGTAAGCTCCCCTGGTCTGTAGTCCACGTTGGTGGGAGCAGCAGCCGCCTGGGGCACCGACGAAAGCTGACCTCAGCCGAGCTCCCACAAGCTCTGGCGCCACACGGGTGAGTTGTCGCTGCTGACGTCAGCCTCAGCAGCCCGCTCCTCTCCCCACCACAGCCCTGCTCCCAGCCAGGGTTTGGGAATGTGTATGTGGATCCTCCCTGCCTGCTCACTGCGGAGCTGAGCTAACCATGCAGCTGTGTCTCAAAGCCTCTGGGCGCCACTGGGCTGCTATTCTGAGAACCAACTGCTGCCTGACTCCCGCCTCCACCTTGCAGCTCTTGTGGGCTTTGTTGGGCTTAATAATTTGGGGGTTGGCCCCCAGAGCAGACTCTGAACCACATCACTGGCCGGTACCTACGACATGCCAAGGGACTCCCTCTGGCCGCTTCTCCTGAATACCAGCTTTCCTATTAAGTAGGCCCAACCGCACTCGTCCAGGGAGGCATGTCTCCATGAACCCTCTGATGGCCTCCTCTCCTGTGCTGCTGCTTCTCTGCGTACCGGGACTTGAGCTGGAACGTGAGAGGTGCGGAAGACCTGCTGGTTCCCACCTCCCCTCCCCCGCTTCTCTGTTAAATCCATCTCTGGCACCTTCTCACACAAGTCCAGGTTTGGGTAGACCAGTGGATATTACTGCAAAACCAAGGCCAAGTCTGATACTTCTTAGTGTTTATTGGGGCAGCAACACAAGGCTACACTTTGTGTGTGTGTGTGTGTGTGTGTGTGGAGTGTCATGGAGCAAACCTTCAAATTAGAACATTCTCCTGCCCCATGAACCTCCTAGACAAGAACGTGATTTGAGTTGATCTGCTGTAAACAAAACGTAGCTCGCAGAACGGTTGTGCCTACGTGTGCACACCCACTGTTACGCTCGTTACACTCACACACACCATGCCTTGGCTGTCGCGGAGGAGGTGTGACTGGTTCTCTTTCAACCGTCCGAGTGGTTGCTGGGAAGTAGGACATCACAAAGCTAAGAGAGAACAGAGGCGCTGAGGGGGAAAAGATGTCGAAGAGTATTTCCAGAAAATGCAGGCAGCGGGGTAGAGAATGGGAACAGCCCAGTGCCCCATGCCTGGGCAGCGTGCCCTCAGCCTCGCCGCAGTGCTGGCGCCTGGAGAGCTGCGGCAGGCAGGAACGTCCCGAGGCAGCGCCTGGCTCCGCTGTGAGCTGGGCTGCCCAGGGTGGTCCCCGAGTCTGTCCAGCAGCCACTTCATCTCATCAGCTGAGCTAAATACTCAGGGCCTCCCTTGCCCTGTTTTCTCCAAGGATGGGACTAATCTGTTCTTCAGCCCTCTTCGCTTCTCCCGCTCTGCTTAAGCCTGGAGGAGCCTCCTCTCTTTCCTGGCCCCAGCACTGCCGGAGCCCTGGGCCCCTGAGTGTTTCTCTGTCTCCGTTGATCATACCCCACCAGAGGCACGGAGGTCAGGAGATAGGAAACCTATGGGGGAATAAGGCAGGAACAAGAAAACATGTCCACACATAAAAAGTACACGACAAAACCAAATAAAATGACCCGGCACTGTACCCATCTGGTATCCCTTACCTCCCAGGAGCGACTTGATTCAATGTCTCCATTTATTCTTGGCCTCCTTGGCAGGCTTGCTCAGGGCTGAGGGGTGTCTTAGCTCTAAGTTTCTGCAAAGAGGCATTTGCATCCCATTTTCAGTCCTTACCTGCCATTGCTCTGTTCTCTTCCCAGCAGGGATTAGAATTTAGAACTTTGTACAGTTCATGTAAGCCCCAGGTGAGTGCTGACCAGGTGGCGATCTAGCAGACGAAGTTGAGTGAGCTGCTGTGGGAGTACAAGAAAAGCACAATGGCTCTGGCTCCTGGGTCAAGTGGCTGCCGTTCTCTGGGAAGACTTGAGGCAAGAGGAGGAATCTTTCCTAATCCCCTTGGGGGCAGGACTCAGGGGAAGGAATGCAGTGGGCGTAGCAGGAGGCCTATAGCACCATGTTGCAGTTTTCCAGGGCACCGTCACCTGGTATTATGTGTAAACGGCACCCCGGAGTGGAGCGCATATTAGGTCACCATTAGGTATGCAACAGTGTCCAGCACTAAAAATGTGAGGATTAAGGAATGTCCTATCTATCCTGTGTCTGTCTGTGTCTGTGCTGGGCCTGGCTTGGTGGGGGACATTATAGCAAGAGTCTTTTGGCTTCAAAGAAGGGCTTAGGCTCAGGTGGGGAAGGCAGTCTCATTCACACTTACAGCCCAGAGGGCCTTAGAGAACCACAGTGACCCAGATGGAGTGTGTGCAGAAGGAACTCCCTAAGGGAGGATGTCAGTGTGGGGCTAGCTATGCTGGGCAGACCTGGTGGACTAGACACCACTCCAACAAGCCACCATGCCAGGGTGACTGGAGCAGATTTCTCTCCAGTGTTAACCCTGCGCCTGTCCCCAGAGGCTGGGCCCCAGAGCACCTCCTTGATGAAAAGATCCCTTTCTCTGTTTCTCTGCAGCCTTCTATACCCCAGGTCCCAAACTACAGGCTGTCGATGACGATCCCAGACTGGCTGCAGGCGATCCAGAATTACATGAAGACACTACAGTATCCTTCCACCCAGGGTCTGAGCAGACCCAGCCAGAGGATGGGCATGGCAGTTGTAAGCCTGTGGCCTGCCCATCCCCAGCTGGTCATCAGAAGCTCTTGAAGGTTGGTGAGGCCTGGCATGGTGGGATGCCCCTAGGTGAGATGTAGAAGGAGTGCTGAGAGAGGATGTGATTGCAACAACCAGACCCTCCTACCTTCAGGGGGGCTGTGAGCTGGTTGGCAAGGGGTGCTGTGATGGGTAAAATCCTCGAGCCCCTCTGGCTTTTCTTTTTCTCTCTCCTTTCCTCCCTCCCTCCCCTTTTCCTCCCATCTTCTCCTTCTCCACCGCTTTCCTCTTGGGCATCTCTGTCCCCCTCTTCCCCTATTGTCTATTTTTCTTTCTCCCTCTTTCTTCTGTTCTTCTGTTCCCTTTCTTTCCCCTCTCCCTTGTCTGCCTTCATCTCTGACCACTCATGAGCTATGAGGCCCACCTGGTGCTGCCTCGGGCTCTGCAGGTGACCTAGGCTGGTGACCTTGCTTGGTCTGTATGAGCAGACAGGGCTCTGGAATGAGGGCTCTCTCCCCACACTGGAGCTTGAAGAAGGGCTGAGGAACCCTGTGGTTCAGGCTGGGTCCAGACCAGCCAGCCTTGGGTCCTTCTCTCTCCAGTCTTCGGGTTGTTTGCAGTCAGGATTAGATCGCTCCTGAGGCCCCCACAAACAGCACTGTGGGAACAAAGGGAATAAATGGAAGCAGATGGTCTGCTTGGTACTCTTTGTATTTTAGAGGAATCAGAGTCAGATGGGGAGCTGGCCCCAGGACATTGTCTAGGAGGTTAAGCTTCTGCTGACCTCTGTCCTTCTGCCATAAAGACATAATGCTTAGCTTGTCCTGCAAGGCACTGGGCACACTGGCTTGCTTTGTGTTTGTCTGCTCATACCCAGCCTTAGGCAGGAAGGATTTCAGGGGGCACCATATACATGCCTTTCATGCCCCAGATGAGCCCCTCCTCTGTGTTACAGGCCAGAATGTTTTCAGTGGGTTTTTGTGCCTTCTATAAAGGACCAAACACCGCCACCATCCCCACAGAGCTGGTATCACCAGATGGGAAGAGTAACACTCATTTCTTCTTGTTTGGTTAAGGAAGTTACTTGGCCAGCCTCAGTTCCCACATTATGGATCATCAGCTCCTTTGCTTGGCATCTCCCCAGTGGAATCCTGAAGCAATATCAGAGAGAGAAGGAAGTGCCAGTCTCTAAGAGTGAGGCTGACAGCCCTAGCCCTGGGACAGCTATCTGGCGTAGATGCTGATCCCCAAACCTGGACCGATGTGGAGAGTTCCATGTTGTCCAAGCCCCATGCTCTTGCCAGGATAGACCTGGACCCCAAGAACTTACCCTTTCTGGACAAGACTGATTCCTCCCAGAATATTCTAGAAGATGACAGAAATAAGAATGGCTTCTCACTTCTGTCTAGGATATGGTCTTCACAAGGATCATCTGACCAGAGATTTAAGAGAATGAACCTGGCTGGGAATGCAGCGATAGGGACATATTTGCATGTGTTTTACATTTCATTTGCTCACACTGCATGAATCCTACAGCACATACTCAGCCAAATCTTCACTGTTGGGCTGAGGGTCTGCCTTTTTATTTTCTCCTCTCTGACCCATTACAACTGGGAATGTCAATCACTTCATCAGTTATCTCAGAGAGGGCCAGAGAAGGGACAGCACCTAGCTCCAGGTCACCTGGCCAGTGGAGTCATCACATGAGAAAGAGAGTATAGACTCTTTCTTCTACCTTCTGATTGGACTTCTATTTAGTTCTTTCATTTAGTAGGGGCTCCCAGCTGCTCTGTCCTGGACACAGTGACAGGTGCCAAAGTACGGGACTGCTTGGGGGCAGCCCTGACTCTGGATGTGTGCAGCCAGCAGTGGAGATAAACAAGGATGAGTCCTCCCTCCCCTCCAAGAACCTCTGAGCAGTGGCCAGCAGCAGGGATGGTTTTGCATGGTCTTCTGGAAAGAGGAACCACATAAATTCTGCTGGGTGGGGAGAAGGCTTCTCCCCTCTGAAGTTTTATATGTCATATTCTTAAAAAGCTGGGCAAGCCTGTATTGTCCATATTCTTATGGCCTAGCTCAGTAACTCCAAACTTGTCAACTTGTTAAGATTACCCTCTGGCCAGCAGAGGACATGGTGGTTAAGGCGCTGGATCCCTACATGGTCGGCAGCAGTATGAACCTTTACCCAGTGGCTTGAAAATCACTCCAGTCATGTACACGTGCCTGCTCCAAATCAGAGAGGAGAAAGGACTGCTGTACGGCCATCCCCCCAGTGGCTGATTTCTTATTTTTCCTTTCTGTCCCTATGGCCAAAACAAGTACAACAAACAAACAAAAAGAATCACCGACCCTGGCCCTCACCCTGGAATTTCCAATTCATTAGTCTGAGGTGAGGTGACTGAGTGGTATCTGGGGTTAAGAACCATGCCCTGAAAACAGAATCACCAGGGGTGCCGAGGCTCTGCTTAGAACAAGATATCCTGGCAGTCCTTAGGCGTTCCCTTGTTCCCTTGTCTGTGCCTGGAGAGGAAGCCCAGCCTTTCTCAGGCAGGCGTGAAGTGCCTCTGGGCTCTCAGCCCCTCTGCCTCTCCCCTTGGTGGGGCTCCTCCAACCTGGGCTGCAGAAGCTCCAGGGTACAGGTCATGCTTCATTAGCACCTTCCCAGCATGCACTTTTTCGATAGGATTTTGTCTGAGGTAAGAGGGAAACATGCAGAGCAAGTTTTTTTTTAGATTTAGAAAATTCAAGATCAGGTTTCAAAGAACACAACATGGAGGAATCTTGGTATTCTTCAGAAAGACCTGATCCAGGCTTGTGGGTCCCTAAGACACTCTGGGTAGTCACCTCATCCTAAAATGTGGAGTGGCGCCCTCTTCTCAGAGTTAGTCGTCAATATCAGGTGCCAGTCCAGGCATGAGAAGAAAGTAATGTCTCCACAGTAAGTTCTGGAGTCTGTACATTCTTCGGTCCAGCCCCGTTTACCCTGCCATTCTTTCTATCCATCATTCATTATCATTCATATACTTACACTTTATTTAGTCTTCATCATTTAATAATATTTACTGGGGCCAGCAGGTGGCCTGGTGGTTGAGGCACTGGACTTCTTACATAGCTGACCATGGATTGAGTCCTGGACATGGCAGCTTGCTTTCTCACTTTTCTCTCTCTCTGGGAAGTGTGTGTGAAAAAATAATGGTAATGACAGATAAAAGGAATAATTATTCTAAAAACAATAATATTTGCTAACTTGCATATGTTTGGCCTGTGTCAGGCTATATAGGTGATATACACATGATAAAAGAATGGCCCCCACTCTCAAACAGCTTGTAGTCTATCGGTGAACGAAGACTTTTTTTCCCCAAAGGTACATGGACTCATGAGAGAGAGAGAAAAAGAGGGAGAAAGCAGTCCCTAAGAGGCACAGTCACTCCTCAATTCCTTCTTCCCCATTTCTTCATCCTGTCAGGATTTGAGGCATGCATGTGCATGTACCCAGCTTTTTTTTTTTTTTTTTTTCAAGCTGGGGGGTTAGGGATTCAAACACAGCTGGCCATGTGGGATCCGGATTCCTTAACCCCTGGCTACAGGGCTGGGCCAAGATATGTATTCTTACTTAACCAGACTCCAGAGCAGATTGAAAAGAGCTATCATCAAGGTCAAGGTGGTTTGAGGTCCAAGTTTGAAATGAGTAGGTTTCCAGGGCAAGATAGTGAGGATTTAGAGCTTCTTGGCTACTGCTGACTACTGGCCGCTCTGGAAAGTCCCCACTTCCTCAGCCCATTGAGAAATCAAAATGGAACTTCTTCCGCTGAAGTACTGGGACCTTCGGAGTTTCCTGTCACTTTCCCTTTACATACTTCGCACAGATACAATCACACAGGGACCCAGTTCTTTGAAATTAGGAAAATGAGACCGCTGAGTGGGTAAGTGGTGCATGACTTGTGGGCAGATGTTGCTGAGCTGCCATCTCCTCTCCCGACCTCTAGCCCTGTATCCCATTGCTCAGAAATCCTAGCCTGTAAGGGCTGGAGGTGGGGCTTCCCCGGGCTCCGTTGGAGATGGGCGAGGACTGACAGCTAGTGCAGTGGTTAATAGGAACTCTCGAGATGGAGGAGGCTTGTCCAATTTGCTGTATGAGGCCTCCCGCACTCGTTCCACCGTAATGCCCCCCGTTCTGGGGTACCGGGAGGGTGCTATGAGATACCGGCACTGACTTCTGGGAAGTAACTCTTGGAGAGGGGAGGGGAGAACTTCAGGTTTTCATCCTTCCAAGTGCAGATGTGCTTTGGTGTTCTCCTATGAGGGGATTTCTCCTCTCCACTATATCCTTGCATGGCGCCTCGTGTCGGGACAGGCATGCGGATGGACTGACAGGCAGACTGACTGGCTGCATAATTAAGTAAGTCCTGAGATCCTCTACTGTGCTCTATCCTACAGGTTAATGGAAACAGCAAAAGAAATGACCCGAGAGTCCTTACCTATCAAATGCCTCGAAGCTGTCATCCTGGGCATGTATCCTTTACGTTTACATTGTGTGTGCCTAAGTTAACTGCATAGAGGTGGCCTTGCTATGGGGCTGCTTGTGCCCTTAGCCTCACATCCTAAATTCAGAGATGATGCCATTGTCCCCTTGGAGGAAAGTGTCAGATTCCCCTGGTGTTTCTCTTAAACTTTCACCTTCTGGGGTTGAGCCAATGCAATGCCTGGCTCCTTAGACCAACGTCATTCTAACCTATTCACCACAGCCTCTGTCAGGGCCAGCTCTCAGCCAGTGACCTTGCAGCGTCCCTCATTTCAAGGAGATTTATAACTTAGAGGGACTAGAGAGATGTGTATGTGGCTGTTGCTTGCATTAATGTGACATTGCAACAGGAGAGGTAGCTGAGGAGAAATGGAATCAGAGCTGAGAAGGCTAGTATCCAAACCATCTCCAGGGAAAATTCTAAGAGTGGATTGTGAAGGAGACCAAAAATGGTGTGTATCCTGACATGACAAGAACACAGCCAAAGCAAGGGTTTGGTCTTTCCCACTCTTTCTGATCTATTTTCCTGACCCCTGGCTCTTGAGCCTGAGCTTAATATGGTCCTACCTGATGGCAGTAATTTATTAGTGGTGATGGCAATTGAGCATGGTCACATAGAAAGGCAAAGGAATGCCAAGTCATCTGAAGTGGATGACTAGGAGGGTCAGTGGCAAAGGGAACTCAGGGAAACACGGGCTGGAGAGGCGATTGCAGATAAGACTGGGTGCTGTGCTGAGCAAAGACCTTTTTCTCAAGGCTACGAGAAGGTCAGATGAAGGCTCTCAAGCAGAGAAGCCACATGGCCAATTGTAGCTTTCTAATGGACACAGTGAAGGACAGACTGGAGGAGGCTAGGACTGGACCTGCAAAACATGATAGGAGCTCTTTCATGAATGAATGGTGATGTATGAACCATGGCCCTAGAAATGAAAATGGATTTGAGGGGGTGGTATCAGGAGGTATCAAGGAGTTAGAATCTGTAGGACTTGGAGACCAACTGAATGCAGAAGTTGATGAGGAAGGACTCAACAAATCCAGGTTTGTGAATGGCGTCGCAGTCTATGGATGATGGGCTGGAGGAATAAATGTGACAGAGAGTTGGAATCTTCAACGTGGACCTAAACTGAGACAGTAACTGTGAGAGTGGAAGTCAGGGATTGGTTTATCTTCAGCACTACTTGTGGACAATAAGACATGAGAGGGAAAAGGCAACGACTCTCATTCTGGCTTGTATAATAATGGCACAGTCCAAGGGAACACCTTGAAGGTGGGATAGAAGGGCCAGCAGGTGGTGTGGTGGCTAAGGTGCTGGCCTCCCACATGGCTGATTGTGGTTAGAGTCTCAGACCTGGCAGCTTGAAAATCACACAGGGTATGTGTGCATGCATACCCCAAATCCCAGGAGTAGAATGGGGGAAAAGGGATTGTGGCCTGGCTGTTCTCCCAGGGGGTGATTTCTCACTTCCTCTTTCAATATCTCTCTTTGTCTCTCTCTGTCAAGTACACAGACCTTATGACAATAATAACAATAATAAAGATAAGAAAAAGAAAAAAGATGGGATGGAGCAGACTCATGGGGAGCTGAGTTCGGACTCAGACATGTTGAATTGGAGGGGCATGTGGGATGCTGGGGGAGATATCTGGAGTATGGAGCTCACTTGGTGGATCTATGCTGGAATTGCAAATTTAGAAGCTGTTAGTGTTTAGGGGGCCTTCGTTGCTTCTCAAGAAGTGAGAAGAGAAAAAGATCAAGGGTGAAATTTATATATATGTGTGTGTGTGTAAATTGATATATATAATCGATAAATCTATATGTAAATTGATTTATTTATATCTATAGCTATATCTCTCTAATGTGTGTGTGTGTGAATTGATATATATAATCGATACATCTATATGTAAATGGATTTATTTATATCTATAGCTATATCTCTCTATATATACATATTTGGTCTAGTTGGATTCAAAGAACCTATAAAAGGAACTTAAGAAAGAAAGTCAGAGAGGTGGAGGGAAAACCAGGAGAGAAAGGAGGTACAGAAGTCAACAGAAGGACGCATGGTTCAGAATTATACTGGGGACCGCAGGCTTGGTCTAGTCTGGCTTCTTGGTCTCCTGAATTTTCACAGGAGGGGGAGTTTCTGTGTCTCTGCAGTCTGCAGAGCACTTGCAAGCCTGATCTGAAATGAGATGGTCCACAGGTGCATTGGCTGGTATTTGAAAAATGGAAACTTGAGCCTTATCGAGGCCCCTCCCCAACCCTCCTGTCTATTTCCTCCCTGTTTCCCACAAAGAAGATGAAACATGTGCCTGGGGAGCCCAGCAGGAGGCCAGGACTGGGGGTCAGGGCAGCAGATGGCTCAGGGCCCCAACTCTGTCATAGCAGGAGTCAGCCACAGCTGTTCAGCAGAGTCTCCTGCAAGTTTAATGGGGATGAACAATTGGCCAGGGATTTGCTGGTGGAGATCGGTGAAGGAGAACACAAGCCCAGGCCCTGCACCTGCTGGACAAGCCAACCTTGCACTTTCTGCTGATGGATGTCTGAGTGCACCTTGATGTAGCTCATCTGGCTTTCCATGATAGTCTTGTTCCTGCACAATCTTATATACCCCAGCTTCGGGGCTGTCACTAGAATGGCCTGTCACTCTTTAGAATTGTAAGAGATGGCTCTATGACCAGCCTTGGGGCCTGTCCACCTCAGAGATAGAGTGCTCTTGGTTTTCCTTTGTTCATACTGGTGCGACATTTCAGAGAAGTGCAGGGAAGATGGGGCGGGCGGAGAGATTCAGCTCACACTGCTGAACTCAGGGAAATTTGACTCTTGCACACAGACAAGAAACACAGACCTAATTCTGAATGTTACGGCATCTTTGTCTTCTCTCTTTGCTCAGTGTCAGCATTCCTGTGGCCCGCTTTCTACTCGGGCGTAGTGAAAGTGTAGCTTGGGCCATCTCTCTATTTCTTACAGGCCCTTCTGCAGGTACTGGGAAACCGGTGTTACCATGACAGCTTTGAAACTCCCAAACTTGGCTTCTGGAAAGCCTGTGTCCATGTCCTGTCCTTCCTTAGTTTCTCTTTTTTGACCTTAGCTCAGAGTTCAGGATTTGTTAGTGAAGGGTCCATTTTATGTTGCATAAGTGCATGTGCGCACTTTCATATGCATCCTGGAGAGAGATGTTCAGTTCCAAATCTTCTGAATTACGGCAGCTCTTTGGGGGGGAACTCATTGATCATGGCAGGGTTTGTCCATGAAGGCACTATGGTTTATTAAAGTAACAGGTCAGAGTCAGCAGATGGCAAAATGGTTACGTCGCTAGGCTCCCACATCATTGACTGTGGTTCAAGTCCCGGACTTGGCGGCTTAAAAAAACTCATGCTAGGCGTGTGTGCATGTGTGCCCAAAATCCCAAGAGGAGGATGGAGGAGAAGGGACTGGGATGTGACATCCCCCCTGGGGGTGATTTCTCATTTTCTCTCTCTCTGTCTCTCCAGCGAGCACACGTGCCCTATAGCAAAATCTCTCTAATAAAATAATAAATGAATAAAGTAACAGGTTCATTATGAGGCAGGTTAGGCTTATCCCAGTTGACCAGATGCTGGGCAGTGCTGTTGTTCCCTCGACTCTGAAAAAACTCAGGCTACTTCCCTGCCTCCAGCCATACTTCTAGCCCTCTCCTTTCTGTTCCCAGTTGTCCCAGGTCCCAAGGCCTCACTTATTGCTGCAATGATGTAACAAACCCTAGAGATCAGTGACTTGTGACATGATGGTCTGTTGGCCCCCCCATCCTCCCACTTTTTTACCTGGCTGACTCCGTTTGTCCCATGAGACTAACGCTGGTGTTGCTAAGCCCCTCGTTCATCCGGAGATTGCCGGGCTTGCTTTCTTAGAGCACACGTCATACTGTGTTTTAGTTTAGTTTTTTTTTTTTTTCTGTGATGTTAAAATTTATAACATACACGTCACTATTTTAAGTGTCCAGTTCACTGGCAGTAAGTACATTTGAAATGCTGTACAGTAGATGCACCACCCATCTCCAGAACTCCTTTACCTTCCTCAGCTGAAACTCCATGCCCATGAAGCAGTAACTCCCCACGACCTCTGTATGGCACCTGGCAACCACCATTCAGCTTCCTGTCTCTGTGAATTTGACAACTCTAGGTATCTAAGATAAGCGGAATCATCAACATTTATTTCTTTCATATCTGACTTCTTTCACTTAGCGTAATATCTTGAAGGTTTATCTGTGTTGTAGCAGGTAGCTGAATTTCCTTTTTTGGAGGCTAATACTGCATTGTATGTATATGTTACATCGTGTTTCCCATTATCCATCAGTGGGTATCTGAGTGGTTTCCACCTGTTGGCTGTGTTCTTATGCTGCTAAGAACCTGGGGGTACAATTAGCTGTTGGGATCCCAACTTGCAATTCTGTTAAGTGTATACCCAGAAATGGTTGGATCATTTTGGGTCGTTCTGTATAATTATTACAGGAGCCATTGTACTGACTATACTGTGTCTGTTTTAAGTCTGTCTCCCTCCAGACCTCCAGAGAAGGGTGCTTCTTTATTGGTCCACAGGTCTCCCCAGCAGGCTGTCTGGCACCCTAGACACTCCCTGAGAAGGTGTCTCTTACACTGACTTAAATAGCTAAGGGATGCCCTTATTCCTGCTCCAGAGAACTCGCCCCAGAAAGCAGGTAAGAATTTATGTAAAAGGACTCAGAAGGATGTGATTTCACTCCCTTTCTGCCAGTCTCACGGGAGGAAGTGAAGATAACGCAGGTACACGTGTTTGTAGGGAGCAGCCCTGTATTATTAAACGGAGGTCAGAGGACAAGGCTCTCCTCAGGCTGTGGGCTGTGTTCTATCAGCATCCGTCTTTTTAGGGTATCTGATTTAGCCCCCTATTGAGTGCTGTATTTTTCAGAATAAGGGAATATATCTTCACACACAATGTGAGGCGCATTCTTTCAGCAAGCATTCAACAAGCCCTCCTGTGTGCCAGGCCAATGCTATACTTAGGAGAGAGCAGGATGGAAGATGCAGTCATTGTTCTCACGAGGAACAATTACACTTCCAGAGAATGGGTAAGCACCTAGAGCTATGGGCGTTCTTGTGTGTGTGGGGGTAGGGGATACCTAAGGGAGGCTGAGGAAAGTCAGAGAAAGTGTGACACCTGAGATGGGGAGGGGGGTGGTGAGGCCGTACCAGGGAGGTTACAGCCTGGGTGACCCTTGAAGCACAGAGAGCAAGCCTGCAGCTTCCTTATCACTCAGGACAATGAGACCCCCAAAGGTTCGCATCTTCCGTGCTATACTGATGTGTGAGGGAAGCCACAAGAAAAGTTATTGCTTCAGTATGGATGTGTTGTCGTATGGAGTTTGTTTAATAACAGAATTTTTTAAAGTTTCGTGGGGAGTTACTGCTTAATGTGTGCTCGCTGGAGAGAGACAGATATAGAGAGAGGGAACATGAGCAATCACCCCCCAGTAGGGATGGCCACACTGTAAACTCTTCTCCTCCATTCTCCTCTTGGGATTTTTGGACACATGCACACATGTGCGCAGTGCGACTTTCAAGCCAACAGTCTGGAGCTCGAACTATGTTTGCCTTGTAGAATCCAGCACCTTCACCACCACACCACCTGCTAGCCCCTAGCATACTATTTTTTAACGTTTCATAATCACTTTGTTTGATAGCTTTGTAATGGAAAAGGTCATGTCATATGAAGGTCACTTAGAGGTCATGTTAAATAGTCACTTTGTCTGATTTCACTAACGTGCTAAGGGCAGTGGCCACTGATATGTGCATTCTCCTTGGTCTCAGGCCCTATTTCTCAAAGATGCCCAAGGTTTACTGTGGGTCACTGTGGTAAGTCTGTACCGAGGATTGATGGGCAGAGGCCAATTCACTGCAGGACCTTGCTCAGGGATGTGGTCCAAGTTGTGAAGAAGATGTGAGATGCTGAAAACCCTTAAGCAGAAGAGTGGCACATACCAAGTTTTGGCTCAAATAAATCACTCTGGCCACTGTGTGGGAAGTGAATTGGAGTGAGCCTAAGAAATGGAGAGGACAGATCCTCAGAGAGTGGAGACTGCATCCACCCTCTGAGCACTTACTGTGTGTAGGGCACTCTCTTGGGCACCTGGATTGATATTTACCCTGGATATGCTCTGCAGTCACCATAGGTGTTCAGCAAAGGAGCCCCATGGTGAGTTTCCAGTACTCCTCTCCAGGAAGGACTGCGTCTGCAGGTGACAACAGCTTAGCCAGGCCTGTTGTGGGTCTTTGAGATGAGCTTACGAATGTGATGCTTCTTGTCCGTGTTTCAGAGGGGGCAGTTACTTGAAGCTGCACCCTGTGGAGTGGCTGGGTCAAAACTGAGGTAACAGGAAGAGGCTGTTACTAATTCCAAATGGAGCAGTATGTGAAGAGAGTCAAGGTATGATGCTACATGGGTTGGGGACTGAGGGAGGCAGCTTGCTGGTATTCAAGGCTGCTGCACAGCAACCTTCACCACCACACCACCTGCTAGCCCCTAGCATACTATTTTTTAACGTTTCATAATCACTTTGTTTGATAGCTTTGTAATGGAAAAGGTCATGTCATATGAAGGTCACTTAGAGGTCATGTTAAATAGTCACTTTGTCTGATTTCACTAACGTGCTAAGGGCAGTGGCCACTGATATGTGCATTCTCCTTGGTCTCAGGCCCTATTTCTCAAAGATGCCCAAGGTTTACTGTGGGTCACTGTGGTAAGTCTGTACCGAGGATTGATGGGCAGAGGCCAATTCACTGCAGGACCTTGCTCAGGGATGTGGTCCAAGTTGTGAAGAAGATGTGAGATGCTGAAAACCCTTAAGCAGAAGAGTGGCACATACCAAGTTTTGGCTCAAATAAATCACTCTGGCCACTGTGTGGGAAGTGAATTGGAGTGAGCCTAAGAAATGGAGAGGACAGATCCTCAGAGAGTGGAGACTGCATCCACCCTCTGAGCACTTACTGTGTGTAGGGCACTCTCTTGGGCACCTGGATTGATATTTACCCTGGATATGCTCTGCAGTCACCATAGGTGTTCAGCAAAGGAGCCCCATGGTGAGTTTCCAGTACTCCTCTCCAGGAAGGACTGCGTCTGCAGGTGACAACAGCTTAGCCAGGCCTGTTGTGGGTCTTTGAGATGAGCTTACGAATGTGATGCTTCTTGTCCGTGTTTCAGAGGGGGCAGTTACTTGAAGCTGCACCCTGTGGAGTGACTGGGTCAAAACTGAGGTAACAGGAAGAGGCTGTTACTAATTCCAAATGGAGCAGTATGTGAAGAGAGTCAAGGTATGATGCTACATGGGTTGGGGACTGAGGGAGGCAGCTTGCTGGTATTCAAGGCTGCTGCACAGCAGTACCAGGGACAGAGAAAACAGCAGACAAGGTGCCAGTGTGACCCATTCTGTCACCTTCCTGCCCCCTATCTTCCAGATAATCAACCCATCTGCCTTCTATCTCCATTTCCTGGACTGTGGTTTTCATGCCTTACCTGGACCAATGCATGAGACTTCAGTTCCTGGTCTGTCCCACACAGCAGTCTGAGGACATCATTTTGATTGCAAAACAAACAAGCAAGTCTTTAATAACTCCTCGTTCTCTGTAGGAAACTGAGTGAGGAAAATGTGCCTTGTTTTGTTTATCATTTATTCAGTCACTAATGAACATGACACGTTTTTCTCTGCCTCATATTAATTTGGTTTTGGTACACACCATAGAACAGGTACTCAGAGATACCTAGTTAAACATGCTGGACTTACAGGTTTGTGAGCCTGAAATTCTGAAAGGAGGGAGAGATGGAGGAGAAGGGACCATGGTCACGCCACGGCGTGACCATCCCCGATAAGGGATGCTTTCTTGTTCTCTCTCTCCCTGGCAAGCATGCACGCTCTGTGGCAAATCTAAAGTAAGAAATAACAACTGAAAGGATTAGTCTGAAAGGTTAGATATGGGCCTGCTTGGAGGCACAGGGATGGATTTACTGGCCCCTATGAGAGACTTTCTTTCCTGGGAGGCCGAGCTCTGTGCACTTTCAAAGCCTTCTTCCTCTTCCTTGACTCAGATGGTCTAAGATACTTAACAAATGGACAGCCTTCCATTGAGCGATTCCCCATCAGCTTTAAAACCTACTTCTCAGGAAACTACTTTCACCATGTTGTGCTGGGGATTTACTGCAATGGCCGCTATGGCTCACTGGGCATGAGCCGAAGGGCTGAGCTGATGGACAAGCCATTGACCTTTCGGACTCTGAGTGACCTCATCTTTGATTTTGAAGACTCCTACAAGAAATACTTGCACACGGTCAAGAAGGTCAAGATTGGGCTGTACGTCCCCCATGAGCCTCATAGCTTCCAACCTATTGAGTGGAAGCAGCTGGTCCTCAATGTCTCAAAGATGTTGAGGGCAGACATAAGGAAGGAGCTGGAGAAATATGCCAGAGACATGAGAATGAAGGTAGGTGTTGGAGACAAATAAGCAATTCACAAGGGTCCTTGAACATGTCTTTTTCCCCTCCCTCTCTGTACCAGGTTCCATATTTCTAGGATGGTCAAAAGTATCTTGAGGGCCAGTGTTGGTGTGATGGTTAAGGCAGCTGGATCCCCCATGGCCAATTGCAGAGTTTGAGCTCCGGACCTGGCAGCTTGAAAAACATGCCTGGCACATGTGCACGTGTGTCCAAAACCTGGGAAGGAGAAATGGAGGGGAAAGACTTGCAGTGTGACCATACTCCATGGGTGGTGCTTTCTCACTTTCTGTCTTTCTCCTCTCTCTCTGTTTCCAGCAAGAATGTATGTGCCCTCCCGCAAATTAAAAAAAAAAAAAAATTCTTGCTAATAGCCACCTTACTAAAATGAAAACTACGAGGGTATTTTATAAAAATCATGGGAAACTGGAATTAAAGTACAAGGTTATTTTGGTACAAAAATATTTTGAAACTCACACAGCGTTTTCATAATACACATTTCTCGTGAACTTTTTGAAGACCCCTGTAGAAGTTATTTATTATTTGATAAACAAAGTCCCTCTTTGCACATCCTACTTCAAAAACCAGAGCCAAAACCAATTTAGACGTTATAGTAAAAAGCAATGCCTTGGCATGCAGTTCCTCCATGAAATCAGTTCTAAACTGTTAGTCATTTTAAGAGAAGCTCTAGTTTTGTTCTTTTCTGTACTTATAATAGAGTAGCCAATCATGCCATTTTGTTGGGAACTGAGGGACTTCCCAGGACATGAGGTTTTTCAGTACTAAAAAAAAGGTCTGGGGAAACCTGGGTGAGTTAGTCACTCTGTTTATGGTCTATTTCATAGTCATAGCTTGGCTTTGCTTTGTAAGTTGCAAAGCCCTTTGGCATAAAATTCCTTTTTTGTTTGTTTCTTTAATAGAATCTCCTTGCCTCAGTCTCCCAGTTGGGAATAGGTACATGCCACCATACTCTGCTTTTTTCATTAATTTTTTTTTTTTACATTTTCCCACAAACACTTACTTTACATATCAAAATATCTTTGCTCATACTCCATAGTTCTTGACAGTTAATAAACAGCTTTCAAAATTCCCAAAACACTACATTTTAAAGATAACTTTCAAAATATTTGTTACGAGTTTGTTTGTGACTCTACCAGCAGAGATAATATGGTTTTAAATATTTTGGAGAACATATGTACATGTCAGCTACTGAAACTGTTGAGAAGCAAACAGCCTGCATACGATTCACACATGAACCTTCCCAACTCAGTTTTGCCTACCAAATGGTCTGTGGTTTGCCATCTGAAAAATATGGAATGCTTCACGAATTTGCATGTCATCCTGGTGCAGGGGTCATGCTAATCTTCTCTGTATCATTCCAGTTTTACTATACGTGCTGCCCAAGTGAGCACCATACTCTGCTCTTTATAAGACAGGGTCTTGCTCCGTTGCTCAGACCAGACTTGAGCTTGCTATCCTTCTGCCTCAGCCTCTCTGAGTGGCTTGGACAGACACACACCATTGCAATCGGTTTTTAGGTTGGGCAGAAATTGACCCAGGTCTCTCATCTGGTCCCAACCTGTGAAGCACAGGGTCTTAGCAGTGTGACACAGTTGTAGGTGTTTGATATAAAATTCTAACCTGGTATCAACAGTCACAAACAAGGGCGCATACACTGGGCCGGTCTCATGTACACTAAACTCATAAGCCCTTCTCTCCTCTACTGGTTTTACCTCCAAAGTGACATAACGCTCTCTCTTCGTCGTGTCCCTCCTGTGCTTGCAGAGTCACTAAGAACCTTTGTAAGCACCAAAGACTGTGGGAAGGGGTCATGCTGACTCAGGCTTGTTATGTTGAGCACCTGAGAATTTGTCGTTGTCACTCTGCAGGACCCGGAGTGGAGATCCTTGATCAATTGAAAAGCACTCTGTGCGTGCCTGTGGGATGGGAGAGTCAGAAGAAGAACAAGCTGGTTTCTGGGGCAGTGTAGATGGGACTTTTCCTTTCGAGGAAAGAACTTGCCAAGCTACCAGACACAGCTCCAAGAGGCGGAGTCAGTGGCTATGTTCCTCTCTTTGCCATGGAAAAGTGGGTGCAGTGTGATCATCCACATTGCCCTCTGGGAAGTGGCACCCTTGCTTCTTGCTAGAGCAGAAAGAGAGGAACGTGTGTCCCCAACTTCCTCCTTTAGAAGTCTCCTGCTCAGTGCCATGAATGGGCTGGGGGCTGGGAGGCTGTGCTGTCAGAAGACATGAGGGCGAGGGTCCTTTAGGAACCAGTGTGGTTAACTCCTCATGTCTCTCTCAGATCTTGAAACCTGCAAGTGCCCACTCTCCAACCCAAGTGAGAAGCCGGGGAAAATCCCTGTCCCCCCGAAGGAGACAAGCAAGCCCCCCGAGAAGGCTTGGCAGGCGAGACAAGTCGTGAGTAACATTCCCTCTTCCCCGGCTCGAGGCCCAACACGAGCATGGTGGGGTTGTCCTGGCCCGTGGAGACAAGGCTGTGTCCTAGGCGTAGCGTTTGAATGAATTTGTTATACTCATCACCTCCACTGCTGCTCTTCTACTGACTGAGTCATGTGCACAAAGTGAGGGGTAAGCCATGCAGCACAAGAGGAAGAAGAGCCCGAAACCCAGGGCACACAGGTGGGACAGAGGACTTAGCATTAGGAAACCTGAGTCTGAGACCAGCTCAGCTACTCACCAGCTGCGTGACCTCGGGCATGTCATGGAACCTTTCTGGACGTATGTTTTCTTACCTCTAAAGTGGGATTGTTAGAATTTATGAACCTCCGGGATCTGCAGATGACATAATGGTCACATCGCTGGACTCCCACGTAGTCAACTATGATTTGAGTCCTGGATCTAGCAGCTTAAAACTCACACCGTGTGTGTGTGTGTGTGTGTGTGTGTGTGTGTGTGTGTGTGCAAAATATTGTGAGAGGAGAATGGTACTCAGACCAGGCATGTGTGCATGTGTGCCCATCCTGAGAGAAGAATGGTGGAGAAGGGACTGTGGTGTGGCCATGCCCCTGGGGAGTGATTTTTTTGCTTTCTGTCTCTCTATCTCTGTCTCTCCAGCAAGCACACATGCCCTATAGCAGAAATCTTTCTCAAAAAAAATTACGAACTTCCTAAAATTCAGTAACCCACGGCACCCAGCAGAAAATGTGGTCCCTGTCAGCAGATGGTAGCATCAGAAATACCCCAGGCTCATCCTCTGTCTTGGCTGACACTACCCTCCCCTGATTTTGCTGAGGCTAGGGATTCCACACCTCCTTCTTAGATCAAAATGACCCACTTAAGCAATGACAGATTGAAAATGCTGAGGGTGCCCAGAGTAACCCACTGGCAAATCTTTGAGCCATAATTATACTGGGGGAAAAGACTACCTTTCCTAATAATAGCAGCATGCTGAGCCTTGCTGGAGGCTATGGGTGCAGTGTCCAGGAGCCTTGGTCAAGTCCCAGGTCTGCCACGTATTAGCCGTGCAGCCAGGCAGGTCCTTCGTCCTTAGGGAACCTTAGTTTCCTCATTGGTAAGAGAGGATAAAAATGCTTTCTCTCTGACCAGCTGGTTGTAAGGACTGACTGAGATGATGTAGTCAGAGCGACTTGTTAAGGGTGAACTGCTGCTGAATACCAGCACAGCGTGATCACAGCGTGGACAGGAGACATTTTACAAGTCTCATTTTCAGATGAAGAAACCAGAATACAAGAAGGGTTTGTTATCTCATTCTAAATCTCATGGCTGGTCAGTGAGGGAGCTGGGGCTAGAATCTACATCCTCTGACTCTGGGGAGGAGAGGGGCAGAAAAGAGGATTCTATTTGGGGAAGAGCAGAACAAGATGAAGTATTTTAAGCTCCAAGAAAGTTTCCTTCCTTGCCCCCATGGCACATCCCACTGCCAATCAGCATTTACAGTCAGAAGGGCTTCGGCTAAAACAGCTGGTGTCCAGGGTGGCAGGGATGGCAGGGACTCAGGGGGCTGGGAGAGGAAGCAGGGGTGAGGTCCTTCTGTAGCACAGGAGGCCGGAGCTCAGGGTGGTTCCAGCGTGGTTCTGTCCTGTTTGGGAGCAGAATGGCTGCAGCCCTTTCACTGGTGGCCTCCAGAACCTGATCCTGCTCCCGGGAGCTGACTAACACTCTTGACCTTTGACCCTAACCCTTCTTTCTCTTTGTCCCTGATTCAAACATCCATTCACTGCTGTCATTGAACAAAGTAGCACTTGTCTCAAAGGACTGTGACTACATGAACCCTTCCCGTAGGGTCATTTGGTGTAGCGTGAGTAACCCAGCAAGAGGAGACAGCCCAGAAAGCTGCGAGGAGCCCCCCTTAGCTCACTGATCATCCTTTCTGCCCAAGGAGGTCCGAATCATTCCTGTAGGAGCACCCACCCTTCAGCACATATAGAGCAGTCTATAAGACCTGCTTCTCCCTCTTGACTCCAGAGTCTAGAGCGGGTGAGCGCCCAAGCATTCTGCATGGAGATGTGTTCGTGCACAGAATGGCAGCTACTGGTTTGCAAGGACTCTTGTTTTCTTGGACCCGCTGGAACCTGGAGGGCAGAGCACTTTAAGTTTTAACCAGAAGTTATCACGAACACCCAGGAATGGTAACGATCTTAGGAACTGGTTATGGAGACAAGGTTGGGATGGTGTCGGCGTGGACGGTGAGATTTGAGGTGCTGCTTAAGCATTTAGGGGTATGTCTTAGAAGCTACTGGAGAGACCAGCAGATGCTGTAATGGTTACATCACTGCAATTTGAGTCCCAGACCTGGCAGCTTAAAACTCACACCAGGTGCGTGTGTGCCTAAGATCCCAAGAGGAGAATGGAGAAAGGATTGCAGTGTGGCCATCCCCACTAGGGGGCAACTTCTCGCTTTCTGTCTCTGTCTCTCCAGTGAGCGCATGCATCCTATAGCAAAAATCTATCAAGAAACCGGGTAGCGCACCCATCCTATAGCAAAAATCTATAAAGAAAAAAAAAAAAAAAAAGAAGCTACTGGAAATGTGGATCTGGAGTTTGAGGAAGTTGGGAACTAGAAGTAGCATTAGAGCCGCATCCTCAGAGGTGATAGTGGAAATGATAGCTGGATACGTTTGCAGGAGAGAAGTAAGAGAAAAAAGAAAAAGAAAGGATGACGAGCCTCTGGGAGGCCAAGGAAGAAGAGCCAGACAGGAGATGGGGAAGGAATAGTCAGGGCAAGAGAGAATGGACCCAGGAGTGTGATGCGGCACCCTAGCCTCCCAGGGCACCTGTTGCTGGCCACACTGAGGGCACAGCCACCCTCTGGTGTGGGGCCCCACTTGCCTTTTCTCTTCCTGCCTACCTGAAGTCCCAGAGCGAGCCTGGGACTGTGGGAAAAAAAAAAAAAAAAAAAAAAACAGGGCAAGGTAAAATTCCCCCAAGGGCCAGGAAGGACCACTCACGGGAAGAGGGGACACTTCCATCACCCTTCTCCCTCCATCCTCAAAGTCCATCCCAGCCCCAGGAGCACAGAGCGATTGATGGCTTGTGGTTCAACGGTAAAAATATTTTTGAAAGTGATGAGCAGCTGCTAAAAGGTGAGGAGGGCTATGAGAGCTGGGGACCACAGGCCCCTCCCTCCCTCTGCAGATGCCAGTTTTGGCCTTTGCCACAGGCTGGGACCCAAGGCACCCTGGCTCGAGGTATGTCTAGCGATAGGCAGCTGCTCGTCTCCCCTCCAGCCCTCAGCAAGCAGGCTGCTGCCGAGGTGATCTTGCTTTGGGCAAGGAAATGCCGAATATGAAAGCGACAAATACGGTTATTTCCCACTAATTCCACAAACTCCAGGAATCCTGTCGGATGGGCGGGACTAGGGTTTGGGGCCTCGTCACTGTGCTATTATTTCAGTATTACATAAGGCCATCAAGTCATTTCTAAATGTGTTGGGAATGGCCCAAAGAATGGAAAATTACCATAACAGGCCAGAGGCCCATCAGCTGTGGGCCCCAGGCCCTGTCTGTGCCTGGATAATTTTAGTGACTTTGTATCCCTTTCCACCTCCTCCCCATAGCTGGAGCCTCTTCCAGCCCTAAATTCCTCTCCATTTTTACACTTGCCTGGGTAATCCTTTTAGAAAGGAAGATCAGTGTCACTGGGTTGACACAGAGTCAGCTGAGTGGGAGGGAAAGTGGGATGACTGCACGAGCTTCAGTTGAGACTAAATTTCAAGAAGGAAACGGGGACTCCCCCACCCCTCCTCCCACGGTCCTTTCTCTCTTTTCTTAAAAATTTTTGCTATAGGGTGCGTGTGCTTGCTGGAGAGAGAGAGCAAGGAGTTGAGAGAGAGAGAGAGAGAGGAGGAGAGAAACCACCCCCTCACCCTCGTGTGGGATGACCACCACCAGGTCTGGGACTCAAATGGCAGTTGGCTCCCTGGGATCCAGCTGCCTTAGCCATCACATAGCCGGCTAGCCCTGAGCCCTTTCTCATACTCTGCTCCCCTGGGAGTGTGAGAGCACCTTTGACATAGAATAATCAAGCTGTTTATCACATTTCTTTCTTTCTTCTTTTTTTTAGAATTACTTACTTAATTTTATTTTTTATTATTATTATTTTAAATTTGAGATAGGGCACGTGTGCTCAGCAGAGAGATACATAGAGAGAGGGAAAGTGAAAAAACATGTATTCATCTTCATTATAACCTTGTGGGATGATTTTCTGGCTTGGCAAACTGTGTTAGCGTGACAGTAGCTCATGCCCATTAGTGCGATCACATGGAATTCTAAATTGTAGGTCAGAGTACCCCAGGACCTCGGAGAACCTCGCCTCCTCCCTTGCATTGCTTTCCCCTCTGTCCTGCCTCTTTTCTTTGCTGTTCATGTTTCTCTTCCTCCCTTTTCCTTCCTCTGTGATTTCCCTGTCATCCATCTCTAGGGCAGCATGTGGCTCTAGCGGGCCCTGCCTGCCTTGCTGGAGACCCTCAGGGTTACAGAGGTCAATATCCCTGCCTTAAGCTCACCGTAGGGCCGTGAGTTGGATGGGAATTCTGCCTTAAGCTCACCGTAGGGCCATGAGTTGGCTGGGAATTCCGCCTTAAGCTCACCGTAGGGTCGTGAGTTGGATGGGAATTCTGCCTTAAGCTCACCATAGGGCCATGAGTTGGATGGGAATTCCGCCCTAAGCTCACTGTAGGGGCCATGAGTTGGATGGGAATTCTGTCTTAAGCTCACTATAGGGCCATGAGTTGGATGGGAATTCTGCCTTAAGCTCACTGTAGGGGCCATGAATTGGATGGAAATTCCTCTCTATTCTCTCGGGAAGGATTACAGACCTTTAGGCGCCAGGTTGAGTGAGGGCAGATGGTGTTGGAAGGAGAAAATTCCCTGTGTGTGGAAGGTAGACAGGAAACAAAAAGAAAACCAGGGAGGGCATGACGGGAAGGGCAAAGCCTTTGAGATGATGCGAAGGAGCAGCTTCTACTCCAGTGGCTACCCTGACGAGTTCCCCGTGGCATGCCATATGGCCCAGGCTCCCTAGGGATGCCTGGAGAAACCGAAGCAGAATGCTGGGCCCTGTCAGAAAAGACTACCTTGGGCCCACCGAGCCAGAGCCTCCATGAGCTCTTCAGGGCTAGATGCGGTCAGGGTTCCTGGAGCTGATGGGTCTAGGTCCCAGAGTCAGAGCTGGATGCTGAGTCCTGGAATCTCAAACAGTGGCTTCTGGCCTTGGTTTCCAGCCAAAGCCTCCTGGGGAGAGTTTCAGGGATGAGCACAGGGCTGAAGAATCTCTTTAGGGCTGAACCTGTTTTGGCTGAGGTCTGTTTACATAGCAACCTCAGCTGTGTGCCCTGCAGCTGCCAGTGGGGATGCCTGCAGTCCTGGGAAGAGAGGAATGTGAAGAGGAGCAGGGCTGGCCTTGAACGAGGGGGGCAGGTGTGCAAGAACCACCTGCTCATTCCCATGTTCCTCTGTGCTTCACCGCCACGGCCTGCCCAGAGGCCCTACAAACTAAATTGGGGCCTAGCCTGACCAGATTCCTACAGGACTTCACAAGAAAGGAGAGCCTTGGGGTCAGCAGGTGATGTGGTGTTTCAGGCACTGGACTCCCACATGGTCAACCATGGTTCGAGTCCCATACCTGATGGCTTGAAAATCATATTGGGTGTGTGTGCATGCATGCCCCAAATCCCAGGAGAATGGAGGAGAAGTGATTGCGGTTCGGCCATCCCCTCTGCAGGGTGATTTCTCACTTTCCCTCTTGCTGTCTCTGTCTCTCTCCAGCGAGCACACATGCCCTAAGGCAAAAAACAAAACCAAATAAAAAAAAAGGTGGGGGGCTTGGTTTATATTCTGGTCACCGTGTGTGTGTGTGTGTGTGTGTGTGTGTGTTAGCACAAGGTCATGTCGGGATACCTCTCCCCCCAAGTTGGAGGCACAGAAGAGAGACTGGGTGGTGCGTCCCCACTTCTTCCTTCTTTCCTTAAACCCAGTCTCACACACACACACACACACATGCTTGCACACTCAGCCCTAGGATGCCATGATGTCCTTTCGACCCCCACAGGCTGCCATCACTTTCTGATTCCGAGGCTTCTTGTGGTGTCACTGGGGGCGGCATCCAGTCGGGTTGAGCTCTTCCTCGGCACTGAGGCTGCCCCAGAGTGTAAAGGACTCCGTGTGCATCTGGCAAAGTCCACGTAGCAGTGGTGAATTCTGGTAGTATTTTCTATAGAGCAACTCCATAGAACCATCGCCCTGTCCTCCCTAACCTACTGCCCCTTCTGGACAGCCCCTGCCCAGCCGGCTCCTGGATGTAGACCTGTAGTTGGGGCTAAGCTCAGAGTGGGACCAGCCATCCTGTTCTCACCCTGGTTCACCTCGGCTACTTGTATGGGACCACAGGGTGAGGCTGAGATCACCCATGTTTGTGGAGAGAAGGGGCCACCGTTCTTCCCACAAAGTGAGTCAAAGGAACTTATCTTCCCCTGGTACAGACTCCTGCCTGAGAGCTGTGCAAAAGAAAAACCCTTTGATTTCTCTGCCTTGTTTGGACTGGGGAGGAGTTTGGAGGAATGTATTGTTCAATCTACAATAATAGCCCTGGATCTGATGAGAGGTTCTGGGCAAGTGCAGACCCGGCTGAATCATCCTCGTGCTTGTGTTTCTTAAAAATAACCCCCTGGCAATCTTCTAAATATAGCTGGGGGAGCACTTGGAAGAGGCCTCCCCACAGTGGCTGCCTGGCTCTGGCCCTCAGATGAGCTGGCAAGGACTGGCCAGGATATCTGGCTAGGTCCCACAGGCAGGTGGCAGCCAGTGATAACCCACTTCTGCCCTTTGCCAGGCAAGGAAATCGCAGCCGATTGCTGTGAGAGGGTTTCAGTGTCTGGGCAGCTCACCAGGAATCTCAGTTTAGCTTGTTTTCTGCCAGTGTTAGCTTCTTCTTCCCCTAGGCTCTGGAGACCTGCAGGGTGGGAGGAGGGATGGGTATACAGAGGAAGGAGACAACCTAGTCCCTTTCCTTTGGAAGCCCTCGAGCTGTCTGTCATTGCAGAATCATATTCAGCTTAGTAAGTAGGCAGGTTCCTACATGGCTTCCAGGGATAAAGCCTCTCCTATAAAGAAAAAAAACAAAACAAAACAAAACACTTTCATCTTTATTCTTAAAATATTGTCATGGGAACTTGAATTCCTGGCTTAGGAGTTTGTCTCTATTAAAATATCCGTGATGTTAGTAACATGAAGCCCTAGTGGCCATTTACATGTTGGTGAGATCTCCACCAAAGTGTATTAAGAGGCACATATTCAACTGTGGGATTCGTAGATGAATTTCCTTGCTCCCTGCTCTCCAATTGTTCAGTCTCCAAGGCAGGATCAAAGATGCTTATAAATAGGAAAGTCTTGAACAGATGTTGTCTCATTCAACTTTGTGCTGTTGTAACAGAATACCAGAGACTAGGTAACTTTTTTTTTTTTTTTTTTTTGGTGAGGTTTTTGCTATAGGGCGCGTGCGCTCGCCAGACAGACAGAGAGAGACAGAGAGACAGAAAGCGAGAAATCACCCCCCAGGGGGGATGGCCACGCCGCAATCCCTTCTCCTCCATTCTCCTCTCGGGATCTTGGGCATGCATGCACACGCACACGGTGTGAGTTTAAAGCCACCGAGCCCAGGACACGAACCGCGGTCGACTACATGGGAGTCCAATGACATAGCCATTACGTTAACTGCTGGTTCCCGAGACTAGGTAATTTATAATGAACAGAAGTGTGTTGGAGCATAGCTCTAGAGACTGAGAAGTCCAAGAAGGGAGGCCTGGCATAGGATGAGGCCCTTCTTGTGGCACCCTATGGCAAGAGGGCAAAGGCAAGGTGACAGAGAACAAAATGAGGCCAAACTCATCCCTTCATAACCAACCTACTCACTCAGTGATAGCATTAGTCTATTCGTGAAGGTAGTGCTCCTGTGACCCAAACACCTCCCACTGGCCTTATCTCCCAGCACTACTGCACTGGGGATCAGTTTCCAAGCCATGTATGTTGGGGGACACATTTAAACCATGGCAGACGTACAAAAGAAAATGCCATAGGATCCAAAGCAAGTAGTGGATTGTGAGGGTAGGGAGTCAAAAGATGGGATTAAGTGACACTTGGGTTGGAGTGAGGATGACGTGAGATGGGGGAGGCCATTCCAGACAAAAGACACCAAAAGGTAAGGTGCACAGACAGGAGCCACCATGGTGTCCTCAGATGCTTAAGAAGATGCTCTGGGACCAGCAGTTAGCGTAATGGCTATGTCGCTGGACTCCCATGTAGTCGACCACTATTCGCATTACGGACCCGGTGGCTTAAAACTCACACCGGGCGCGTGTGTGTGCGTGCCCAAGATCCCGAGAGGAGAATGGAGGAGAAGTGATTGTGGCATGGCCATCCACCCCCTGGGGGTGATTTCTCGCTCTCTGTCTCTCTGTCTCTGTCTGTCTGGCGAGCACACACATCCTATAGCAAAAACCCCTCCAAAAAAAAAAAAAAATAGATGCTTTCACTGGGGTGTGGGGAAATGGAGGCCATTAGCGTTTTGGTTAGGGCATGGACTCTAGATTCTGAGGACAAACTCTGGCTCTGTCTCTTGCTTACTATGTGACTTTGCTTCATGCACGTTCCTTTTATTTTCTTTTCTATGAAAGACAGTATCAAGCAATCCCACAAGGTTATAATGAAGATGAATACATGTAAACCTCTTAGAACAATGCCTGGCATGTTGTAAGTGCCTTATAAATTAAAACTATTTATAATGGTGATTTCTTGGCACCTAGAAGATACCAGGGAACTGGTGAAAGTGCTAAGGAAAGATCTTGGAAAAGGAGGCCAAAGGCTCCCAAATTAAATTTCATCTATTTTTAAATTGTCAATAGCAATTTAGTGAAGTTTAAAAAAATTGTTTTTTTTATCAGAGGGACCAGCAGTTAGCATAATGGCTATGTCGCTGGACTCCCATGTAGTTGACCATGGTTCAAGTCCTAGACCCAGTGCCTTAAACTCACACCGGGAGCGTGTACGTGTGTGCCCAAGATCCCAAGAGGAGAATGGAGGAGAAGGGTTTGTGGCGTGGCCACCCCCCTCGGGGGGTGACTTCTCGCTTTCTGTCTCCCTGTCTCTCTTTCTGTCGAGTGCATGCTATAGCAAAACCTCTCCAAAAAAAAAGTTTTTTTGTTTTTATTTTTTTCTTTTTTATCAGAGAGAAAAAGCAAGAAAGCACCTTCCAAGGGGAATGGTAACTCTGCAATCCCTTCTCCATCTCTCCTTCCTTTGGAGATTTTGGGCACACATGCACATGTGCCTGGTGTGTCTTTCAAACCATCAGGTCCAGGACCCAGATTACACAGTTGAGCATGTGGGATCCAGCCACCTGAAACACTATACTGCTGGCTGGCCCAAGAATGAAGTTTTAGGTACACACAATCTACAAAAAATGTGGGAATTCAGATTCTTCAGGCTAAGGGGCTCTAAAAAGTAGATTCTCTGAAGCCGTGGCTCGCCTGTGGCTAATTTCCTCCAGTGCTCTAGCGAGCCCACACTGACCGGTGATTGGGTAGGCCTTGTCTTCTTAGTCCTTGGCCACTCGCTTTCCAGGAGGTGCTGTTGAGCACGGGACAGAGGGAGGGAAAATAGGTCAGGACAGATCTAGTCCAACACCTCAGAAACAATTAAGCTAGTGTCTCGCCGGCATTATTTCCATACAGGAAGGGCAGCATATTCCGAGTGTCAGAAGAAGAGAGGTATGACTTGGTGTGGAGGATGGCAAGTCAGGAAGAAAGCATGTGCAAAAAGTTGCTCAGAAACTGGGTGAGCTAGCTGGGTCTGTGAGGACCATCGATAAGCAAGTCTGTGGAGCATAGGAATTGCTTAATTGTCATACAACGGGAGGTCTAGAGAGCCGCCAGGGGTTCAGACTGTCCATCATTTGCACGGTTTATAGTGAAGCCCAGCTCTTGGAAGTGAGAGTGGCTGCTGACGTCATGTAGAACGTGGCCACTCCTCCTGGCTGGCATTAGAACTCACTAGGAATGTGTTCTCTTTATTCCACGCGCTCACCTCTCTGAGGCTGACTGGGCACTCACATTACTATTGGTGGCATCATGTCTGAACTAGTGATGTAGAAATGCTAGTGAGTAGGAAAAAAATGGTTTCAGTTAGGAAAATGACACCACAGCACCGTTAAAGGTAGTGTGGAAGTCGGATCGTAATTGCTCTGGAAAACATCCTCACTTACTTCTTTTCTAAAGCAAGAGATGAATACCAGTACTTCAGCCTTATCCTTTGGCCAGTGGATTTCTGATTACTGAATTTTGTCAAAGTGGGGCATGCTGGGGAGGAGAGAAGTGGAGTTATCTTTCTAAACACATTTGCCTTCAGCTGATGCTAATTCATGGGGAATTCCACTTGAGGGAGAAAGTCTCAAATTAGCCATTTGTGAAGAAGATAATACCACCTCAGGCGGGAAGGCAAAGCAAACATTTCAGGCTTTACGACAGAAGGAACAAGATGATATGGGCTTTTTAAACCTAACTTGTCCGTAAGAACCCTAGATCTCTCCATGAGTGGCCTTAGAGCTGGGGCAGATACTAAGTTTAAGTTTGAATTGTCAAGCAAAAGTGTTTCCTCTCACTGCCAACCCAAGAATGGGCCTCAGAGTGGCCCCTGGGAGCTACTCTTCCAGGCCTATGGGGCAGTGGCTCTGTTTAAAGGGAGAGGCCAATGTCCGGGTACGTATCAACTGAAAGACACCATAACTGAAGGCTGGAAGCCTTGAGTTCTTTGATAAAACAAGCACAAGTCTATACACAAGAAGTGATGGGATTTCTACCAGCGGTCAGCTACATTTCTTAGCATCACTTGTGTTCCAGCACCGTGAGAAGAGACACAAAGAGGAGGCATAACTCCTGACTGATAAAGCAGGGCATATGGTCAAGCTGAAAAATGTGCCCCATACAGCAGAGACAAAGTTATTAAGCTAGTTTAGTAGGACTGAGTAGCAAGTCAGGGACCACTTCTTGCCCGCCTTGAAGAGCCAAGTTTCAGAGAGGATGATCATAGACTGTTGATGACTACTCCTTCCCATGTCAGAGAGAGGAGTGTTGGCAAAGACTAATCCCATTCATTGAGCTGAGCCCTAGATAGAAGTGAGCTGTCGATTTCTAGTTCAATGAATTGGACTCTTCATGCCAGGGAAAACTATTTGCTGTAAGAAAATCAAAGGTATAGGGACCAGCAGATGGCATGATGGTTACATTGCTGGACAGCCACATAGTCAACTGTGGTTTGAGTGCCCACATGGCTGCTTAAACTCACGCTGGTCACGTGTGCCTGCATGCATGAGATCCCAAGAAGAGAATGGAGGAGAAGTTATTGTGGCATGGCCATCCCTCCTGGGGGGTGAATTCTCGATTTCTGTCTCTCTCTGTCTCTCTGGTGAACACTTATGCCCTATAGCAAAAAATCTCTCTAAAAAAACAGTAAAGAAAAAAGAAAAGATATAAACTAAGAAAGTTTTTAACAATTATATTTTCTTTGTAATTACTTTTAATACTTAAGAATGAAGTTCACATATAACTTGAAAATGTCTGATTTTCTTATAAAAATGGTAAATGTGAAACTTTTGAGTTAGAACTCACTGGACATTGAACATCCTAAATTTGTTTTACAATCCCCATTATCTCTTATGAGATAAGGTGACAAGAGGCTCATTAAAAAATGGAAAGGGGCCAGCGGGTGGCATAGTGGTTAAGGTGCTATATTCCCACATGGTTGACCATGGTTTGAGTCCTGGACCTGGCTGCTTAAAATCATGCCAGACACACGTGTGCATGTGTGCATGTGTGCGTGTGCCCTAAATCCCCAGGGGAGAATGTAGGAAAAGGGATTATGGCATGGCCATCCCTTCAGGGGGTGATTTCTCACTTTCCTTCTATCTCTTTCTCTGGTGAGTATATACACTCTGTCACAAAAACAAACAATAGAAAATGGAAAAACTCTAATACAAATTGTAAGAATGCTTAGGCATAGTTTTATATTGGAGTAATTTAGAAAAAGTCTTTAATGAAGGCAGATGATACACTACTGAATGATTTTCACCCCAGGTTGAAGTACTTTCTTTTTTAAAAACAAATTTTTATTTTAACTTTATTTATTTATTTATTTATTTGACCAGAGAGGAAGAGAATGAGAGCATGAGAGAGGGAGGGAGGGAAAGTGAGAAAGCAAGCTGCCAGGTCCAGGACTTGAACCATGGTCAGCCATGTGGGAGTCCAGCACCCTTAACCACTGCACAACCTGCCAGCCCGAAGTTCTTTCTTACATGACAACATAAATACTTAGGTGTAGTTTTACATGGTACGTACTTTAGAAATATTTTTATGAAAGGGGTGATTTATCTCAATTAATTTCCACAATGACTTTTTTCAGATGAATTCTAAAAGATTCACTTTGATTTTATACATTCAAGCCTGGAATATTAACTCACTAATCAAGACAACTGAGAATGTCCTTGGGAACCTGATTCACCTGAGTCATCTTGTAATTTCTGGGTACAAACGTGAGAGGAGGCCAATGTTTGAAAGATTGTTTGGCTCAGATTTCTTGTTCTATTATAGTATATTAGACCCTTGCAGGGTTCACACATTTTGGGTTTCAGCAGTGAAAGTGTGGGACCAGCAGTTGGTGTAATGGCTATGTTGTTGGACTCCCATGTAGTCACCCGCGGTTCAAGTCCTAGACCCGGTGACTTAAATTCACACCCGGTGCTTGTGTGTGCATGCCCAAGATCCCGAGATGAGAATGGAGGAGAAAGGATCACAGCGTGGCCATCCCCCTTAGGGGGTGATTTCTCTCTTTCTGTCTCTCTGTCTTTATGGTGAGCACACATGCCCTATAGCAAAAACCTCTCCAAAAAAAAAAAAAGTGAAGTGTGACCAGATAAAGGCTTAAAGCTGAAAAGGCTCATTCAACACTCTTTTTTTTTTTTTTTTGAAATCCACTTTAAAAGTCTGTTAAGATGTTCCTTTAAAAGCCTATAAAGGCAGGGGGGCTGGCAGGTAGCATGAAGGGTGCTGGACTCCCATGTGGCTGACTGTAGTTTGAGTCATGGACTTGGCAGCTTGCTTTCTCTCTCTCTGTCCCTCTTTGGTCAAATTAAAAACAAATAAAAAAATATATATATATATTTTAAAATCCTGTAAAGGTGGACTTAACAAGACTAGAGTTGTGAGTTAAGGCTGGAGGGATGAGAGGTGCTGGGGGGCTGGATGTAGGGAAGTGGGAGGGATGATACAAATAATAGAAAACTGAGTTCCTCTGAAGTGCTCAATTATTTTTCTCTGTGCCATCCCTATACCCTTTTTTTTTCTTTTACCCTAAGGCCTGCTCTGCCTGAAAAGAAGGTGGCTGATCTCAGTACTCTGAATGAAGTGGGCTATCAAATCCGAATTTAGCCAAGCCATACCGGCCAGCAAGAGGGTTTCTGTGGTGCTTCTCTCTGCACTTTACCCAGCGTCTTCAGGAGGAACTGCAACTATTTATTAAGAACTTTAGAGAATTTTATTTTTAAGCGTTCACCTGGAAATAGAATCTGAGTGGGTGATGACAATTAGCTTTAAAAAAAAAAATTCACTAAAAGGCAACCATGAATAAGCTAAAAAAAGTAACCCCACTGGGGTTGGACTGTCTCCCTCACTCAAGATCTTAAGGATAACTACCATAACTAGTTTTTCTTTTTTTTTTTTTACTTTTCCATCTACCTGTTTTCTACTTGAACATTATGCCTCATCACTAGTAAATGTCCATGAAATCCTCTCTCCCACTTTTGGTATAGTAAGGTAACTCAATCAGTATTACTGTCTTCTTCAGCAATAACAGAAGCAAAGATGGGTGGCTTTTTTTAAGCATTTAATATTACCTCAGCATTTCAACATCAGATATGCAAACTTAATGGTGTGGTTTTTGTTTTTTTAATATTCTATTTGTATTGTTTCCCCAGTATTTCCCTTGGGGATCTCCATAAGATTGGAGCTTTTTTCCTGATGTACACATGTGATGAGATTTAAGATATTATATGCAAGTGTTTTACTAAAAAGCACCGACATTCTGGCAATACGGGAAACCATGTTCAGGATCTTGGAGTCACTTCCTTCTTCACCTTTCTTAAAGCGTTTGCTGACAGCAGTTTTCGTTCTTTCAACACCGAACAGAAAAAGCGGGCTCAGAAGCTAGTCTGTGTTCTGTCACTACTGTTTAAACTTTGCAGACTCCACCAAAAAGCACAAGAGGTCATAGGCACTGTTACGGGGACGGAGCACAACTGCGATTACCTCTGGCAGATACACACTCAGAAAGGCAGAGACGCCAGGGATGAATCAGCAGGTCTTGAGAACCAGATAACCTTTCTGTTCCCGTTTCATCTCATTTTGAAACTCGGAGTCAGGCTCTGATTCTGAAGGACTCACTGTTGTTAAAGATGTATTCCAATGTCTTATATTAAGGCCAATGTGACACGACCTGATTATTTGCCAGCATCTTGCTTTAAGGTGCCGTTTCATGACACTTAGGAACTAGGACTAGAAAATACAATGAATTTGAAAGAACCTTCCCTTTTCTCCATGGAATTCTTCCAGATCAGTGTTACACCTTACAGTATGACTTAGTCCTTAAAGCACAAAAGGAGTATCTGACCAGCACGTGGAAGTGGCAGAGTAAATCCAGCTGCAAACCACGTGACTTGGCATGAAGCGCTAACACGAACGTAGTGTGCATGTTATACATGTCAAGAGCACAGCTGCTATTATCATCTTATCTTGGTAGCCATGCCAACTTAGGAGACCAAAGGCATATTTAAGTGAAGGTTGCCTGCCGACGAGTGTTAGTCCAGTCTCGATGCTTTCCTCCGGCTTTCTTGGACTGAAGGTGGTTATAGGAAGGGAGTTAAAAAAAAAAAAAAAATCAATCAGCTCACTGGGACTCTTTACCAATTAAACCCTGTGGGGGTAACACGGAAAACAAAAGGACTCATCTCTCAGCTCCATGCGCACGAGCTCTTCGTACCCGAAAGATCATTATTATTAATGAAGAACACTGCTCGGAAAAGGAAGTCTAATGTCCTTTAGGTGAACAGGACCAAGTTTGTGTACATTGCAAGTAGATTAAAATGCAGTCTACGGTAAAAATTCTGATCTTAATTGCTCTCTTCAAGAATGGTATTATCAGTTAAGTTCCAAATGAATTCTCTTCATAGATCCTCACACAGCAAACCCATCAGCAACCTCATGGCCAAATGTATTTAGATGTTTAGAGGAGTCAGTGAATCATTTCATTCTCATTCTGAAACGGTACTGACTTAACCATCTGAAACTTTATTATAAGAGCTTGGAATCGTATTAAGTACTGTCCCACCCAACATACAGGATGTCAAGCAGTTGCATAGCCTTTTGTTTCCCAGAGATAAAAGGGGAAAAAACAAGACTACAAAACTGTTTCTAACATGCTGATGTAGAAGCCTTAAAACTGCCAACTGGCTTGATGATTCATTAGTAACCTAATTTCTTCCACATGCACGCCTTGATTTGTAGATTCATTTTCTCAAAGCAAGGGTTAGTCACAGAAATATGAAGATACATTTAAAATGTTCTTGTCATTCTATTTTTATTGCCTATGGAATAAGTAATTTCTAAACATGGGAAAGGCACCAAACTCCCTAAATTCTAGTGCAGTAATTAAATTAAAATAATTAGAGACTAGAAAAAAACTCGATGTTTTATCCCCCCCCAGAATTGGCTTTTAAACCAACTATAATTCAAAAGATAAAAAATAAAACTATAAAATGATTTGAAATGTAGTTTTTAAAAAGTCATTAGTGCAAAAGAAACTTTACGCTCAAGCCATCATGGCAATATATGCAAAGTTTAAATGAATGACAGAAATCTCGATTTTAGACTATGTTGTGCTGTTTTGAGTACACTTTATTTCAGAAACTGATATTTAGTATTTTCTATACACTCTGAAGTCATGAGCATTTCACTTTTTCTAAGTCAATTATTTCATAAGGATTTTATTAATAGATATTGGTAAATAGAACTTTGGAAATCTTAATTCAGTATTCTTACTATACCTGAGGCTTTTGTAAGCTATAGTTTTATGTACAACCTTGTACAGTTTTTTTGACATACAATTAAAAATCTTGTTTATTCTCTTGGACTTTGTTCTGGCCAATACTTTTTTTTAAATCTTTAAGAAAAACTGTGATTGTTTTAGTGGGTATTTTTCTAAGTAAATTGAAAACTTGTATAATGGTATTTTAGAGAATGCTGGATAAGTGCATGTTTCAAGTTAATGTTTTTCTCATCACTTGTATGTTTATACACAGCATGGGACTTTAATAAAACCATCCTGGAAACTGGACGATTGTTTTTCCTCAAAACTATATGATGGTGTGATTGTTTTCTCTCTTCCTCTTATTATACTTGTTTCGGTAACTCACCCATATTCTCTCAGCCTTCTTTCACAATTTTCAACTTTTATATTAAATGTGATTCTCAGGGCCATCAGGTGGCATGGCAGTTAAAGCACTGGACTCCCACATGGCTCACTACGGTTTGAGTCCTGGACCTGGTGGCTTGCTTTCTCATTCCCCACCCCCTGCCCCCTTCTCCCTCTGGTCAAATTAAAAATAATAATAATGGGGACCAGCAGTTGGCATAATGGCTATGTTGCTGGACTCTCACGTAGTTGACGGCAGTTCAAGTCTTAGACTTGGTTGCTTAAACTCTCGCCGGGCACGTGTGCATGTGTGCCCAAGATCCTGAGAGGAGAATGGAGAAGAAGGGATTGTGGCATGGCCATCCCCTTTTGGGGGTGATTTCTCACTTTCTGTCTCTGTCTCCCTCTGTCTTCCTGGCAGGCGCATGCACCCTATAGCGAAAACCTCTCCAAATAAAAGAAAATAATAATAATGAATAAAATTAAATAAAATAATTCCTTCTTAAAAATGTGATTCTATTTTAGCATATCTTGATGCTTTTATCTTTCAGCATCACTCTAAATAATTAAGGCTGGAGAAGGTGATGAAATAGTTTAGAAGAGGCAATAGGCCAAATTTTACAGCTCAGCACAGACCACAAAACCTACAGGCACAGTTGTATGGGTATAATAATTTATTACATAATATACAGGTACAAAGTGCAAATTACTGGACAGCCCTGTTTCTCCAACCTTGTGAATCCTCTGGATCTCTAACTTTTTTTTTTTTTTTGGAAAGCAAAGGATTACAAGCAGGCAGTTGCTAAATTCACACACACACACACAAATTTCAAACATACATATTATCTTGCTATCAAAAGATATAGTAAAATCAAAATTTCATTACTCCACAGCTTCCTGTTTCATTTAAAACTTGGATAGTATAGCACTCAAGACTATGAGCAATTTGGTTTCAGCAAGACTTAGTTGTTTTTGGCAGGAAAATACAAGGCTCCATCCAGCAGAATTACCAATTCTTTTGGTCAAAAAAAGTAAATACAAGTGGATAATTACTTTCAGTGGAGATTAAAAATCTGAAGAAGGTTACGTTAACCCTTTGGCTTTCAGGTCATAATATTTCATTCGATGAGCTAAGTTAGAAAGGAATTTTATGGATTAACTATCAAGGTAAAGCAAATAAAACGGGCCTAAAATCACAATATTTTAACCAGGATATAAAAAAAGAAATTTTCAGATGTTTTGAGGGATGTTAAATGACCTATATATAAGTTATTTGTGAATAAATTCACATATCCCCAAAAAAGTAATCAATATATTTTTATTTTTTCCCCAATACTAAAAAAGGATAGTTATGGTACCATTGTAATTTGATGATGACTATGTTAATTGGACATATCATCAATGGTCTGCCAACTATTACTAAAAAATGTGGAAAAATCTTAGAACTAGAAGCCATATTGTAAGTAAAAACCTTAAAAAGTGAGAATGTAAGCATTTAAAAGTTCCCACTTATTACAGTTGTTACTAGGCAAATCCTCATCTGTAGGCCTTGAGGCTTTCATCTGGTTTTTTTAAAAATAGCTTTAGTATAAAAACTGTTGAAGTCCAAGACTATTGTTTTCCAATTTAAGATGAAACATTCTATTAATAAAACTGACTATAAAAATGTTTGTAACCTGGTGTAAAATTACTACTTAGTAAAAATGCATATAATTCTTTGATTCTACTGTCTAAAAAGGGGAATTTCTACTTCCTATGCTTTAAGATCTGTGATTCCAACACTTACATAAAGTTGACCATGGCAACCATTAGACCTGCTCATAGCCACCTCATAAGAAGTGCCAGCACCATATCATGCTGGTGCATGGCTGTAAATGAAAACAAAACAAAACAAGAAAACAAAAAATAACATTTTAAAACAAAACCACTAAGACCATCAGTTAAAATGATTAGGTCTCTAAGTTGATATCTCCCCACCAGTTTTCACATTAACATAATAATCTTATCAAAAATAGTGTTATAGCTGCCACTTTGTTCCAAAGACAATTTTCCTAATAAAATAAATGTCTACAGAATTGGTTTAATAAAATAAAATCTGTCTACCACCCAGGGATCCTTCTTTGAAACTGAATTAAAAAAGAAAAAAAAAAAAAAAAAACCAACTATGAAAACCAAGACATAACCCCAGACTCTCCCTTGGCTCACTTACATCCACTCCAGCATAAAAAGAGTGGGCTTAAGGACCAGCAGATGGTGTAGCAGTTTTACCACCGGACTCCTCCATGGCCACCTGTGGTTTGAGTCCCAGACCTGGTGGCTTGAAATACACTGGCACATGTACATGCATGCCCAAGATCCCAGAAGGAGACTGGAGGAGAAGGGACTGCTGTGAGGCCATCCCTCTAGGGGACGATTTCTCCCTTTCCCTCTCACTGACTCTGTCCCCCTCTCTACAGTGGAGTGCATGTGCCCTAAGGCAAAAAAACAAAAACTAAAAAACTTCTAAAAAGAAAAAAGAGTGGGCTTATAAAGCACCTCCTCCTATCACTTATGGTGACCTGTATTTCCTCAACAAAAGACAGGCGTATTACGTGGCGTATTACATGGCTCAGGCCAGTAAATAAGATGGATTATGCCTTGTTTACACGATTTAAAAATCACTATCAAGCCCCTCTGCAAACAAACTAAAATGGTTGGTTGGACACATGTGTATAAGCCAATGACTTCTGAGATAACTAAATAAACATAGGGTTCACCCAATAAAATCAGGCCTTCTGGAGAGGAAATAGGCTGTGGTTTGCAAGAACTCAAAGACACTTGGGATTCATTGTAAAGCCAGAAACATAAAATGAAATTCTTTACTGAGAGGACTAAAGACGATGCAATATATTTTAAAAAAATCATTGACAATTTTACTGAGATTTATAAAAGAAAAAAATTTACATCTCTTTTATGATAAAGAGTATTTAGATCTCACCTGTCAGGAAAATAGTTTTCATTATTAAAGAAGAAAACAAAGAAAAACAAAAGAGAGTTGCTGTAAACTTGTTTCTTCTGATATGGTTCAAGCATTTAACATAAACTCTTGAAAAACTCCATAGCGCAAAAATAAACATCATGCAAACACGTCAGAATGACTTTACATTCTTTGAAAAAAGAATATAAATTATAAAGAAAATTAAGTGTGTAATCGAAAAAGTGTCAGAGCTTGAGTCTGAACTTAGCCAATAGAGGCAGATGATCTGAAGAGTTATTTTCGTTTGGAAGTCCATTAACGGTCCATAAGTCTTGCTCTGTAAGAAGTGACAGTCTAGCTAGAAGTTTCAAACCACCAACCAAAGCAACTTCAGCTCCTACATTAAAGCACAAACATATTTAGTGAAACTGTGTCAACAGGTTACTGTAAATTAGTCATACCCATCTTTTTCTAAACAATGTAGAACTCGAAAAACCTCTAGAAGATTAACATGGAACAGTTTTTAGGGTATTTTTAAAGTTTATTGAGTTACATATAACTTAACTGTAATTCTCAAAGATGCAGTAGTTTCAATTTATTTTTTTGGTATCTCAGATACGTTTCCTATTTCAAGTTCTACAAATCTTTAGAAGAAAATACCAATGTAATACATAAAAATGTTACGAGTATTTTGAGATTGACAACTATATAAATTCATCCACCAACCATTCTGTAGTTGCCTAAAACCAGATAGACCCAAATTTATAAGGTGACTGAAGAATAAACGGTGTAATTTATTCCCAGTATGTCAGTACCCATAGAAAAAGTGAAATGCTCAGTGCTGAGATTTGAGACATTGAGCTGTGACGCTGCTGCCCCCTAGTGAACATCTGTCTCCACAACAACTATGAGCGCCTCAGTACAAATTAAGAGCAGCAAGCATATTTTGTAGAGTTGATCTGGTGGGAGGAGTAAGCCTTCTCCTGAGTACTACTAATAAGCTTACCCCCAAAAGGAAAGGAAAAACAAAGGAGTCCTCCCCCCTTCCTGCCCAAAAAAAGACAGAAAACAAGGGAAATCGGAAAAGAAAAAACAGCTGTCCATATTTTTGCCTTCCAGTTTTCGGAATATTTTCAGACCTCTAGTTATCTTTTTTTAAATTAAATTTTATTTATTCATTCATTTATTTATTTTAATTTTACCAGAGAGGGACAGAACGAGAGAGAGAGGAGAAAGCAAATCACCACCAGGTCTGGGACTTGAACAGTGACAGGCCATGTGGGAGTCCAGTGCCCTTAACCACTGTGCCACCTGCTGGCCCCAGACCTCTAGTTATCTTCGATTGCATTTTCTTCTCCGCTTTAGATTCGTTGGCTAATGTTTAAAAACCTGATTTTCATGAATCATACAAGTGTTTTATCACCTTTGCATTTTAAAACACGTAGTCATATTATAGACTTTTCTTTTCCAGAAAGATCCAACCTTCCAGAGTAAACATGACGTTGGCAGCATGAGTGTGGTCCGTGAAGGCAGCAGGCCTTGGTAGAATTTAAGCAAAAAACCATATGATGGCCATTAAAAATATTCAGTTGCTATCACAGGAAAAAACAGCACTTATGAAAGACCTTATTCAGAACCTGACTGGAACTGGAAGGTAGAACTGAGGATATCCATCTTAGGCAATAATTTGCTTTGGGCTCTTTCAATGCTTCCCTCATAATCTACAGGTAATTAAATGATTTATTCAAATACACTACCAATCTATTAAAAATATTTAAAAATTCTAAATCTAAAACATCAAGATGTTATCTAATTTTCTCAAACTTCAACCTTGAGGTTTTCACAAACATGTTCCTGAACAGAATTTAAGATTACATTCATTCTTACCTGGAGACCCAGAAATATCTTCTTTTTCTGCGGAGTAGAAAATATAATCCACAGTTATGGCACTTCGGGAATGACAGGTGGTCACTTCTGGAATTCCAGTGTCAGGAAAGTAATGTGAATAAACAGACGACAAGCTGAAATGGTGCTGTAAATTTGAAGATAATCTAAATTGAAAAGAAAAGTGTTTAGCATCAATCATGTTTCATGATCTCTATATTTCCCCCTATTTAAAGTACTTTATCTGGGGCTGGCAGGTGACATGGTGCTTAAGGGTGCTGGACTCCCATTTATTTATTTTAATTTTACCAGAGAGGGACAGAACGAGAGAGAGAGGAGAAAGCAAATCACCACCAGGTCTGGGACTTGAACAGTGACAGGCCATGTGGGAGTCCAGTGCCCTTAACCACTGTGCCACCTGCTGGCCCCAGACCTCTAGTTATCTTCGATTGCATTTTCTTCTCCGCTTTAGATTCGTTGGCTAATGTTTAAAAACCTGATTTTCATGAATCATACAAGTGTTTTATCACCTTTGCATTTTAAAACACGTAGTCATATTATAGACTTTTCTTTTCCAGAAAGATCCAACCTTCCAGAGTAAACATGACGTTGGCAGCATGAGTGTGGTCCGTGAAGGCAGCAGGCCTTGGTAGAATTTAAGCAAAAAACCATATGATGGCCATTAAAAATATTCAGTTGCTATCACAGGAAAAAACAGCACTTATGAAAGACCTTATTCAGAACCTGACTGGAACTGGAAGGTAGAACTGAGGATATCCATCTTAGGCAATAATTTGCTTTGGGCTCTTTCAATGCTTCCCTCATAATCTACAGGTAATTAAATGATTTATTCAAATACACTACCAATCTATTAAAAATATTTAAAAATTCTAAATCTAAAACATCAAGATGTTATCTAATTTTCTCAAACTTCAACCTTGAGGTTTTCACAAACATGTTCCTGAACAGAATTTAAGATTACATTCATTCTTACCTGGAGACCCAGAAATATCTTCTTTTTCTGCGGAGTAGAAAATATAATCCACAGTTATGGCACTTCGGGAATGACAGGTGGTCACTTCTGGAATTCCAGTGTCAGGAAAGTAATGTGAATAAACAGACGACAAGCTGAAATGGTGCTGTAAATTTGAAGATAATCTAAATTGAAAAGAAAAGTGTTTAGCATCAATCATGTTTCATGATCTCTATATTTCCCCCTATTTAAAGTACTTTATCTGGGGCTGGCAGGTGACATGGTGCTTAAGGGTGCTGGACTCCCACATGGCTGACTGTGGTTCAAGTCCTGAACCTGATGGCTTACTTTCCCACTTTCTCTCTCTCTCTGTTCCTCTGGTCAAATTAAAATGAATAAATAAAGTTAAATAAACTAATTATTTAAAAGAAAATAAAGTACTTTATTATTTAATTTCTAGATTGAGTACAAAAGATTCACAAAAATTTTATTTAAATAGGTCATATCATAATTCAGCATTCGTTTATTCATACACTGATATCCAAAATTGATTAATGAGGCTATGACATACGAGATTTAAAAAGTGCAATATTTAACATACTAATGTGATTTTATTTATAAGATGTTGGAAAACATCTACTTATTAATGAACATGTATTCTCAAACAACTTACAAAGTTTTTTTTTTTTAAGATTATAGTGCATAACATTTTTTTAAAGAATTGTTTATTCTGTTTATTTACTTATTTATTTATTTTGGAGAGGTTTTTGCTATAGGGCATGTGCACTTGCTGGAAAGAGAGAAAAAGACAGGAAAAAAGACAGCAAGACAGAAAGTGAGAAATCACCCCCAGGGGGGATGGCCACACCACAATCCCTTCTCCTCCATTCTCCTCTTGGGATCTTGGGCATGCATGCACATGGGCCCAGCATGAGTTTAAATCATCAGGTCCAGGACTCGAACTGTGGTCAACCACTTGGGAGTCCAGTGACATAGCTAGTAAGCCAACTGCTGATATGTATGCATGTATGTATGTATGTATTTATTGGAGAGTTTGGTGGGTTTTTTTGATATGGGACGTGTACACTTGCCAGAAAGACAGAGAGAGAGAGAGAGACAGCGAGAAATCATCCCCCCAAGGGGGATGGCCACACGCACACACGTGCCCGGCGTGAGTTTAAGCCACTGGGTCTGGGACCGAACCACAGTCGACTACACGGGAGTCCAGCAACATAGCCATTTCGCCAACTGCTGGCCCCCAACTTATTTATTTTTAAAAATTTGACCAGAGAGAAAGAAAGAGAAAGTGAGAAAGGAAAGCTGCCCGGTCTGGGACTTGAACCATGGTCAGCCATGTGGGAGTCTAGTGCCTTAACCACCATGCCACCTGCTGTTCCATAGTACACAACTTTTAAAGTTCATGTATCTCTCCCATGAGTGGGCAAGATAGCCAAACAGCACCCACAATAGGGTCCTAAGGCCAAGATCCCCCCAGCCTTCAGCCAGCATGTGTGTGCCCAGTGTATTCAGGGAGGTCTCCAGACTTGAACTGGGAACCTTTCCATGAAGGATTGCCTCACGGAGCATCATGTTTTTCTGATGCACCACCATTGGGTGTCCTTGTATTTGTGTTATTGTTGTTTTTAAGAAATAAAAATCAAGGTCTGGCCCTGTGACTTTAGTGGTTAAGGAAGTCAGATCCCACGGGCCATCCGTGTGGTTCAAATCCTAGACCTGGTGGCTCAAAAAACACTCTGGGCATGTGTGTATGTGTGTGTGTGTGTGTTTTTTAAAAGTGCCCTCAACTTCCAAGTTTCAGCAACTTTTTGGGTCTAAGGACTTGTAATTTTACTAAAGGTAAAATAGGTCTCCTGTAAACTGTTTACTATAAATTTTTTGGTTTATAGATTTAAGTTATAAGCACACTGCATTAATATAAAGATATTCAAAAATAACTTTTCTTATATTCCATTTTATTTGTAAAAGATTTAAGAACTACTCAAAATCGAGCATTTGTTAGTTTGGATTGGCCTTCTTTATCACTCTTATTCAGAGAAGTTTTTACTATATTTGAAAGATTTAATCATGAATTTTTAAACACTGATTTTTAAAAATTCAAAATAATTGTTTTCTTTCTTACTGGGTTCTCATTTATAAGAAAATTATTTTTTCAAAATAAGATTGAGAAGAAAGCAGATAACTGAACGGGAAATGTTTATACCTTGGATCCTAGTTTTTCTTTTTAGTTGTTAGAGTGCAGGTGTGCTTGCCAGAGGCAGACAAAAAAAGAGAGAGAAAGAATCCCTGGATGGGGTATGGTCATGCTGCAATCCTTTCTCTATTTTTCCATCCTATCGGGATTTTGGGCATACACACACAAGTGACTGGAATGTTTTCTGAGTCACCAAGGACAGGATTTGAACTACAGTCAGCCATGTGGGATCTGGTTCCCTCAACCACTAGGCTATGGGGCTGACCATGGTTCCTTGAGTCCTGGACCTCGTGGCTTCAAAATCACACTAGGCATATGTGCATATATGCATATGTGCCCTAAATCCCAGGAGAATGGAGGAGAAGGGATTGTGGTATAGCCATCACCCTGGGGGGTCATTTCTCACTCTCTTTCCCTGTTTCTCTCTCTGGTGAGTACATGTACCCTAGGGCAAAAACCTAAATAACTAACTGTTAAAACAAAAAACTGCATGAAATAAAAACCTAAATAAACAAATACATAAATGAATGAACGAATGAATGAATGTTAAAGCAAAAAACTGCATGGAGCCAGCAGGTGGCATGATAGGTGTTAGACTTCCACATGGCTGACTGTGGTTCAAGTCCTGGACCTGGTGGTCTGAAAATCACAACGAATAAAAAGATAAATAGATGTTAAAATAAGTAAAAAAAAATTTTTTTTTTTGAGAGAGATTTTTGCCTTAGGGCATGTGCACTCGCTGGAGAGACAGAGACAGAATGCAAGAAATCACTTCTCATGGGGGATGGCCATGCTGCAATCCTTTCTCCTCCATTCTCCTCTTGGGATTTTGGGCATACATGCACATGTGCCCAGCATGAGTTCTAAGCTACTGGGTCTGGGACTTGAACCATTGTCAATTACATGGGAATCCAGTGATGCAACCATTTCGCCATCTGCTGGTCCCAATAAATAAATGTTTTTTAAAAAAATACTTCAAAAGAGCCATAATACAAAACAATAAAAATATTTCAAGGATCTCCAAAGATACCTAATTTAAGTCTCTGTACTGCTGTATTAACATATATCAATTTCTCAACCATAGCCCCTAACATTCATGTTTCTTCAATGAGGAATTGAGATCTCCACCCCTCTACCTGTGATGACCTTTTACTACAGTTCAAGAGATAAAGAAAAATGAGCATCTTTTCTACTGGCATTTTTTTTGTTGTTAAAAGGTGTGTGAGCTCCAGAGAGAGATGGGGTGGGGGGCGTGAGAAAGCACACTGCAGGGGGGATGGGCATGCTGCAATCCCCTTTTCCATTTCTCCTCAAAGATTTGGGGCATGCATGTACCTAGCATGTTAAAGCCACTGGGATTCAAACCAGTGTAGTCGGCTAGGTAGGATCCATAACCTTAGGATACCTTAACCATCATGCCACCAGCTGAACCAGCCTATTTTTTGGATCAATTCTTCTATAGATTATCCAGAGACTTAGTAGTTAGACAAGACTGAGAACTCTCTTGAAATCTGAAAGATGTTTTTGCCCTTTCTTTAAATATGTAATGACAATAAATTTCAGAGTATTTGAGCTGGGACCATGTGCGCGGACAACACCTCTCCTTTCATAACTCTGCCCAAGCACTTACTATAAATCTGACATTGTGCTTAGTATGCTTTATAAATTAGTCTTAACAACTTATATTACAGACTAGGAAACTAAACCTCAAAGATGTTATGTTTCTTACTCAAAATCCCACAGCTAAAAAGTAGCAGAGTCAAGACTGGAATTCAGGTCCATGTGACTTAAGAGCCAAGCACTCTTCACCAGCATCAAATCTCATTACCTTCATTTTCTATCTAAGTGATTTTTGATTTGTGATTTTTTTTTCCTCAACTAAAGCCTGCAGCTATCTACTGCTGCTTTTCAGAACTCACTTTTCGGTTGTTACTAGGACCTCTGTTTTCTCCAGCTGTGTTTGTGTCAGATCGCTATCTGTAAGAACAAAGAGAAATATATTAATACCATAGTAACACGTCGCTTTGTTCTAGTTTGGCTTAATATAGTCCTCTTCCTCTACAATATTTAAGATATATTTAGTTGGGGACCAGCAGGTGGTGTGGTGGTTAAAGCACTGGACACTTCCACTTAACTGACCATGGTTCGAGTCCTGAATTTGGTGGCTTGCTTTCTTGCTTCCTCCCTCTCTCTGTCTCTATCTGGTTAAATTAAAATAAATGAATGAATGAATAAAATTTTTAAAAAGCTGTATTTAGTTTAGATAAAGCCCTCTTTAAACATTTCATTCTGGAATCTATGTTCTGATGGTCTCCAGAATTAGAAAAAATGTGAATAATTCCAAAGCAACATGCATGTAATTCATGCAGACAATTTTGGAATTTCAACTTTAAAAAGGTACATTTAAAGCTATTAAAAATAGAGCAGCAAGTAACTATATACTTTTATATATGAATATTCACCCCTGAGATTGTTATCCCTTAGAAATTCTAGTTTTATGTCTTCGAAGGGAGCACTGTCACCCAGCAGACTGCCAAAACGCATCGTGAGCACTTACCTGTCTTTCCTACTCTTGGCACCTGCTGTACCTCATACACACAGTTCTGTGAGATACCTAGGTCTGGGGGCCAAATTGGAATAGATAAAATTCTCTGTCCCCGTGAAGACTGTTCCTGGCCAGATACCTAAACAAAATTTCAACAGGTATCTTAAGTGAATAGATTTTAAATAGTAAAGTTTATGTCTTAAATAAAAGGTAATCCAAGAATGCTGATTATGACCCTTTATTCATTATATTGAGTGATTATTTCTGCTTATAAAATCTTCTTCAAATACTGTGCACAAAGCACTTATACAAACATAACAATCTTTTCCTGTCCATGTTTTTCTCTAATTTGGATATCCAATTTTTTTAAAGAATTGTTTATTCTGTTTATTTACTTATTTATTTATTTTGGAGAGGTTTTTGCTATAGGGCATGTGCACTTGCTGGAAAGAGAGAAAAAGACAGGAAGACAGAAAGTGAGAAATCACCCCCAGGGGGGATGGCCACACCACAATCCCTTCTCCTCCATTCTCCTCTTGGGATCTTGGGCATGCATGCACATGGGCCCAGCATGAGTTTAAATCATCAGGTCCAGGACTCGAACTGTGGTCAACCACTTGGGAGTCCAGTGACATAGCTAGTAAGCCAACTGCTGATATGTATGCATGTATGTATGTATGTATTTATTGGAGAGTTTGGTGGGTTTTTTTGATATGGGACGTGTACACTTGCCAGAAAGACAGAGAGAGAGAGAGAGACAGCGAGAAATCATCCCCCCAAGGGGGATGGCCACACGCACACACGTGCCCGGCGTGAGTTTAAGCCACTGGGTCTGGGACCGAACCACAGTCGACTACACGGGAGTCCAGCAACATAGCCATTTCGCCAACTGCTGGCCCCCAACTTATTTATTTTTAAAAATTTGACCAGAGAGAAAGAAAGAGAAAGTGAGAAAGGAAAGCTGCCCGGTCTGGGACTTGAACCATGGTCAGCCATGTGGGAGTCTAGTGCCTTAACCACCATGCCACCTGCTGTTCCATAGTACACAACTTTTAAAGTTCATGTATCTCTCCCATGAGTGGGCAAGATAGCCAAACAGCACCCACAATAGGGTCCTAAGGCCAAGATCCCCCCAGCCTTCAGCCAGCATGTGTGTGCCCAGTGTATTCAGGGAGGTCTCCAGACTTGAACTGGGAACCTTTCCATGAAGGATTGCCTCACGGAGCATCATGTTTTTCTGATGCACCACCATTGGGTGTCCTTGTATTTGTGTTATTGTTGTTTTTAAGAAATAAAAATCAAGGTCTGGCCCTGTGACTTTAGTGGTTAAGGAAGTCAGATCCCACGGGCCATCCGTGTGGTTCAAATCCTAGACCTGGTGGCTCAAAAAACACTCTGGGCATGTGTGTATGTGTGTGTGTGTGTGTTTTTTAAAAGTGCCCTCAACTTCCAAGTTTCAGCAACTTTTTGGGTCTAAGGACTTGTAATTTTACTAAAGGTAAAATAGGTCTCCTGTAAACTGTTTACTATAAATTTTTTGGTTTATAGATTTAAGTTATAAGCACACTGCATTAATATAAAGATATTCAAAAATAACTTTTCTTATATTCCATTTTATTTGTAAAAGATTTAAGAACTACTCAAAATCGAGCATTTGTTAGTTTGGATTGGCCTTCTTTATCACTCTTATTCAGAGAAGTTTTTACTATATTTGAAAGATTTAATCATGAATTTTTAAACACTGATTTTTAAAAATTCAAAATAATTGTTTTCTTTCTTACTGGGTTCTCATTTATAAGAAAATTATTTTTTCAAAATAAGATTGAGAAGAAAGCAGATAACTGAACGGGAAATGTTTATACCTTGGATCCTAGTTTTTCTTTTTAGTTGTTAGAGTGCAGGTGTGCTTGCCAGAGGCAGACAAAAAAAGAGAGAGAAAGAATCCCTGGATGGGGTATGGTCATGCTGCAATCCTTTCTCTATTTTTCCATCCTATCGGGATTTTGGGCATACACACACAAGTGACTGGAATGTTTTCTGAGTCACCAAGGACAGGATTTGAACTACAGTCAGCCATGTGGGATCTGGTTCCCTCAACCACTAGGCTATGGGGCTGACCATGGTTCCTTGAGTCCTGGACCTCGTGGCTTCAAAATCACACTAGGCATATGTGCATATATGCATATGTGCCCTAAATCCCAGGAGAATGGAGGAGAAGGGATTGTGGTATAGCCATCACCCTGGGGGGTCATTTCTCACTCTCTTTCCCTGTTTCTCTCTCTGGTGAGTACATGTACCCTAGGGCAAAAACCTAAATAACTAACTGTTAAAACAAAAAACTGCATGAAATAAAAACCTAAATAAACAAATACATAAATGAATGAACGAATGAATGAATGTTAAAGCAAAAAACTGCATGGAGCCAGCAGGTGGCATGATAGGTGTTAGACTTCCACATGGCTGACTGTGGTTCAAGTCCTGGACCTGGTGGTCTGAAAATCACAACGAATAAAAAGATAAATAGATGTTAAAATAAGTAAAAAAAAATTTTTTTTTTTGAGAGAGATTTTTGCCTTAGGGCATGTGCACTCGCTGGAGAGACAGAGACAGAATGCAAGAAATCACTTCTCATGGGGGATGGCCATGCTGCAATCCTTTCTCCTCCATTCTCCTCTTGGGATTTTGGGCATACATGCACATGTGCCCAGCATGAGTTCTAAGCTACTGGGTCTGGGACTTGAACCATTGTCAATTACATGGGAATCCAGTGATGCAACCATTTCGCCATCTGCTGGTCCCAATAAATAAATGTTTTTTAAAAAAATACTTCAAAAGAGCCATAATACAAAACAATAAAAATATTTCAAGGATCTCCAAAGATACCTAATTTAAGTCTCTGTACTGCTGTATTAACATATATCAATTTCTCAACCATAGCCCCTAACATTCATGTTTCTTCAATGAGGAATTGAGATCTCCACCCCTCTACCTGTGATGACCTTTTACTACAGTTCAAGAGATAAAGAAAAATGAGCATCTTTTCTACTGGCATTTTTTTTGTTGTTAAAAGGTGTGTGAGCTCCAGAGAGAGATGGGGTGGGGGGCGTGAGAAAGCACACTGCAGGGGGGATGGGCATGCTGCAATCCCCTTTTCCATTTCTCCTCCAAGATTTTGGGCATGCATGTACCTAGCATGTTCAAGCCACTGGGATTCAAACCAGTGTAGTCGGCTAGGTAGGATCCATAACCTTAGGATACCTTAACCATCATGCCACCAGCTGAACCAGCCTATTTTTTGGATCAATTCTTCTATAGATTATCCAGAGACTTAGTAGTTAGACAAGACTGAGAACTCTCTTGAAATCTGAAAGATGTTTTTGCCCTTTCTTTAAATATGTAATGACAATAAATTTCAGAGTATTTGAGCTGGGACCATGTGCGCGGACAACACCTCTCCTTTCATAACTCTGCCCAAGCACTTACTATAAATCTGACATTGTGCTTAGTATGCTTTATAAATTAGTCTTAACAACTTATATTACAGACTAGGAAACTAAACCTCAAAGATGTTATGTTTCTTACTCAAAATCCCACAGCTAAAAAGTAGCAGAGTCAAGACTGGAATTCAGGTCCATGTGACTTAAGAGCCAAGCACTCTTCACCAGCATCAAATCTCATTACCTTCATTTTCTATCTAAGTGATTTTTGATTTGTGATTTTTTTTTCCTCAACTAAAGCCTGCAGCTATCTACTGCTGCTTTTCAGAACTCACTTTTCGGTTGTTACTAGGACCTCTGTTTTCTCCAGCTGTGTTTGTGTCAGATCGCTATCTGTAAGAACAAAGAGAAATATATTAATACCATAGTAACACGTCGCTTTGTTCTAGTTTGGCTTAATATAGTCCTCTTCCTCTACAATATTTAAGATATATTTAGTTGGGGACCAGCAGGTGGTGTGGTGGTTAAAGCACTGGACACTTCCACTTAACTGACCATGGTTCGAGTCCTGAATTTGGTGGCTTGCTTTCTTGCTTCCTCCCTCTCTCTGTCTCTATCTGGTTAAATTAAAATAAATGAATGAATGAATAAAATTTTTAAAAAGCTGTATTTAGTTTAGATAAAGCCCTCTTTAAACATTTCATTCTGGAATCTATGTTCTGATGGTCTCCAGAATTAGAAAAAATGTGAATAATTCCAAAGCAACATGCATGTAATTCATGCAGACAATTTTGGAATTTCAACTTTAAAAAGGTACATTTAAAGCTATTAAAAATAGAGCAGCAAGTAACTATATACTTTTATATATGAATATTCACCCCTGAGATTGTTATCCCTTAGAAATTCTAGTTTTATGTCTTCGAAGGGAGCACTGTCACCCAGCAGACTGCCAAAACGCATCGTGAGCACTTACCTGTCTTTCCTACTCTTGGCACCTGCTGTACCTCATACACACAGTTCTGTGAGATACCTAGGTCTGGGGGCCAAATTGGAATAGATAAAATTCTCTGTCCCCGTGAAGACTGTTCCTGGCCAGATACCTAAACAAAATTTCAACAGGTATCTTAAGTGAATAGATTTTAAATAGTAAAGTTTATGTCTTAAATAAAAGGTAATCCAAGAATGCTGATTATGACCCTTTATTCATTATATTGAGTGATTATTTCTGCTTATAAAATCTTCTTCAAATACTGTGCACAAAGCACTTATACAAACATAACAATCTTTTCCTGTCCATGTTTTTCTCTAATTTGGATATCCAAGTGACCAACCACTTTGGACAAATACTACCTCTCCTTGTTGCTGCTTGCAATGTAGTTTCCTACTATGTCAAACACAAAGACAGACCAACTCTTTGAACTATCACTCAAAACTCCAGTGCTGGAGAATTAATTTTGGGTAAATATACCAAAGATAAGTGACCTAAAATAAGGAAAGGTAAACAGAATAAAAATAATAACATAGGATAGATTATATACTAAGCTAAAGAATTAAAATATCACTATGTAAAGGAAAACAATATATAAATATGAATGGTTTGCCAACTGTACTGTCCAAATCCATCACTAAAAATTTTGTCCTGCCAACTAGTGAGTAGTTCCTTAGCTGGGAAGTACCCATGTTTATCAGAGCTATTATTTTTCTTCTTCTCCCCCATTTGGTTTTTCTGCAGCTTGCTAATAATTCCTTGAAGCAGTATGTTGCCAGATAGATGGAAAAGATGACATTTAACCAAGTGTAATACTCATGAGTGGTGGCGATCACAGCTTGGTAAAGTGAGGGCACTGAATCAGCCAAGGTCTCAAACAGCTGGGTGATGACTACCCTCCTGTTACAATGAGCAGAGCAACTGACTAAGCCCACCTCCTAGGTACAATGAAATGAGTACTTACCTTTCCTATAGCAAGTCCTTCATAATTCAATTTTCCTTCCTTTATGAAACTATAGAGTGGAGAGCCAGGAACAGAATTAAAGTCACCACACATAACAATAGGACAGAAACTGCCATCTTTCTGATGGGCAACACTGGAAATCTCTGCCAGGAGCATTGCCAACTGGGTCAGCTTAATATCACCGCGCCTTGGATTGTACAACAGATGTGTATTAGCTACACAGATCGCAGGGGTGGCAGCACTTGGGATTTTGGGCTGCAAGAGTAAAACTAATCCGACATTGTCTCTGTCCAACAGAGGGATATCAGGGCGGTAGAATTCCACTGGGTTCACTGACAAGAGTGAAAATTTGGAATGTTTGAAGCAAATGGCACAGCCATCGGGTTTCCTTCCTGTCCGCATTTTATATTCACAGTGATAACCTACAAAAAAGAAATGAATTTAAAACAAAGGAATGTTTTTCTATAATATATACAAAGGGTCTTACACTGGAGCCTACACGGCGACTGTGGTTCGAATCCCTGGCCTGGTTATCCTGAAACATGCTGGGCACATGCATGAATGCCCAGGATCCTATGCACTGGAGGACTAGAGAAGAGGGACTGTGGCATGACAGACTGTAGAGGATACTTATGTCTCTTTGTCTCTCTCTATCAAGTGTCCACACACACATTCTATCATGAATAAAGAAAATATGTATTTTTTAATTCATGGAAATATATATTATTAAAAATACACTGCATGGATTTTAGAAGTTTTTTTTGTGCACCAAAATACTTCTTTAATTCCATTTTTCCACAAACTTTTTGTAGTTCCTTCATATATTTATCAAAAGAATAGCTCTCCTAGTATTTTTGAGCAATGTTTACCAGAATATATCTTACGAAACAGTAGTAATGTAATATGTTAATAAATACTGGAAGCGAATAAGTTTGGGAGTGGGTCTACTATGTCTCTACGGGCAGACTTAAGTCCTTAATACGCTGATGTGCACTATTTCCATCCTAGTGAAACCGAGAGTCATGCCGTCAGGAAGGCCTTATAATGACACATGCAGTCACTCTCCCACCCCACCTCTGCTCTTTTTGTTTATAACTCTTCCTCCCTTGCTCCATTTCTACCACACTGGCCTCTTCACTTCCCTTGACACACCACACTCTCAGGGTCTTTCCCTTGCTCTTTCTGCTACCTGGAAATTTCTAGGCATGGCTTATTCCTTCACCTCCTTTAGGTCTTGCTCAAGTGTCACCTTATCTAATTACTTTGTTTAAAACTGAAACCACCACCCTCAAGCTTCCTGCTTTTCTCCAGAAAGCTACTGTTACTTATTACTTTTCTCCACTATAATGTGGACTACACAGGGAGACTTTTTTATCTGTTTCAGCCAATGCGGTATCCCTGCTGCCCAGAACAGCGTATGGTAGAGTAGATGCTCAAAATATTTTTCCTGAATAAATGGAAAGTGGGCACATTTCTCAAATTTATATGAGCACAGATGACTTGGTTCTAAAGATTTCTAGTTTCCATTCATTAGGTATTAGTAGACACTGGAATTACAAGGATGAACTAGATAGAATGGTCCATATCTCACGCAACTCAGAATATTAGAGGTTAAGTGGTGGGCAGAGCAATTCTTGGGAAAGGAAGCAATTAAAAGATTTTTTTTTTTAACTCTTTTTTTATTTGAGAGGTTTTTCCTATAGGGCGCATGCACTCGCCAGACAGACAGAGACAGAGAGACAGAAAGCGAGAAATCGCCCCCCCCCAGGGGGGATGGTCACGCCACAATCCCTTCTCCTCCATTCTCCTCTCAGGATCCTGGGCACGCGCGCACACGCGCCCGGCATGAGTTTTAAGCCACCGGGTCCGGGACGTGAACCACGGTCAACTACGTGGGAGTCCAACGACATAGCCATTACGCTAACTGCTGGTCCCAGGAAGCGATTAAAAGATTTACAGGGGCAGGGAACCAGCAGTTAGTATAATGGCTATGTCGCTGGACTCCCACGTAGTTGACCGCGGTTCGAATCTCGGATCCGGCGGCTTAAATCTCACGCCGGGCGTGTGTGCGTGCGTGCCCAAGATCCCGAGAGGAGAATGGAGGAGAAGGGATTGCGGCGTGACCATCCCCCCTGGGGGGTGATTTCTCGCTTTCTGTCTCTATGTCTCTGTCTGTCTGGTGAGCGCACACACCCTATAGCGAAAACCTCTCCAAAAAAAAAAAAAAAGATTTACAGGGGCAGCAGGTGGCATGGTGGTTAAAGGTGCTGGACTCTCACATTGCTGGCTGCATGCAGTTCAAATCCTGGACCCAGCAGCTTGAAAATTATACCAGATGCACACACATGCATGACCAAAAATCCCAAGAGGACAATGGAGGAGAAGTGTCACAGCATGGCCAACGTCCAGGGATGATTCTCACTTACATTCTCCCTTTCTTTGTCTCTTATCTGATGAACGCACATGCCCAAAGCAAAAAAAAGATTCTTATACATTTTTTCATTTGAATTAAACTTATATCAACATAAAACTTCCTACTTCCAAAATGAAATACCTCTACCTTTTCTTAACTTTTAGAGGTATTAGGTTTTCAAAATTAAGATTTTTTTAGCCCAATCACACCACACAACTTTGTTAGCAAGTTATGCTTTAGTAACACACTTATCTTCAAAAGCAAATATAGCTAAAATAAAAGTTATATTGTACCCAACGATTCCAAACTTGGCCTTATCTCTGTTCCATAATGATCTTCTTGAACTTCTTGTAAACAAAGTACCTTGGAAGAAAAAAGTGGCTTGAATTAAAATAAAGAGAAGCAAACATATAAATATCAACTTTAAAAATAGGCTTCTACAAGCCTAACTTTAATGAGTTGAAATAAGATTTATAATCCTTTTTTCTCGTTGTTTATAGATCTACCAAATAAATGTTTTCAAGTTCAATTAATCTCAAAACCTGGCCTTTAATCATATAGTTTTCTTACTATCCAAAATCACCATTTCTTGGGTCCATCCCCCATAGCACAATTGGTTACACTCTATACATAGGGAGTCAGATACACATAGCCTATAGCAATTCAAATTTTGATCCTGGAGGCTTGAGATACATGCTAAGAGTGCATGTATACTGCCCCAAATCCTGACCTGATGGAGAAATGGAGGAAAAAAGAATATGGAGGTGGGGGGATAGGTGCTCTTATGGGGTTACTCTCTCTGGCAAGCACACACACCTACTGGCAATAATTTATCTATCAAAATATTTTTCCTGAATTTACCTGTTTACTAGTATTAGTTTTGTATGTGTGGTTTTTTTTTTTTTTAAGAGGTTGATTTCTTTCCTTCTTTTTTTTTTTTTTTTTTTTTAAAATTTTTTGCGGGGCCAACAACTTCAATAATTGGGACCACGGTTTGAGTCTTGGACCCGGTGGCTTAAAACTTGTCCTGGGCGCGTGTGCGTGCCTACCCAAGATCCCGAGAGGAGAACGGAGGAGAAGGGACTGCAGCGTGACCATCCCCCCTGGGGGGGTGATTTCTCGCTTTCTGTCTTTCTGTCTCTCTCTGTCTGTCTGGCGAGCACATGTGCCCTATAGCAAAAAACTCTCAAACAAAAACACAAGATTTTTGCCATAGGGTGAATATGTTTATCAGAGATTAGAGAGAGAGGAAACATAAGAAATCATGCCCTGGGGGAATGGCACAAAGCAATCCCTTCTATTCCATTCTCCTCTAGGGATGTTGAGCATGCCCGCACTCGTGCCTGGTGTGTTTTTCAAGCTGCCGGTCCAAGACTCAAACTGCAGCATCGGTTTTGTGTGATCCAGCTCCTTAACCACCATACCACCTGCTGGCCCAAGATGGATTTTTTTGAATGGTACCATCTAGATAAAATTTTTGCATGAAAGACTGCAATTTCAAACCAAAGGAAGTACTTACTGAATACGTGATACGTTGCCAGACACTGTCTAAAAACTGACCAACATTTAAAACTTTTGGGATCCTTCTTGAAAGGATTTTTACAACAACCATTAACAAATGACTCTTTGGGAGTCACTATAGTTTGTTAAAGATTGTTTCATCCCAGTGCTTAAATATCTTTCCTTCTTATATCCCAACGAAATGGATAAAGCCATTTAGTTCACAAATGCACAAGTAAAACATTTCAAGCCAACTTTTTTTTGTGGAAAGAATTTTGATAATAATTTGTACTTACATCTGCATCAAAGTGTTTAATTTCTTTCAGAATGTTAGGAAACCTGAAACTCCAGTGTAATACTGGCCGTCGACAGTGTCTATAAAGGTGTGAATTATCTTCCAATAAATCTTGTGAAAGTATATTATAGGACATCACTGAAAAGTCAAACTTGTTCTCACTGTCTTCACATGTGGTGTCAATGCTATTGTCTCCGAGGGTCTTTGTTTTTTCTTTATTGTGATTACATATATATTCCCAATTCCGTTTTATCATGCCTGTTAAAATGGACAAAATGTAAAGAAGTAATCAAAAAGAGAACAATCTCCTGTATAAGTATTTTCTTGCCTTTCAAAAATTTCCCTAAGGCAAATAAATAAAAAGTTTTTCTGTAGGAAATGGCAATATAACACTGAATAATTAAAAGTTGTCATTAAATTAATTACAAAGGCAGTAAAATGATACGTTGACTGACCAAGAGGTATAAAGCCATTTTGAAAGGATCTAACAAGTCAATCTGGAAGCTGATGGTATATCTTGACAAAGCCGAGCCTGTACAAGCATTGTGGTTTCTTACGCCCCTGTGGTTAACCAGTGGCTCTGCCACTGATGTGCTTAGCAACTCTAAAACCATAATAATATATCTGATGTCACAGCTGTCTTTTCTTCTTCTTTTTTTTTTTTTTTTGGATTTCTATCAGAGGATGAGAGAGACAGAGAAAGAGGGAAAGTGAGAAAATCACCCCCGAGGGAGGATGGCCATGCCACAGTTCCATCTCCTCCATTCTTCTCTAGAGATTTTTGAGAGCATACAGAAACATGTCCAGGGTATTTTTAAAGCCACCGGGTCCAGGACTTGAACCACAGAGTTGGCCATGTAGGATCCAGCACCTCAACCACCACACCACCTGCTGGTCCCACAGATGTCTTTTCAATAACACCATTTCACAGTGTACTGTATTGCCTATTAGTAAGAAAGGACCATCAAATTATCAAATTCCAGAAACAATTCTCAGTCTAGCTTACACAAGAATGAAGGGTACATAATGGCAATATACGGAAATAGTATTTAGTGCGGCAAACGCTAAAGTGGAACAATGCAAACAAAATGAACACTTTTCTTAATATATACCAAAGCAAAAGTTCAACATCACATGGTTACAAGATTCCAGTTAAATGATAATGGCAGGCTGGCAGACATAGCATGCAACGACCAGGAGTGTGTCACACTGATACTCTGCAAAGATGTACTCCGAAAACATGAAAAAACGGAAAAGCACGTGATTTTCTTACTACAGGCAGTCCTTGGCTTAGAAATAACCAGCCTGAGCCGGCAGGTGGCATAGTGGTTAGGAGCACTGGACTCCCACATGGCCGACTGCAGTTCGAGTCCTGAATTTGGCAGATTGCTTTCTCATTTGCCCTCTCTCTCTTGCTCTGTCACTCTTGTCAAATTCAAATAAATAAATAAAATTAAAATAGAAAAATAATTCTTAAAAACAAATAACCACCCTTTGTGTTAATGTGTGTATCTATATTTGTGTGTGTGTGTATGCATGTGCGCATGTGCACGTGCGTTTGTGTGCTTGAGTATATTTATGTATTTATTCACCTTGCTATTGTCTGGAAGCCTCCAGCCTCCCTTATTACTGCCATGGAAGTCATGAAGTCATGAGGAAAAACAAGACCTTTCAGAGAATATGTAAACTCAAAAGAAGAAAGGACAAACAAGAAATGGGAAAAACATGAAAAAACAGATTTGGAGATGGACTTTAAAGCATGATTAGCTCGTTCGAACACACTCAGCCTGGACAGCATCCTATGTCCTGTATGAATGTTTTCAGTTCACTGGATTACAATGCCTAAAAGTTCGCCAATTGAAAATTAAATTGAGGTTAAAATATTCTATACCCATAAAGAAAGGGTCTTTAAGAAGTTCATGGAAAATAAGTCTTATGAAAAAATTGTGCAAGGGGACCAGCAGTTAGCGTAATGGCTGTGTCGCTGGACTCCCACGTAGTCGACCGCGGTTCACGTCCTGGACCCGGTGGCTTAAACTCACGCCGGGTGCGTGTGTGTGCGTGCCCAAGATCCCGAGAGGAGAATGGAGGAGAAGGGATTGTGGCTTGGCCATCATCCCTGGGGGGTGACTTCTCACTTTCTATCCCTCTGTCTCTCTCTGTCTGGCGAGCGCATGTGCCCTATAGCAAAAAAAAAAAAAAAAAAAAAAAACAACCCACACACACTGAGTGTGTAATACTCAAAATCCTGAAAGGAGAATGGAGGGGAGAGGAATGCAGCGTGGCCACCTCTGAAGGGTACTGTCTCACTTTTTCTCTTTCTCTCCAGTGACCACACGTGCCCTATAACAAATTTAAAAAAAATAATAAAATAAAAAATAAAGCCATAATCTCATAGAGACCCAGATATACCTCACTGCCTGCAGTGCATCAGAGAAAATAAACAGTCCTCTAAGTTCAGAGGATGATTTCTCAGCAATTTGTTGGGATGGTGGGGAGGAGCGCACAGGTCAAGAGCTGAAGCAGCCATTACAGCAAGTGTTGAAATAGCCTCAACTCCCACTCTACTGCCTGGTCCCTAGAAGCAATCTCCAGTAAGTGAAACAGGAACACCTCCCGTGAATTACATGAACCACAAAATAATTTGTGATAGGAGCATCATTTATTTTGTGTGCATGAAAAACCTTAGCCCACTTTAGACAGTATCTATCACAGGACAAAGAAACATTTAGAAAAAGCAGTTCTTGATAAGTGCTCATTTTTCTATTACTTTCCATGGTTCTCAAAAACAGCTCATCAATGACAATGTATGCTACTCCTCATGTTCTCTTCACTGTTACTAGGGCATTTTACAAGTTCTTTTTCCATTGTTCATATCCGCCAACACTAAGTACAAATGGTTTTTCTTTTGTAGTAACAGAAAACAAAGCAAAAGTTCATTTATTTCATGTGGAACCTCCTAGGATAAACCACAAAGCGCAGTGTGTAGGAAGAGTTCACATAGGCCTGAGACCGCCACCCTTGGAAAAGCCAGCTGCCAAGGTTGGCCCTTGGCTAGTCCAGTTTCCGCCACTGATGCACAACTTTCCACTCAC
>NW_006202691.1:2096223-2116049 GCF_000334495.1 Tupaia belangeri chinensis
TAATGGCTATGTCACTGGACTCCAATGTAGTCGACCACGGTTTGAGTCTTGGACCCGGTGGCTTAAAACTTGTCCTGGGCGCGTGTGCGTGCCTACCCAAGATCCCGAGAGGAGAACGGAGGAGAAGGGACTGCAGCGTGACCATCCCCCCTGGGGGGGTGATTTCTCGCTTTCTGTCTTTCTGTCTCTCTCTGTCTGTCTGGCGAGCACATGTGCCCTATAGCAAAAAACTCTCAAACAAAAACACAAGATTTTTGCCATAGGGTGAATATGTTTATCAGAGATTAGAGAGAGAGGAAACATAAGAAATCATGCCCTGGGGGAATGGCACAAAGCAATCCCTTCTATTCCATTCTCCTCTAGGGATGTTGAGCATGCCCGCACTCGTGCCTGGTGTGTTTTTCAAGCTGCCGGTCCAAGACTCAAACTGCAGCATCGGTTTTGTGGGATCCAGCTCCTTAACCACCATACCACCTGCTGGCCCAAGATGGATTTTTTTGAATGGTACCATCTAGATAAAATTTTTGCATGAAAGACTGCAATTTCAAACCAAAGGAAGTACTTACTGAATACGTGATACGTTGCCAGACACTGTCTAAAAACTGACCAACATTTAAAACTTTTGGGATCCTTCTTGAAAGGATTTTTACAACAACCATTAACAAATGACTCTTTGGGAGTCACTATAGTTTGTTAAAGATTGTTTCATCCCAGTGCTTAAATATCTTTCCTTCTTATATCCCAACGAAATGGATAAAGCCATTTAGTTCACAAATGCACAAGTAAAACATTTCAAGCCAACTTTTTTTTGTGGAAAGAATTTTGATAATAATTTGTACTTACATCTGCATCAAAGTGTTTAATTTCTTTCAGAATGTTAGGAAACCTGAAACTCCAGTGTAATACTGGCCGTCGACAGTGTCTATAAAGGTGTGAATTATCTTCCAATAAATCTTGTGAAAGTATATTATAGGACATCACTGAAAAGTCAAACTTGTTCTCACTGTCTTCACATGTGGTGTCAATGCTATTGTCTCCGAGGGTCTTTGTTTTTTCTTTATTGTGATTACATATATATTCCCAATTCCGTTTTATCATGCCTGTTAAAATGGACAAAATGTAAAGAAGTAATCAAAAAGAGAACAATCTCCTGTATAAGTATTTTCTTGCCTTTCAAAAATTTCCCTAAGGCAAATAAATAAAAAGTTTTTCTGTAGGAAATGGCAATATAACACTGAATAATTAAAAGTTGTCATTAAATTAATTACAAAGGCAGTAAAATGATACGTTGACTGACCAAGAGGTATAAAGCCATTTTGAAAGGATCTAACAAGTCAATCTGGAAGCTGATGGTATATCTTGACAAAGCCGAGCCTGTACAAGCATTGTGGTTTCTTACGCCCCTGTGGTTAACCAGTGGCTCTGCCACTGATGTGCTTAGCAACTCTAAAACCATAATAATATATCTGATGTCACAGCTGTCTTTTCTTCTTCTTTTTTTTTTTTTTTTGGATTTCTATCAGAGGATGAGAGAGACAGAGAAAGAGGGAAAGTGAGAAAATCACCCCCGAGGGAGGATGGCCATGCCACAGTTCCATCTCCTCCATTCTTCTCTAGAGATTTTTGAGAGCATACAGAAACATGTCCAGGGTATTTTTAAAGCCACCGGGTCCAGGACTTGAACCACAGAGTTGGCCATGTAGGATCCAGCACCTCAACCACCACACCACCTGCTGGTCCCACAGATGTCTTTTCAATAACACCATTTCACAGTGTACTGTATTGCCTATTAGTAAGAAAGGACCATCAAATTATCAAATTCCAGAAACAATTCTCAGTCTAGCTTACACAAGAATGAAGGGTACATAATGGCAATATACGGAAATAGTATTTAGTGCGGCAAACGCTAAAGTGGAACAATGCAAACAAAATGAACACTTTTCTTAATATATACCAAAGCAAAAGTTCAACATCACATGGTTACAAGATTCCAGTTAAATGATAATGGCAGGCTGGCAGACATAGCATGCAACGACCAGGAGTGTGTCACACTGATACTCTGCAAAGATGTACTCCGAAAACATGAAAAAACGGAAAAGCACGTGATTTTCTTACTACAGGCAGTCCTTGGCTTAGAAATAACCAGCCTGAGCCGGCAGGTGGCATAGTGGTTAGGAGCACTGGACTCCCACATGGCCGACTGCAGTTCGAGTCCTGAATTTGGCAGATTGCTTTCTCATTTGCCCTCTCTCTCTTGCTCTGTCACTCTTGTCAAATTCAAATAAATAAATAAAATTAAAATAGAAAAATAATTCTTAAAAACAAATAACCACCCTTTGTGTTAATGTGTGTATCTATATTTGTGTGTGTGTGTATGCATGTGCGCATGTGCACGTGCGTTTGTGTGCTTGAGTATATTTATGTATTTATTCACCTTGCTATTGTCTGGAAGCCTCCAGCCTCCCTTATTACTGCCATGGAAGTCATGAAGTCATGAGGAAAAACAAGACCTTTCAGAGAATATGTAAACTCAAAAGAAGAAAGGACAAACAAGAAATGGGAAAAACATGAAAAAACAGATTTGGAGATGGACTTTAAAGCATGATTAGCTCGTTCGAACACACTCAGCCTGGACAGCATCCTATGTCCTGTATGAATGTTTTCAGTTCACTGGATTACAATGCCTAAAAGTTCGCCAATTGAAAATTAAATTGAGGTTAAAATATTCTATACCCATAAAGAAAGGGTCTTTAAGAAGTTCATGGAAAATAAGTCTTATGAAAAAATTGTGCAAGGGGACCAGCAGTTAGCGTAATGGCTGTGTCGCTGGACTCCCACGTAGTCGACCGCGGTTCACGTCCTGGACCCGGTGGCTTAAACTCACGCCGGGTGCGTGTGTGTGCGTGCCCAAGATCCCGAGAGGAGAATGGAGGAGAAGGGATTGTGGCTTGGCCATCATCCCTGGGGGGTGACTTCTCACTTTCTATCCCTCTGTCTCTCTCTGTCTGGCGAGCGCATGTGTCCCTTAGTTTAGAGGGCGGCAGGGCACAAAAAAAAAAAAAAAAAAAAAAAAAAAACTCTCCAAAAAAGAAAAAAAAAAACTGTGCATAGATTTCAAAATTTCTTTGCTTCAAAGTAAATTCAAACTTTAATTCTGTCTATGAATTTTTTAAAGCCCCCTCATACGTGGGTGTGGGGTAACTAAAAAAATAATACTCTAGTATTTTTTAAGAATAATTACATCTGAATGATAGGATTTATAAGATTTTTCTAAATCTACAATGACTGCATTTACAATTAAAATATAACACACTTTCTATATGAAAATGCCAATAGAGTGATAATTTTAAAATATCTTCTAATGGGACCAGCAGATGGCATAGTAGTTATGTTACTGGACTCCCATGTAGTCAACCACTGTTCAAGTCCCAGACCCTGCAGCTTAAACTCATGCTGGGTGCACATGTGTATGTACTCAAAATCTGGAGAAGAGACTGGAGAAGGGATTAAGGCGTGGCCATCTCCCCAGGGGATAACTTCTCACTTTCTGTCTCTCTGGAGAGTACGTGCATCCTATCGCAAAAAAAAAAAAAAAAATCTCTCTCTCTCTCAAAAAAAAGAAAATCTTCTAGTAAATTAGTTTAATGAGGTTGCTTTTCTTTATATTTAAGTAGCTGATATCTGCTGCACTGAAACCTCCTTGAGAATACCAGGTACACACATGCTCGTGATCCAGGCTGGCTGGGGTTAGGGGTGGATCACAGTGTCAAGATTCTGTTGCAGGGGGTGCTGTCTCTGTCACTCTGTTTTTCTCACACATAAAAGAATGAAAGAAATGGAAACTTTGTTTGAAACAATAGATAAATAAAATATGAATGATAAAGGTCTAAAAAACATTCATATTTCCTTGTTCAATATGCGCAGGTAATGGCATATAGATGCATTAAGAGTTTTATAGTCCTGGTAATGAAAGAATTTATAAACCATTCTGTTTGCAAGTATACGTTTTAAATAACCAGGACCAATGTATTACCTGATTAATATAGTGGCTTTCAAACTTCTATAGCTTGTAGAACCCTTCAGCATTACTTTCCACGTCACAGGATGCCAAGCCCTGTCATGTTGAGACTGGGGCTGGAATGATGGGGTAAACACACATTTTATCCCGGCCACATTTTTTTTTTTAATAAACTTACAAAAATGTGTTCAAATGCTAGGGTTCCATAGAAGACAATTTGAAAACCACTGACAGAGCGGACAGATAGTCTTTGGTCTTCATATACTCCACCACATAAATTCACACTACAAAAGCTTATATACCTTCCATGTCAGGAGGAACAAGGTGATCACAGCAGAGAAGACAGATGAATCAAAGAAAGTAAGCAATAGGCCTGATCGGGTTTTTAGGGTGCCTAATTAAAAAGTCATAATTGTGTCAACAAATCCTTCAAATACCACTTTAAAGTGATAGGCAAGTTAGCAATGCTGTTCTCTTGATTGAAAAGTATTAGTGAAATATCGGAAGTCACAAATATGGCTTAACGAAGAGCATTTTCCTTATTCACAACACCTAGGAAGAATGGACATATAGAGAGTCAGGTTGCAATAAAGGCTCATCAGGATGTCAATGTCATTCCCCCATCCACTCAAGGGAAAATAACACCACCACAACTTTCTGAATACCTACTATGAAGTCAATAGTCTGTTAGGCACTTGACATATTTCATTTCATCAACAGACTTTCAAAGTCGGCATTTTCCACCAGGAAACCAAGGAGCAAAAAGGGTAAGTAGCCTGTCCAAGTTCACACAGTTAGTGGTGTAGCAGAAATGAGCTCAGAAGTTCCTAAGCCCATGTTTGTGCCTCCATCTGAGAGCATACCAGCCTTATAGGAGGCTAGAGGAGTATGCTGACATAATGAGCAATATATGAATAAGCGCAATCTGATGTCATCATCATATAGCTCTAGATTTATAGATCATGGATTGTTCTTAACTTAAATAGGTTTTTGCCAGAGAGTGCGTGCACTCACCAGAGAGAGAGAAAGAGAGAGAGAGGGAAAATGAGAAATCATCCCCCAAAGAGGATGGTCACATCACAATCTCTTCTACTCCATTCTCAGCTTGGGATTTTAAGCACACACGCACATGCGCCCAGCGTAATTTATAAGTTGCGGCGTCTGGGACTCAGATCATGGTCAGCCATGTAGGAATCCAGTGTCTTAATCACCATGTCACCTGCTAGCCCCAAAAGCTTAATTTTAATGCCTCTAGATATATCTTTGATTCATTCAAACAAATATTTGTTTATCACCATATGCTATGGTCAAGTACTATGCAAACAGATTTTCACTTTTGGGGGTTTAGGATTTCTACTTATATGTATTTGTTTTTTCTAAGTACTTTGTAACCCTGTGGCAATAAACTACACATTGATTTGAACATTAGCTTTACAACTCTAACGGGAACTAGGCTGAGGCCTGTAGACTAATAAAGGCAGGAACCAAAAGAGCCATTAATCAGTTATTAGCTCTGACTTCTAAGTGACACTCTGAATGTCTGCCTTTGGCAAAGGGATGCCAAAGGGGATCAGCTCCCTATACATACAGTCACACAGTACTTTCAAATATCTTCAAAGGAATTATCTTCATTGAAAACTATCGCTCAAGAATTCTAAATTCTCTGCCGATTCATCTATACTTTCAGAGATGAGGGTAGACTTGGAGACAGGGCTGGTGGCTTAGAGAGAAACCAGTGGACTGAGAGTAAATCAAATATGAAAAAATAGAAACAACATATTTTAAAAAAAAAAAAAAAACACTGTTTCTCAAAGTTGAGGAAGTAGTATTTTCTAAAAAAATACTTCCAACAGATTCTGAAGATAGTATCTATAGACCCTAATTTAAGAAATACAGATTTTCTTTTTTTTTTTTTTTTTAATTGCCAGACGGTGCATGCACTCGTCAGAGAGAGGTAGAGAGAGAGAAGGAGAAAGCAGCCCCCTCATGGGGCATGGTCATACCACAATCCCTTTTTCTCCATTCTTCCATCTTGTAGGGGCTTTGGGCATATATGTCTGGTATTTTTTTTTTCAAGCCACTGGGGCCAAGACTCGAACTATGCTCAGCCATACGGAATGCAGCTCCCTTAACTTTAGACAATAGGGCAGGCCCCAGAAACAGATTTAATAAGCTAAAATGTTATTCTGTAAGAAAATGTCTTTCATTTATGATTATTTCTATTAAAAGAAGCCTTCTATCTTATATAACAAAGTTGCATTAAAAATGAAAACACAAAATTAAATTTTAAAATACATTTGGGGACCTCTCAGAATATATTCATTAATTTCTAAGAAGTCTAAGGACGTCATTTCAAAAATATCAGATTTGATGGGGCCAGCAAGTGGCATGGTGGTTAAAGGCGTTGGACTCCCACATGGCCAACCACGGTTCAAGTCTCGGACCTGGTGGCTTGCTTTCGCACTTCCTCTCTCTCTCTCTCTCTGATCAAACTGGAAAATAATAATAATAATAATAAATAAAAGTTAAATAAAATAATTCTAACAAAATATCAGATTTGAAAATTGAGTTGTCAAAAAAGTCATGATGCATATTTGCGTAGAAAAATCATAGAAAAATGTCATGACTTTTCCTACAACCCAGTATGTTTAAATTAGATGTATTGTTTTAATCTATTTCTCCATTTTTTTGTAACCTTATTCACTTCTATTTTTAAAGACAGAAACCATGAATTGAGATAAAAATAAAGATTTCATTTTAAAAAGAACTAATTTTTTTTTTTCTGGCAGAAAACTACTGTCTAAGGTTAAACATCAAGCACCTCTAAAAAACAGGATGTTTTAAGGACTAAATATGATAGCTTGCTTTCGTCCATCACTTATATCTATGTCTACACCAAGCTGAACATCCCCTTTACCTTGGTGTTTTCTTCGTTTTGATGACGGCTCATCTCCCTCAGAGTTCATGACGTAACTAGAGAGATGAATCAAAGATGTCTGGCCCAGGTTGTCGGGTCTCCAGTTATAGTACTGAAACTGAGCTCTAGACTCAAACAAACACGGTGGTCTCCAATTTAGAGAAAACTGTCTACTACTGAAGTATGGGTACGGAGCACGAGAATAATGTCCAGGCCACCTCATACAACTAGAAATATGTCTGTTCCAGCAACACCTCTGCAGATTGTCCCACGGTGTAGTCCAGTCTCTGCCCAGACTCCTCGGGTAATAGGTAAACATGGGGTATCTAAAAGAAAGAAATACACTCCTGAGGCACCACTTTTTGTTTAGCAACAGTACACCTATTTCCTCAAGGGTAGATAATGTCTGATACTTAAAATCTGATTTCCAAATATGTGGAGGATGAGGGAAAAAGCACCCATGATTTTACTGTTAGCATCAATATCTCAACACTCTCTCCCTAAATAACCACAAAAGTTAATCTTAATACTTAGAATACCACCCAGGCTCCCAAAACACCACATACCCTTCAAAAAATCTACAATTTGACTAACAGATGAATTAACCATCAAACTGCTATTCAAAGTAGCTTTCTAGCATCTAATAAAACTCAAAAGAAAATCCACAGCAAACGTAATATGTAAGTCAAATGGGGAACACAGATCAGACTACACAATTAAAGTGAATCTCACCTCCAATCTCAGCCGTTTTTTATGCCAAGGCAAGGTTAGATATTTTCCAAACACTTGTAAAGCCAAGAAACAAAAGCTTATCACAACGAAACTATTTTCCTTGCTATATAGTGAGTGGGTTATTCATTTTTTTCATTTCTTAAAAATTATGTTTGTTCCTGGAGAAAAATCAAACAGCCTAGAGATTGCTTACTAGGAATTTACCAACATCATTCATTTAATCTGTCATCTAATATCTGATCCCTGTCCAACAGGATCCATTTAACTTATCATTCAAAATATCCCTAAAGTAGTGTCAACAATTTTAATAGTTATTTGCTCTCAGGATCTCAAGAAACATTGCAACTTAGGCATTATACTATTTTGGAAAAATGTTAGGATTCAGTGAATTTCTATCCTTCCTTCCATAATTCATTATATGAAGGGAGGTCTTCAAAAATTCATGGAAAATGCATGGTGCACTTTTGCACCAAAACAAATCCTCCCCCCCCAAACTGTCTGAAGTACCCTTGCAGGTGTATTTCTAAGACAATGTCAGTGATGTTCACTTTCATCATGAAGGGAATTCTGCTTACATTCCATTTATTATCATTTGAAATTTTTGTTTTTTCATTTAAACAGTATTTAGTTTTTTCCTATATATTTTTGTAGTTTACGTAGTCTCAAATTGCTCTCTAAAATTGACTTCATTGTATATCTGTAAAGGCATGATATAAGGACTCTATTATGATTTCCAAAGACTCTGAAAGACACAGGAATTTGGGCACTTTTCATGTATTTTCTGTTCTAATAAACTACCAAACTGAAACGTAATACTTGCAATGACAACACTTACGTTCAGTATTTCTAGTTATTTATATAGATTTCTTTCTCTGGTAAGATGTCAAACTCTGCCAGGGCCAGAGTCTTATTTAACTCCCATCTCTTCACAAGCACCCAGCACAATGCCTGGCTGGTCCTCACGGAACTTCGCTGAACTGAATTGCTACCAAGTCCCAGGCTTACAGGAGTTAAAATCAGATCCCCACGACTGATGTAATATTAATACAATGTTGCGCCTCCCACGCGTGGTACACTTGTTGGTTCCAATACTGTACACAATTAAATTTTTTTATTTATATTATCTAAGTATTTGTTTTTAAGTTTATTAGGGAAAAAAAATAACCAATATATCAAATCCAAGATTTCGTGGACAACGCATAGGGTGATACTAATGTCAACAGCATCTACATAAGTGCTCTTTTTCAGTCAATTTCAATTACAATCTCCAGTCAACAGGACAGGTAGAATGAGTACTGGGCAATCATCGTAAACGCTGGGAGACAAGTGACTACAGTTTGAGAGACACTAACGCAGGAGCCAACAGCAAACCCCGGGCGTGGGTGCAGTACGCGCCTCCTCGCGCCTCCCTCGGGGTTAGGCCGCCCGGGACCTGCAGCCGACAGGCGGCCTCCCCGCGGACGTCAGCTCCGGGAACCGTGCTGCGGCGTCCGCGGCAGAGGCCGAGGCCGGCTCGGAGATCGCGTCGGGGGAAGTGTGTCGGGAATCTAAGGCCAAGGACGAGGAGGCACAAGCCTGGTCGGGGGCTGCTGAGCTCCCCGCCTGGCCCCGGGTCCAGCCGGCTGCGCGCCGGGTTTACCTATCCCTCGGGGTCTCCGGAGGATCGTCGCGGCCGCCCCATCGCCCAGACCCTCTTCCTCCTCCTTCCGCCCCCCAGTCCGCCCCGCCCCGGGCTAATCCGAACCGCCCGCCCCTCCTCTTCCCTCCAGCAGCCCAGCCCTACTGACCGGCCTCGTCCCACCACACAGCGGCCGTAGCCCCTCCTCACACAGCGCCACGCTTCCATCTTCCTCCCTCGATTGCGTCCAATTCCCAAGCCCCGGATCCGCCTCAACCTCTACAAGAGACTTGGCGGCCTAAAGCACTGGAGGGTCTCCATCACTCGAAGTCCCGACTCCAGACGGGCAGCAAGGCATGCTGGGAGATAGAGTCTTGCCGCCGGCGTTGCTTCCATCTTGCGCACTGAGTTCCTGAGTTGCCTTACCCCGAATTGCGCTCAGGGAGCATGCGCAAAGCTTGTGAAGCATAGGTAGCCATTTTGGAATGGGGCAAACCTCGGACCTTTGTCTTAAAGAAATAGAAATAAACTGAAGGCTGCACAACGTTTTGTAAGGCTTATGGGCCGGCGCAGTGTGGTTACTGCCAAAGAGCTAGGGAAAAAGAAATCTCTGGGCGTATTGTTTTAATATACTGTCAACCCAAAATAAAGAAGACTGCCCCAGGTTGTCAAGCAAGCAAAAAGGTTTATTCAAGCTAAAGGATGAGGATCGGATACTCTGAGAGCAGACTCCCGAAGACTGTAATCAATGCTCCGAAATGGCAAAGATTGCGGTTTTCTTTTATAGGGAATACTGGAGAGTAGAATTACCGAAGTTAATTTCCTCCTAAGAACCCACAGCATCGGTTTAGAAGAACACATAAGTTTCTCTTTTTTGTTTTTGAGAGACTTTTGCTATAGGGTGTGTCCGCTAGGCGGAGAAACAGAGAGACAGAAAGCAAGAAATCATCCCCCCAGGAGGGGTGGCCACACCGCAATCCTTTCTCCTGTGTTCTCGTCCTGGGATCTTGGTACCTATGGCCCGGTCCTGGTCTGGAACTTCTGTTTGTGATGTTTGAGTCTGGCTGGGTAACCGCGTCTGCTGCTTGGCGTTTTGCATTTCATATATCACACATTCCAGTAACATAGCTAGAGGCCAAGGTGGGCTTACAGCCAATCGTATGCAAGTATATAGTAACTCAAGGTTTTTACCTGAATGCCAGCTGGCCAGGGGATTTTTAAAAAAATGTCCTTGAGCAATTACTTCAGACAGGTGTGCCAGGAGACATAATTGTGATTCCATACACTTAACCTCTCAGAAGCCTTTTTTAACCCAAATGTCCTCTTTCTTACCCTTTTATTTTCTTCTCAAGGACTTAAAAGTGGTTAATGGTCTTTTAGTATCAGTCAAATTAAGTTTCTATGACTACAATCTTTCTAGTCACAGCCAGAATATGTAAATTAGTGTACAAGCCAAAAAGCTCCAGCCATTCCATGAGAATTTCTTCAAAACTCCCTGAAAGTCATGAAACCATAGTAAGCATTGCTAATATTCCAAGTCTGCAAATATCTCAAGGCCTAGGTAATTTCAAATGCCTCACTGTTCTTATTTCTTTTCTCCTTACTTGGGGAGGTTTGAAAGGTGGATACCCAAGCTAAGGGAATACCTTTCTGTAGGTTCCCATGGAACTGTGGTACCATGCACTTTTGCAATTAATTTTGTGGAAAACATTCAAAGAGCTCAGTTTTAAATGTGTGTGTGTGTGTCCTCCCTCTATCCAATCTAATAAAAGACCCTGGATTCTTGGAAGACATTAAGTGGAAATGCTTCCATGATTTTTCACAATACTTTGGGATATTATTCAATGTGTTCTAACACCTAATGTTGCTGACTGAAAATCTGCTATAGGGCCTAGCAGGTGGTGTGGTGGTTGGGGCACTGCACTCCCACATGGCTGACTGCAGTTTGAGTCCCAGACCTGGCAGCTTGCTTTCTCACTTTCCCTCTCTCTCTTCGTGTCTCTCTCTGGTCAAATTAAATATAATAACAATAAATAATAGTAATAAAGGAAATAAAATGTTTCTTTAAGAAAGGAAATAAAAATCTGCTATAAGTCTAAATATTATTCCTTTGTAACCAAACTGTCTTTTCTTCTGTTAGTTCTTTTTTTTTTTTTCCCCTTAGATTTGCTGTAGAGTGCTTGGACTCTTTAGAGAGAGATGGGGTATGTGGGAGGGGGAATAAGAAAGCACCCCTGGAGGGATAGCATGTCACATTCCCTTCTCCTCTATTCCCCTCTTGGGATTTTGGGTATTCAAGCACATGTACCTCGTGTTTATCAAGTCACTGCCACTGGGCCCAGAACTCAAACTGAGCAGTTGGCCATGTGGGAGCCAGCTGCCTTAACCATCATGCTACCAGATGGCCCCTAATTTTTTATTTAAACTAAGACCAGTCTGGAGTATATTTGGTCTATTAAGTGCTTATAATAATGAAGGCTTTTTTTTTTTTAATTTCCAGTTTTCTAATTGATATTTTTCTATATCTATTTTTAAAAAATTATTTCTGCTCGCTTTTTAAATTCTTTGTCCTTTCCTTTTTTCTTTAACCCAGAGAATAAACCTGCCTATTTGAAGTTTAGTTTTAGATCATTTTGTGATGTTCATTTCATCTAGAATGAAGTTATTGCCTCCCCTTTTTGGGTCACCATATTCTGAGTGAGTTTTAACATGCATTTTAGAATTGTGATAGGCAGACATTCTAATCAAGATCACGCCCTTTTTCTGTTAACTATGTTTGTTGTCCCCATTTCCCCTCAAAGGACTTTCTAACCGGAATCGGGTCTTAAACTGCTGCCATGGGCCTGTGTAGCTGTGCTGTTAGTTATCACAGACCCAGTCTCTGAGCTAGTGGGTGGTTTGGCTGGGGCCTGGATATGGAGCTGTTCAGCTTTCTCCCCCTCCCTAGACCATGGCTGTGGAATAGTCATGGCAGCTCTTTTCTGCCTTTTTCACAAACCAAGCAACCCCCAGTTTCATCAGTGAGCCTGAATTCCTCCGCTCCCTTTCTTCAGAAGTTTTTGGTCCCTGTTACTGTGTAAAACTTGATGAGAAGCCCAGTAGGTCTCAGCTTTGCTGTTTCTCAGCCTCAGATAGGTTCATGTTGATTCTGGGCTTGTTAAGTGTTTCACTTGTTTTTATTTATTTGTTTAAGTTTGGTCTTTCTTCCTCCCTCTCTCCCTCCTTCCCTCTGGACTTTTTTTCAAGAGAGGCTCCTCAATAGGGTTTTGCCATGACATGACTGTCTGTCCAGCCTCCCAGACAGAAGAGAGAGGGAGAAAGCACTCCCCAGTGGAGCATTGTCACATTGAAATCCCTTTTTCCTCCATTTCTCCATTCTGTTGGGATTTGGGGCATGCACACACATGCATGTAGCATGTTTTTCAAGCTGCTGGGCCACAGCTTTGTTTGTTTATTTTGTTTTGGTTTGGTTTTGTTTTGGTTGTTTTTATTGTTTGTTTTGCTAGAGGGCATGTGCAAAATGCCAAAGAGAGAGAAAGAAAGTGAGATAATGTTACCGAACTCAAATCAGGTTTGCTCGCCCAAGCGCTATAAAACCAAGCCACAGGCACATGGTGTGATGAAGGAAAGTACAGCTTTATTGCAAAGCGCAAAGCAAGGAGAGAGGGCAGTTCATGCTGAAAAGACCCGGTCTCCCCGAGATGTTCCCCACATGCATTTTTAAGGGCAAAATTAGAGGCAGAGGTCCCAGGCGAATGATCAGTTCAATGATTGTTTCAAGAGGACCTGATCTTCTCGTGGGCATTCTTGATTGGTGAGGCCTTAGATAATCAAATTCCTCTTCAGGTGTCTGGAACCATTCAACCTGGAGTCTCTGAGCTCACAACCAGCAGTTTCCAGTCTACAAAACATCTTACATATTGAAATGAAAACCTTTTTTCCTGTAAGTGAGAGTTTTACAGGTCAAATGGCCCTCACTCATGGTCCATGTTGGTCATTATCATAACCAAAGTCTGAAGACTTACTCCTTACTCTGGGCCATTACAATGCAAATGGACTTTATATTTCAGGAACCCTAGAAAATACATTAGGGGGTTCTTGCTCTGTTTCAATAACACCCTAGCATAGGGGATGGTCACGCTGCAGTCCCTTCTACATTTTTCCTTTCAGGATTGAGGGTGAAGGGTGAATGCCCAATCTAGGGGGATACCCTTCCAGGGGTTCCTATGGAACTGTGGTACCATGCACTTTTGCAATTGAGTCTGTGGAAATACATTCAAAGAACTCAATTTCAACTGTGTGTGTGTGTATTTTTAGTGTGTCACCTCTATCCAATCTAGTATAAAGGTGACATGCCTGCACACATGCTGGGGTGTTTTGCAAACCGCTGGGTCCAGGACTCAAACTGCATAGTCAGCTACTCAAATCCAGCCACCGAAACCATCATGCCACTGGCTGGCCCTGGGCCACGTTTAAACTGCAGTCAGCCATGTGGGATCCTGCTCACTTAACCAATGCACTACGGGGCCAGTTCTAGAACTGTTTATTTTTTAAGAATTATCTATTTATCTATCATTAATATTATTTTTTTTAGAGGTTTTTGCTATAGGGTGCGTGCACTTGCCAGAAAGACAGAGAGAGACAGAGAGATAGAAAGTGAGAAATCACCCCCCCGGGGGTATCTTGGGCACGCACGCACATGTGCCCGGCATGAGTTTAAGCCACTGGGTCCAGGACTCGAACCACGGTCGACTACATGGGAGTTCAGTGACACAGCCATTATGCTAACTGCTGGTCTCTCATTAATATTATTTTTTAAAGAATTATTTTATTTAACTTTATTTATCCATTTATTTAATCCATTTATCTTAATTTGACCAGAGAGGGATAGAGAGAGAGAGAGAGAGAAAATGAGAAAGCAAGCTGCCAGGTCTGGGACTTGAGCCATGGTTGGCCACATGGTTCAGCACCCTTAACCACCATGCCACCTGATGGCCCCTAAAATTATTTTTGTTTGGGCCAGCAGACGGCATGGAGGTTAAGGGACTGGATTCCACATGGCTGACTGCACAGTTTGAATTGTGGAACTGGCAGCTTCAGGATCACGCCGAGTGTGTGTGTATGTGTGCATGCTCTAGATCCCATGAGGAGACTGGAGGAGACGAGATTGTGGTGTGGCCAATTCCGTGGAAGGATTATCACTCCTCCCCCAATGTCTCTCTCTGGTGAGCGTACATGCTCTACAGCAAAAACTTAAAAAATGTTTTTGTCCTTTTGTGGTTGTAAAATAGGATTTGGAAATATGTGGATTTCAGGACCAGCAGTTAGCATAATAGCTATGTCGCTGGACTCCCATGTAGTTGACCGTGGTTCAAGTCCCGGACCCGGTGGCTTAAACTCACGCTGGGAGTGTGTGCGTGCGTGCCCAAGATTCAGAGAGGAGAATGGAGAAGGGATTGCTGTGTGGCCATTCCCCCTGGAGGGTGATTTCTCACTTTCTGTCTCACTTTCTGTCTTTCTTTCTGTCTCTCTGTCTCTCTCTGTCTGCCGAGCTCTCTGTCTGCCGAGCGCATGCACCCTATAGCAAAAACATCTCCAAAAAAAAAAAAAAAAAGAAAAAAGAAATATGTAGATTTCAAGGAAAAGCTAAAAAAAATGTTAAAATACAATCTGAAGTGTCTCTCAACTCCCACACATGTTCTTATACTTCACTCTCAATCTCCAAATTTCGGAAAATGTTTCTGTATTACCAATTCTCTCAATAAAAATATCCTAGGTTGTCATGGTGACACAGTTCTTTCCTGCAGAATCTTGTAGTCTACTGTAGTACTTTCCTAATCCTTATGGTTATGATATCCTTCCTTTCTTTGTTTTAAAAAATTTCTTTAAAAAATTTAATACTGTTTCTCCTTTTTCCAAACTAATATTATACCTGGGCTTGTTAAATGGTAGCAACTTAAACATTTAATTTGGAGCAGGGTGGATTTAATGAATGGTCTTACAATGGTTAGTAAATCAGTCCATAAAGCTTATGGAGACCAGCCATAGAGGCACAGCAGTAACACAACACAATGCTGAGGCCACATGGGCAGGTCCCATGTTCACATCCCAAGGTCTCCTATAAATGCTGGGTATTGCATGCCCGTGCCTGTAATCCTCACTGGCTGAGGCTGGGTGGGGGGGATTGTAATGTGAGGACCTCTTGGGAATTCTTCCTACCTCTCTCTCTTTCAAAAGAAATGGATAATAAATTAAAGACAAAAAAGCTAATGAAGTCATCCACACGTATAAGGTCTGTCGTGGCCATTGATGAAAACATCACAGCACTTAGCTTTTGCTAGAACTTCTGATTTCTTACTCTAACCATAGTGGAGTGATTAAATGAAGAACTCTTGATGTCCAGGCTTTTAGAACACAAGTACAATTATAAAAATTTGGTAGTCAGAATATAAAATACAGGTTAACCCTTCTCTTCCCTTTGCCCCTAAACCCTTTTCTATTCCCATTGCTCAAATCCCAGAATGGGGCGTTGCATGTTTATGAACCCCTATAGTACAGAGATTTGTGGGTGTTATGCAATCAAGTTCATCTCTGACAGATGACCTTGGTGCCTGGCTTGTGTCAGGCTTATAGAGTTATCTTTCTGGGAAGATGTTAAGGAGCAAGTGCAGAACTTAACAGGGTTGTCCTCTGAAATTTACATCAAGTCGTTCAGCCTCAGCTATGAGCTATATATAGCTTACGAGGACTTCAGGAACATAGCAGTTCTTGTTCTTTTTCATGGGAGAAAATTTGATAGGAAAAACCTGGATGTATTCAGAATCTGGTTCAGTCTATAGGCAGATAATAACTCAAAAACTGAGGTTGGCAGGTGGCGTGGTGGTTAAGGCACTGGACTTTCACATGGCCAACCACGGCTCAACCTGAACCCGGGGGCTTGTTTTCTCACTTTCCTTCTCTCTCTCTGTGTCTCTTTAGTCAAATTAAAAAAATAATAATAATAAATAAATTTAAATAAAATAATCCTTAAAAAAACTAAAAAAACAATGAACAGGGCTGCAATCTAATAACAGATATACTATAGTTTTTCTACTTAAACATAATTTTGCTTCCTTACAGTAACCCACATTTCCACTCAAAATAACCGGGATAAGACTAGTTTATTTGTGAAATAAGTATAAATTCTTTAAACAAGGTGTGATTGTTGGGCCAGCTCTGTAGCTGAGTGGTTAAGAGAGCTGGACTGCCAGAGGATATGTGCTCTTGGAGAGACAGAAAAGACAGGGAGAAAGCACTCACTCCCCAGAGGGGCAAGGACATACTGCAATCCTTTCTCCTTCCTTTACCCATCCTGTCAGGCCTCTGAGCATGCATTCACATGCACCTGGAGTGTTTGTCAAGCTGTTGGGGCTGAGGTTTGTACTGCATGGTGCCAGGACCTGCTGGGCAGAATGTGATTGGCCGCTCTCCACCATGTGGTAGGCCACCTGGGACCTAGCTCCTTTAACCACAGTGCAATGGGGCTGGCCCAAGAGAGTAGATTTTTATTATACTTATGGAGATAATTATATTACCATAAAAATAAAAATACTCATGAATAGTTTACACGTTCTGTACAGGTCAGGTAAGAAGAAAAAGTAAATGTCTCAATTTTAGTTCACAACTGTATAATTTACCAAATTGATGTAAGTTATATATTGCTTAAAAGAAAATAATGCTCCTTATATCTGGAAAAATAAAACATTAAAAGAGGCACCAAAATTTGGGGCCAGCAGTTAGCATAATGGCTATGTCGCTTCTCCCATGTAGTTGACTGTGGTTCGAGTCCCGGAACCGGCGCCTTAAACTCACGCCGGGCGTGTGTGCGTGCGTGCCCAAGATCCCAAGAGGAGAATGGAGGAGAAAGGATTGCGGCGTGGCCATCTCCCCTGGGGGATGATCTCTCACTTTCTGTCTCTCTGTCTCTCTGGCGAGCGCACACGCCCTATAGCAAAAAACAAAAACAAAAACAAAACAAAAAAACCCCAACACCGCCCCCTGCAAAAAAAAGAGGCACCAGACTTTAATGATTTTCAAGCTGCTGTGTCTGAGCTGCAGCCAGCCTTGTGAAATTCCAGCACCTTCACTACTATGCCACCTGCTGGCTCTGAGAGTCACTTTTCTTAATCAAAAATCTACTATCACGCAGCACAAAGCACTGGTCATTTTCTTTTTTTTCTTTTTTTTTTTGGAGAGATTTTCACTATAGGGCGCGTGCGCTTGCCAGACAGACAGAGACATAGAGACAGAAAGCGAGAAATCACCCCCTAGGGGGGATGGCCACGCCGCAATCCCCTCTCCTCCATTCTCCTCCCGGGATCTTGGGCACGCATGCACACGCGCCCGGTGTGAGTTTTTTAAGCCACCGGGTCCGGGACACGAACCGCGGTCGACTACGTGGGAGTCCAGCGACATAGCCATTACGCTAACTGCTGGTTCCCTCATTTTCTTGATAAAACACAAAATCTCTGTTTTCTAGACCAATTACTTAAAAGAAAACAAAATCCATATTCTTAGATGAATACTCCAAGAAGACTTTGTCATTTTAATATTTTACTTTATCATTCATGTATCCATACTTAAGTGAATGTTTAAATAGTACCTTATAAATAAATCCATCCAATCTTAGCCAGCTTTGATCACATAATGTAAGATTTCCACTACCCTTGTACAATTTCTCCTTTTTTTCCCCTAAAAAAACCACAAACATGTCCTTTGTATTTTTATCAAACACATTTTACTTCTCTTGTAAGCAGGGTTGGTTCTCTTATTATTTTTAGAAATTTTAGTTCTCTGCCTAACTCTCATCTCTCTCCCAAGGGTCAGCCATAGTTTCACCTCTACCAAAAAGACTTTGTAATCTCTGTAGTGAGTACTTATAATTTTATGTTGCCTCAGCATCCATTTCAAAATATATATTTAACTTCCTCAGCCCAGGAACAGGGTTCAATCACCCTTGACACAGTCTTCAATTCTATCAATATATTCTTCCTGAATGGCTCTGGCAGGTGGCCAGAGATAAAAACTTAAGAAGCATTTCTACTGCCTAGCAGGTGGGAACTTCTGCTTTGCTGCTGCTTCCTTTAAATGAACCATGCAGATACTGGCCCATTAACTTAAAGTGACCACCTCAGTAATAGCAACACGAGTTTGCTTTAAACCCACCAGTTAATGCTCTGTGAGGAAAACCTGTTGGGATAATGCCGTGGACCCAGCAGAGGCACTGGTGATGGGTCTCCCCCGCTACTCCCTGACATCAGTATGTGTGGCCTTCAGGGAATACAGGTATCCCAAACTTTTAACTTCCACATTGTGCTCATCCTGTTGAAGCCCAGCTATGAACATGACCCCTGGTGGATCCCTGACACACAGTAGGTGGTGAACTGAGATTTAATGAATGGATGATTGGCAGATTTAGGTGTATATAGGCTGAGGAGAGACAACGGTAAGAGACAATGTCTGTATTAACTATACAGAAGAGAAAATTGGGATGTCATTGACGGAACAACGTCTTTCAGTTTGCCAAAGAGGTTGGGATTCAATGCAAAGTGGAGTGATTAGTATTACAAACGAGAAAGAGGTATGTCCACCTCTCAGATTGGAATGGAAACAGGAGATGAAAGAATTGATACTGTGGGATGCTTCTTTTCTTCTTTCTCCTCCTTGTTTTCTCTAAAGAGGGGTTGGGGTAAGGAGTAGGAACACCAGATAAAAAGGAACAAAGGTCTGAGAACGGCAAAGACTTGTAATGAATATTTTGGGGGAAATGAGAAAGAACCTTGGTCAAGAAAAGGCGAGTAAATTGCCAAGCAGTGGTTAGCAACCAGTTGAAAAATGAGAACTATCTTTGAAGCCCCCTCCTTCCTCCAGACAAACACAGCCTCCAGATTTTAGAATATGAGGGTATTTTAAACAGGTCGACAAAGGGTTGGGGCCTTGCTGTGCAAGGGAGGTATAGAAAGACAGGTGCACTAGGAGAGAGGACATGTCTTAGAAAAAAGGAAGGGCTATGTCTAAGTGTCGCGATGTTACTGTGGGTATTTACAATGACAACTGTGAGTAAGAAGGGAAAGATGCTAGACTGGGGTCACCTCCATCCCTTCACGACTCCCCATAAGGTTGTACAAATATGGAGGGGCGGGGGAAGGTCCAAGCGCTCACGCAATCCAGAAGGTAACGGAACTAGGACACGAGGAGATTTAGTGGAAGGGTCAGGTCGCCGTCGTGGTAATAGAGGAGGTACGATCCCCAGATCTCCGCTCCCAAGGTAGTCCCACGCCGGGATGCAGACCAGAAGCTAAGGCGGCCCTTGCCCTCTCCCAGGACGCGGGGCGAGCCCTGACCCGGAAGCCCCGTCTCCAACCCGGAAGTAGCTGTGCCGCGGAGGCGCCGCCGTGGAGCCACCGCCCCCTCGCCGCTTCGCTGCTGCGCCGGCAGCCTGGACCGCGGCGGCGCCGGGTGGACCTGATGATTCCCGGCGGGCGGCGGCGGCGGGGGGCGAG
>NW_006202691.1:2116529-2177330 GCF_000334495.1 Tupaia belangeri chinensis
GAAGGATGACCTCTCCCCGGGAGCGGGGTGGCGATCTGGCCCGTTTCTACACTGTCACAGAGCCCCAGCGACACCCCAGGGGATACACGGTGTATAAGGTCACCGCCCGGGTAAGTGCCGGTGTCAGGCGTGGATCGGAGTCTAGATTGGGACCTGAGGCTCTGGGCTGAGGACCCCAGTGTGCGGGTCACTGTCATCCTGGGTCAGAGCGAGGGTGGGACGAGGCGCGCCCGCCCGGTGGCAGGACACGCGTCGCCGGTGGACTACGGTAGTGGCAGAGTGCAGGGTGCCTGGCGCTCCGCGGGAGTTGGTTGCGGTGGAGCCCTATTCAGGGTGGGGCAGTTGGTGGTTGATTTTAAATTGATGACTCAGCCCTTATCCCATTTGGACTTTCTGGTCCGAATCCCAAATTTTGCGGAAGTGATTATGTCTTCTCTAGAGGGATCACGCAGCCTAAAAAAAAAGTTAATTTATGTATTGTTTGGCTTATGTAATAGTAAGAAGCTATTTCAGCTCCTGACTTTTTAGTAAGCGTCAGGTTTGCTCTGAGGCAGATGGACTCGGGAAAGGTACCAGTTAGGCCACCAGCCTAGGATCTCTGTGTCTGGTCTGTCTTTGCCTCCGAGTATTTCAAGATTTTCCGTAGTATGAGAAAATTGGCGGAGGGTGTCTTGTATGAGTTGCCTTAGCGCATTTAAAAGTTGTGACATCAGTGATTTGATCCGGCGTTTAGTACCCAGTTTGCTTATGTTCCATTGCTCTTGTCTTGAGTTTTAAAGAGAATATGTGTCTCCTGTCTAGGAAAATAGGAACGATAAAATAAATATACATGCATTTAATTTATGTGTGAATGCATATGTGTGTAGTAGGCATTTTGTACGCATTACCCAGTTTAATCCTGATTTTAATGAGGAAATTGAGATTCATGAAAGTTTAGTAACTTGCACAGCTTTATATTGCAAGACACTAAGCAGATCTGGGATTTGAAAACTGATTCTGCTTAATCTAAATTACATAAAAGGTTAACAGTAGTTCACCTTATCATTATCATTAATTTTTAAAGAAGAGAGGGTTTTTTTGTTTTTTTGTTTTTTTAAATTTTGACAGAGATGGGGCCAGCAGATGGCATGGTGGTTACATCGCTGGACTAGCACATGGCCCACTGGGTTTCAAGTCCTGGACCTGGTGGCGTGTATCAGGTGGGGCACATGTGTGTGCCCAAGATTCCAGGAGGAGAATGGAGAAGGAATTATGGTGTGGCCGTCCCCTCTGGAGAGTGACTTCTCACATTCTCTGTCATGGTCCTTGCTTACCACCTCCCTCACCCCCCTTAACCACACACATGCCAAGGCAAAAAACCTCTTAATACATACATACTTACTAATACATACATATATACATACATTTTGCCAGAGAGACAGAGAAAGAAAGGGAAAGTGAGAAATCACCCACCTTGGGGCATGATCATGCCACAATCCCTTTTCCATTTCTTCCTTCTGTTGACATTTTGATCACATTAGGTGGGTCGCTGTGTTTTTCAAACTGCTCAGTCTAGAACTGTAACCACACAGTGGGCCATCTGGGATCCAGCCAGACCCGAGAGGTACAAATTTAGTAGTACTAGTACAGCATACTAGAGGATGTAGAACCATATATGCTGGAGAGCTCAGGAAGTTGGCCTGGGGAGAACTTTAAAGGTTAAGTAGATTTAGATAAGCACATGTTGAGGCATGAGGCAGTGGTGCTTGGTAATGGTGCACAATTTAGACAACTGTGTCAAGATGAGATGAGTAAATTGATTTAAAGATAAGAAGACCAGGCCTGGTTACTGCAGAAACTGTAGCAATACCGGGAAACTTGCTGCTTTCTGATTACAAGTGAAGCCTTTATATGATTGCTAGTTTCAGGTTGTATAAGAAATTTTGAGAGATTAAAGGGCCCTCATTGAAATGTTTTTAGTCCTTGAATTAAGACTTAGTTTCTAACATGAAATTTAAGAAATCAGAATGATTTTCAGCATATGTAATAGTTTCCTCACAACATCTTGTTTATCCATTATTACTGATGTTAACAGCACTGTTACATTGTATTAATGCTTACTGATCTGTGCCTCATAGTGGATTTTGGCCTGTCTCTATCATTGATACTTGTTTCCTCTTAATATGGACTAGGGCACACAGTGCCTAAAAAGCATTGTTGAATGTCCTCACCATTCTAGGCAGAACACCCAATAAATGTTTAGTTCCAATAAATGTTTAGTTCCAAGCACTAAGTACTAGAAGGGATACAAGTCTGAATAAAGCATGGACCTTCTTTTCAAGGACACTCTTAGTAGGAGAGAGCTTACTGTACTTAAAAATGTATAATTCTGGGGCCAGCAGGTGGTGTGGTTGGGGCACTGGACTCCTACCAAGCTGACCATGGTTCGGGTCCTGGACCCAGGACTTGAAACTCATAATGGGTATGTGCATGCCCAAAACCCTGAGAGGGGAATGCAGGGGGAGAGAGTGCAGCATGACCATCCCTACTGGGGGTGATTGCTTGCTTTCTGTCTGTCTCTCTCTGTCTCTTTGGTGAGCATACGTGCCCTATGGCCAAAATCTCTCAAAACAAAATGTGTAATATTGCATAAGATAGAAAGTGTTCAGTGCTATAAGAGACTATAAAAGCGAGCTGTGGGCATTTATAGACAGATTGCTTCTGGCTCGAGGGATCAGAGAATGCACACCAAATAAGATAGGAAGAAAGATGGGAAGAATCCAGAAAAGGCTTCAAAGGTACATGGAGTGGGGAACCAGCAGTTAGTGTAATGGCTATGTCGCCGGATTCCCACGTAGTCGACCGTGGTTCATGTCCCGGACCTGGTGGCTTGAAACTCACGCTGGGCGCGTGTGCGTGCGTGCCCAAGATCCCGAGAGGAGAATAGAGGAGAAGGGATTGCGGTGTGGCCATCCCCCCCTGGGGTGTGATTTCTTGCTTTCTGTCTCTATGTCTCTCTCTGTCTGTCTGGCGAGCGCACGTGCCCTATAGTGAAAACCTCTCAAAAAAAAAAAAAAAAAAAAGGTACATGGAGTGGATCTCTCAAAGATCTAGAGGTGTAGGGCCGGCAGATGTTGTGGTGGTTGGGGCACTGGACTCCCACAGGGTCGACCACAGTTAAGAGTCCTGGATCTGCTGGCTTGCTTTCTTGCTTTCCCTTCCTCTTTCTTCCTCTCTTTGCGTTAAAAAAAAAAAAAAATAAATAAAAATAAATTATTTTAAAAAAATATTTAGTGGTAGAAAGTGTTTGAAACTTCAGTAAGAAGCAGTGAGTATCATAATTACTTGCATTCTTACTTTACAAAAGGAACTGTTATCCAGATTCAGGTCCTAAGTATCTTAAGCTGTGAAGTATTTGTTGAACTAACTTTTATGACAATGTAAAGGAGAAGATAAAGTAGCACGTTGTCTTAGAACTAGCCAACTCCATACAATACACATAATATATTTTGCTGTGGTTATTTTAATTAAAAAATTACTTACACTGCCCTTGTTCTCCCTGTAACATTTATGTCCTCATTTATTGCTTATGTTATATATATATATTTTTAAATTTTGTGTTTGAGGGTCACTATGGAGACATGCTTTAAAAATACTGTTCAGTTTTATAAAACAAAAAGGTATTTATTTTTTGGGGGGACTTCAGGAGGAAAACATCTTTCCTCAAGGGGATCCAGCTGGTAGTTACTGATCCCCTGAGAGAACTTTGTGTGCTAAAAATTAGGAATGTTTTCCACATGTTTGTCCTACTACTGATGCGATTCTAGCTTTAAGGGTCAATTTTCTGTATTCTTGATCCTTGCAGGCCTATTTGTGTGGGAGAAGAAGTAGAATTTTTAGAAGTGTCAGTGTTAAATTTTGGATAGCAGAAGAGCTCTTTTATCTTCTTAAATCTTCTTTGTACTTTTTTTGCAGTTCTCTGGAATCTGGCAGGCTTAGATAACCTTGTGACTAGTTACAAGCATGCTAACAGTCTCTAATTAAATTTTGTGTTGCTTTTTCTTTTTTTTTTATTTAGAATAAGTACGCCTTTTATTATTATTATTGTAGTTTTGGCTTTAGAGTACATGCGGTCACCAGATAGAGAGTGAGAAAGCACTCCCTAGGGGGATGGCCACACTGTAATCCCTTCTGTCCATTCTCTTCTTGGGATCTCGCACACATGTGCACACGCATGGGGCATGATTTTTAAGCCACTGGGTCCTGGACTTGAACCACGCAGTTGGCCATGTGGAATCCAGCTGCCTTAACCACCGTGCCACTGGCAGGCCCAGGATAAATACTTCTACTCAGAATTGGTCAATCCTTTTGTGAACATCTTTTGGTTCTTTGGTTGCCTTTGATTCTTTCATTAGAGGAGACGTAGATATAAAAGAAGCTCAGCAGTGTTTTGGTTGTTCCATCATGCTAAGTTTCAAAATTCCCATATTATGATATAGATTTCTTAGCAACAGTAAGTGAATGGTAATTCTTACCTATATTCTTTCCTTGAGTATAGAAAGCAAAAGGCGTGCGTTTCTTCTTCTTCTTCCTTTTTTTAAAAAAATTATTATAGGGCACGTGCACTTACTGAAGAGAGAGAGAAAGAGAGAAAGAGGTGAGAAAGCACTCCCTAGAGGGGATGGCCACGCTGCAGTTCCTTCTCCTCTTGGGATTTTGGGCATGCATACTCATCATGTGCCCTGTTTTTTTCAAGATGTTGGGTCCAGGACTCAAATCACACAGTTGGCCTGGGGATCCCACCACCTTAACTATCATGCCATCAGCTTCCCTGGCATTGCTTTATTTACTTACTTTTTAACAAATTGTTTTATTTTATTTTATTCATCATCTTTTCCTTTCTTTTCTTTTTTTTTTTTCATTTGACCAGAGAGAGAGAGAACAAGTGAGAGAGAAAGCTACCAGGTCTGGGACTCAAACTATGGTTGGTCATATGGGAGTCTAGTGCCTTAGCTACCATGCCACCTGTCGTCCCAGGCATGCTTTCATTTTTAAAAGACAGTACTGCTTTATGACTTTACTTTGTTTACATTGAGGTATTCTTTTTATTTTTCCTCAAATTATTTTATTCAATTTTATTTATTCATTCATTTATTTTAATTTGACCAGAGAAACATAGAGAGAGGAAAGTGAGAAAGCAAGCCATGAGGTCTGGGACTTGAACCATGGTCGGCCATGTGGGAGTGTCCAGTGCTTTAACCACTACGCCACATGCCAGTCCCCGAGATATTCTTTATATATGCTAAGATTCACTAATTTTAAGTTAAGTATACAATTTAATAATTGAATATAGCTGTGCAAACACCACTGTAGTCTTCACTGTCCAAATTTCCTCTTGCTTCTCTTTTTTTTTTAAGAATTATTTTATTTAACTTTATTCATCATCATTATCATCATTTTAAAATTTGACCAGAGAGAGAGTGGGAAAGTGAGAAAGCAAGCTGCCAGGTCTGAGACTTGAACGGTGGTCAGCCATGTGGGAGGTCAGCACTCTAACCACGCTACCTGCTGGTTCCCCTCTTGCTTCTTTACTGTCAGTCCTCCTACCTACACCCTGTTTCTAGGGAGTCACTGGCTTACTTTCTGACATTAGATTAGATTAAGTTGTAGAATTTTATAAGAGGAATCACGGAGTATGTACTTTTAAAAAGTCTGACTTCTTCCACTCAGTATTTTTGCTTGAGATTCATCTGTGTTTTTTTCTTTTTCTTTTCTTTTTTTTTTTTAAATTGCTGTCTGGTATTCCATTGCATGGTTATGCTGTCATATGCCACATAAAGTTATTCTGGTCAATGATGGACCACATATACTTTGGTTGTGCCATAAGAAACTAGGAAGTTATCCTGTATATCCTGGTGTGTAGTAGGCTGTACCACCTAGGTTTATGTGAATGCAATCTTAACCATGTTCACTCAACCCTTTTAACTATGTGTTCTTACTGCATAGCATGGAGTCTAGACTGTAGCTGGGAACTGAGAGGAGGGCAGAAGGAGACAGCACTTTTCGTTTTAAGTGGTATTTTAAAAATTAATATATAAGAAAATAGATTTTGTTGTCGTTGTATAGTTCTGTGAATTCTAACACATGTGTAGATTCATCCCCCAGGGGGGATGGCCACGCCACAATCCCTTCTCCTCCATTCTTCTCTGGAGATCTTGGGCACACATGCACACATGCCTGGCATGAGTTTAAGCCACTGGGTCTGGGACTTGAACCATAGTCGACTACATGGGAATCCAGCGACATACTCTTTACACCAACTGCTGATCCCAGTGCATACTTTCTTTAACACGAAAGGATTTAGATTTTCCGTGAACCTTGACTGGAAAATAGTTTACTTTAGAATGATGCCATCATTGGTAAATGTGAAGTGAGAAAAACAACTTTGGTAAGCATTTATTGAGTGTCTAGAAATAACTTCTTGTTAAGTTTCTTTATTCTCTCTTGAGATTTTTGGGATTTTAATAATGCAGACAGCCACAATTCCTTACTGTCTCAGTCAGTTAGGGGGTTATAACAAGACACCATGAACTTAGTAATGTCAGCAGCTTAGCAACAGACATTTATTCTTCAGTTCTGGAGCCTGGGAAGTCTAAAATCAAGGTGCCAGCAGATTCTCTGCATGGTAATCTTCCTGATTTGCAGACAGCCACCTTCTTGCTTTATCTTCTCATGATGGATAGAGTCATCATCGGTCTTTTTCTGATCAGGGCACTAATCTCATCATGAGAGTTCCATCTTCATGACTTAGTTTTGTTCTGAAGCCCCTACCCCCAAACTACCATCACATTGGGGATTAGCATTTCAAGTAAAAATTTTGGGGGAAACATATTCAGTCTCGTAGCACTTTCCATGTGCATTTTTTAAAAATAATTATTTTATTTAACTTTATTTGTTTACTTACTTATTTTTAAAATTTTGACCAGAGAGGTACAGAGCGAGAGCGAGAGCGAGAGCAAGCCCCTAGGTCCGAGACTTGAACCGCAGTTGGTCATGTGGGAGTCCAGCGCCCTTAACCACCATGCCACTTGCTGGCCCCTCCATATGCTTTTTATGAAAACTTATTAAAAAGTAGAACATCTGCAATTTGTACCAGTTACTTGTCTTATATGGGAGTTCTTTCACTACATAGGACTAAAACATGTTGTAAAATGCCTAATTATGGTTTATGCAGGTGCTCCCTCTTGGGTCCAGACTACCTGACTGGCAGGTGATAACCAGCCCAAATATTCTTGCCAGCTAGTGACACCAGCAGCTCTGCAGGGAAAAAGGGAGAGTGGAGCTGAGATGCAGTTGATGGGGTAAGAGGGAGGTTGAGTTCAGTAAGGGGACTTTGCCTATGTGAGCAAAGTACTATTTTTTTTTTTTTTTTGCCACAATTGTGTATGTGTGTGTGAATAAAATGCAGTTTTAAAATTTATATGAATATATGGATTTTTAAAAAGTTGGTGCTTGAAAGTCAGGATTTAATGCATTATATTGCTTAATATGTCATTTGTCTTACCTAACCACTGCAATGAGAAATGTGCAGTAAGTATAGTTTAACCTCACATATTTGTATATACTATTATCCCTGTCCTACATTTGGAGAGTCTTATCTTTGAACAGTGAAAGGCATCTCTCTTTTTTTCAAGTTTGATTATTTGTACCTTGACATTTAGTATTGTCAGTAAATGTTATTTTTATCACTTTATCTTCTTAGCTCTGCTGTTACTTAAACTAGTAGCCAAGTGCTGATAGTGAAGTAGTCATCAGAAGATTTGACTCTAACAAGTTGCTCATAAAAATAACTTTTAACAGTTGTATTTAATATCTTTGTTGTGTCCTGCTCAGCCTAATGAACAGGTACTCTGAGGGGGTGCAGCTGTGGATTTGAAAATAAACATAGAAATAAACACACAAAGACATACAAGTAAAGAAAAGTGGGGATAGGGTAGTCCTGACTCCTCTGATGGAAGCAGTCATGGCTCTGAACTATTTCCGGGTTTATTCTTTTAAAGGGCAGAAAATGGGGAAAGGGAAAGTGGAATGTGTAAGGTCTGTGGGGAAGGGGAAAAGAAACATGGCAGAAACTTTACTGTTTTCCGCATCTGGCCCGCCACCACCAACGGACTTTCCCACCCTTCAGCATTTGGCGTGCCTGCCAAAGTTGAACAGAAACAGCGAACTTCATTGGCCAGACAAGAACTGTGGTGACCACCTATTGGACAACGGCCCTTTAAGAACAAGCAGCACCCACCCTGACTCCCTTGGCTTCTGACCAGGCCTTCTTACCAGGCCTAGGAACCTCACCCAAGAGCTTTCGCAGAATAAATTATACTGGTCTTATTAAACCCCATGACCTGATTCTGGTATTTTCATCCTTGTGGCCTCTGACTCTGCCGCTGTTCCCAAATCAAACCTAACAGAATGCAAAGGCAGTTGTTTTCAGATGTTAATAGACTGAAATGTGAAGACACATGACGCCACATAGTTCTATGTAAGTTTTCTCTAATCTTCACAGGTCTATTCTTATTAACACATGTGGCTTCCTTTAATCAAATACTGCCTTGCAGTTTAGAACATAGGGAGCTAGCATATTCACATGCTAATGGCAGTCATTGCCCTGCAAATGACTGCCTACAGAATCATGTTTCAGCATGTCTAAAGGTCACCATGTTAGTTCAGATTCAGGCTGCTCCCTACAACTTATCTGTACCAGTTTCTAGAAGGGCTTGTTTTTGGATAATTTAAAAAATGATCTGAAAGTGGTAATTTTTTTTGGTAGGAGATATAATAAATTTGATTAATTTTTGTAGTTTTGTATTCTAGTAGCTAGTATTTAAATCTTATGAAGAACATTATTATTTTTTTTAAATTTGCCAGTGAGTATGTGAGCTTGCTGGAGAGAAACAGAAAGACAGAGAGAGAGAAGGAAAGTGAGAAAACACCCCTTGTGGGACATGGTCATGCTGCAATCCCCATTTCTTCCATCTCTCCTTTTCAGGATTTTGGGCACACATGCACATTCACATGCCCAGTGTGTTTTTCTTTTTAAAAAAATTTACCAGGGGTCATGTGCTCTTGTCAGAGAGGGAGGCAGGGAGGGGAAGAGAGAGAAAGTGAGAATGCACCATCCCATGGGGGATAGTCAATCCCTTCTCCATTTCTCCTTTTTGGATTTTGAGCATGCGTGTACTTGTGATTGATAAAGAGCAAAATTCATGGTAAGTTTTTTTGGGATGATCAAGGCATTTTGCTTGTTGACTTTTTGGAGAGCCAGTGCACAATAACATTTGCTTGTTATGAGAGTGTTTTCAGAAAACTGGCTGAAGCTTTAGCAAAAATGCTCCCAGGAAAGCTTCAGCAGAGAGTTCTTCACCACAACAAGGCTCCTGCTCATTCAACTCATCAAATTGGCAATTTCATGCGTTTTAGTGGGAAATCATTAGGCATCTATCTTAGAGTTATGATTTGGCTCCTTCTTTTTGTTTTCTAGTCTTAAAAAGATCACTAAAGGGATCCCAATTTTCTTCAGTTAATAATGTAAAAAAGACATTATTGACGGAAACCAGCAGTTAGCGTAATGGCTATGTCGCTGGACTCCCATGTAGTCGACTGCGGTTCGTGTCCCGGACCTGGTGACTTAAAACTCACGCCGGGCGCATGTGCGTGCGTGCCCAAGATCGCGAGAGGAGAATGGAGGAGAAGGGATTGCGGCGTGACCATCCCCCCGTGGCGGTGACTTCTCGCTTTCTGTCTCTCTTCTCTGTCTGGCGAGCGCACGTGCCCTATAGCGAAAGCCTCTACAAAAAAAAAAAAAGACATTATTGACATGGTTAAATTCCCAGGAGCCTCAGTTCTTTAGGGATGGACTAAATGTAATCACTGCTTCCATAAGTGTCTTGAACTTGATAGAGCTTATGTTGAGAAATGAAGTTTAAATACTTTTTTCTAAGAATTATTTTTTTAAATTTAAGTTTATTATTTTGTTTATTCATTTATATTGAATAAATATAATCAGAGAAGGATTGAAGGATTGAGAGAGAGAGAGAGAGAGAGAGAGAAAGTGAGAAAGCAAGCTGCCAGGTTCAGGACTTGAACCATGGTCAGCCATGTGGGAGTCCACCCTTAACCACCATGCTATCTGCCAGCCCCCGAAGTTTTTATTTTTAATTTTTATCTGTTAACTACATTTTCCATGAGCTTTTTAAAGCTTATACTTCCTTTTTTTTTTTTTTAATACCTGAGCCAGGGTGTTTTTATTTTATTACTATTATTTATTATTATGATTATTTTTAGTTTGCTAGAGGGCATGTATACATTGCCAGAAAGAGAGAGAGAGAGAGAAAGAGAGAGAGAGAGAAATAATATAAAATAATTTTACTTTTTAGTTGCCAGAGGGTGTGTGTACTTGTCAGAGATAGACAGCAGAGATGGGGCGAGGGATAGAAAAAGATCTCTTAATGGGATGTGGTCCCATTATAATCCCTTCTCCTCTATTTCTCTATCCTGTTGAGCTTCTGGGCACACATGCAGATGCACTTAGCTTGTTTTTCAAGCTACTGGGGCTGGGATTCAAACCGTGGTCAACCAAGTGGGATCTTGTTTCCTTACTCACTAGACTATGGCTGACCTATTGTACTTTAATGGGCCAAATTAATAAATAATTTATTTTGTCATAATACATCATTTAAACATGTTAAGGAAGATTATTTAAAATAATAAGATACTTTAGTACTTTTATATTCAGGAAATCTGTAAAGTTTTCAAAAAATGTAAATTGTGGGACCAGCAGTTGGCGTAAAGGCTATGTCACTGGACTCCCATGTAGTAGACCGCAGTTCGAGTCCCGGACTCGGTGGCTTAAACTCACACCAGGCACATGTGCCTGCCTGCAAGATCCTGAGAGGAGAGTGGAGGAGAAGGGATTGCAGCGTGACCATCCCCCCTGGGGGATGATTTCCTGCTTTCTGTCTCTCTGTCTCTGTCTGTTTTTCTGGCGAGCGCACGTGCCCTATAGCAAAAACCTCTCCAAAAAAAAAAGTAAATTGTAAAATGTAAGATACATCTGAATAACCTTATTTTGAGTGGTCATGTGTTGACTATTTTTAGTTTAGTGGATTATTTTTATTTATTTAATTTTGCCTAAGGGAGTGTGTGCTCACCTCCCGGGGGATTGCCACACTGCAATCCTTTCTTCTTCATCCTCTTCCCGGGATCTTGGCTTTCATGGACATATGCCAGTGTGAGTTTCAAGCCACCAGGTCTGGGACTTGAACTACAGTTGACCCTGTGAGAATTCAAAGGTGTAACCACTATACCACCTACTAGCCCTAGTTAGGTGGATTATTAGTAGATCAATTCAATTATCTATGACTTTTCATCTCATTAGTACATTTTATGAAAATATAAGAAAAACTTATAGGATGAAAAATTAAGTCATTTAATTATGTGCAATACCATATTTTTTGAAAGATGTAAGTGCGTCAGGCAGGTATTTGAAAGTAACAGCTAAAATAAAACATTTGAATAATGTCATTGTTATCTGTTTTGGTCTTTTATTCTAAATATTTGTTGTCTAATATGGTAACCATTAGCCACAACTGGCTTTTTTTTTTTTTTTTTTTGGAGAGGTTTCCGCTATAGGGCGCGTGCGCTCGCCAGACAGCAAGAGACATAGAGCAAAAAAGCGAGAAATCACCCCCCAGGGGGGATGGTCACTCCGCAATCCCTTCTCCTCCATTCTCCTCTCGGGATCTTGGGCACGCATGCACACGTGCCCGGAGTGAGTTTTAAGCCACCGGGTCTGGGATGTGAACCTCGGTCGACTACGTGGGAATCTAGCAACATAGCCATTAGGCTAACTGTTGGTTCCCTGGCTTTTTTTTTTTTTTTTTTAAGACTTTTGCTCTAGGGCACGTATGCTCGCTGGTGAGAAAGAGACAGAGAGGGACAGAGAGAGGGAAATTGAGAAATCACTCCCCAGTGGAAATGGCCATGCTATAGTCCACTCTCTTCCATTCTCTCAGGATTTTGGGCATGCATGCACATGTGCCCAGTATGATTTTCAAGCCACTGGGTCTGGGACTTGAGCTGTGGTTGGCCATGTGGGAATCCAGCTGCATTAACCACCATGTCTCCTGCTAGCCCTATCTACATGTGTCTTTTTATATTTGGGTTTGAATTCATTTAAATGAAATAAAATTGAAAATTCAGTTTCTCAGTCAATATTGCTGTATGTCAGTGGCTCAACAGCCTATGTATGCAATTAATGGCTACGGGGCTAAGTTGTGCAGATAGGGAACATTTCTTTCCATTATTGTAGAAAGTGCTACTGAATCGCATTGTTCAGGTTAGTGAAAATTGCTAAGAAAATTCACCAAATTATATATTCTGTAAGTTGGAGAATGGGGTGGCAAGACATTGGAAACCATTGCTCTCTGAAATTGTTAGGTAGGACCTTTCAAAATAGTTAAATGCTCTGGTAGGGAGGGGTGGGAGTTGACTTTTTAACTTTGCAGTTCTTGTACTGTTCTTATTTGATGTTCACAGCAGCCGGGCCAGGCATGTACTATCATGATACCCCATTTTATAGATGAGATTAACCATATAAATGGAGGAGCTGTAATTCGAACCAAAGTTTGTCAGACTTTCAATCCTGCATTTTTTGGTTTTGTTCCGAACCTCAGAAGTGATGTTGTGTTGATTTTAATCTCCAGTTTGTAGTATGTTGTCATGGTCATGAAAGACCTTTTACTTCCTCCCACCCATAGGCAGCCAGTTTAATGTGTGTTTTTTTTAATTTTTTTTTTTGAGAGGTTTTTGCTATAGGGCGCATGCGCTCGCTAGACAGATAGACAGAGACAGAGAGACAGAAAGCAGGAAATCACCCCCCAGGGGTGGCCACGCCGCAATCCCTTCTCTTCCATTCTCCTCTCGGGATCTTGGGCACACACGCACACGCGCCCAGCGTGAATTTAAGCCACCGGGTCCGGGACTCGAACCGCGGTCGACTACACGGGAGTCCAGCGACATAGCCATTACGCTAACTGCTGGTCCCCGTTTTTTTGTTTTTGTAAGATATGCAGTTGTGGGAGTTTCAAGTTCTTAATTTTACATTTACATAGATGGTATTATATGGGGTTGTTGAACCTATATAATTTAATTTAAGATTTTCCCACTCTACAATACAATTTGATGATTTAAGCATCCAGCTTTTCAACAATTTTTTGAGGAAATGTTTCTATGTTGTGTTTGAATTCTTAACCTTTGTAATCAGAGAAGTCTGAAAGAATCTTGTCTATTCCTCTTTAGTCAGGAAATATTGATAGAAAGATTGTTTATCCCTGAATGCTTGTATATGCTTTTTTACGTTATTTTTGTTTTCTTCATCATTAGCCAACCAGCGATTAGTTCTCAGTATGTCAGAGCATTGTAGGTTTTTTTTTTTTTTTCCAGTGAAATTTTTATTGATCTCGATATCAGTATGTGTGAGCATAGTGGTTTTTTTTTTTTTTTCAGTGAAATTTTTATTATCTAACTACAGATCACATACCGTTGTTAGAAATAACACAGATATGTCTTGTATATTTTGCCCAGGTACAACTGCCTTTTATGTTTCTTTTATGTGGACTCTGGGAAGAGGGCAAGCTTCTTAGAATTGTTAAGTAAGAGTGAAGGTAGAAAGCACTCTCTTATGAATGTAATTCACAAACTTTAGTTTGTAGATTTTGTTTAGCTGCCTTTTTCCTAGTTTTTAGTATGTGCTTCAGATAGTAAAGTTATTATATAGCTGAATTTTAGATAGTATTTCTTGTCTTTTAAAAGATATTTATTTAATTTTATTTATTTATTATTATTTAAATTTGACCAGAGAGAGAGGGAAAGTGAAAAAGCAAGCCGCCAGGTCTAGAATTTGAACCGTGTTCAGCCATGTGGGAATCCAACACCCCAACCACCTTACCTCCTGCCAGTCCCCAGTCCCTATTTATTTTCTTTTTAGCCAATGAATTATTCATACAAATACCGTTGAAAGTAATCTAGCAAATACTTTCATACAAATACTGTGAAATCTTAAATTTTGGTAATGATTAGATATTTCTGTGTGTGTTTTGTTTTAGGTTGTTTCACGAAGAAATCCAGAGGATGTCCAGGAGGTAACATGTTTATTCATATGACGATTATATTTTATATATTTATTAAACAGTTAACCAAGTGCTTTATTGAGGAATTTGCCTGAATTACATGTGTGTCCATTTATATATTTTTATTTTTGTGTGAAGATTGTTTTCAGCTCACAAAAAGTAGATATGTCCTATTTCAGATCTACTAAGTAGATGTTAAGTTAAATGAGTAAGAATTTGCAGAATTGTAGTGCTATTTAATAAGTGATCATTGTTCTCATAACTTGTACACAGAAGATTTAAGGACCTTTATTTAAGGACTTGTTAGTTAAGGACGTTTATTAACCCATTTCAAAATCATGATGCCTGTTTAATAAACAGTAAGTATTTAGTAACTAGTATTAATTTTATAGATTATAATGATGAATCATGGATCTCTACCTGTTTCCTCTATTATACTGAATTGACATTTTGACATCGTAGGAAACTGCTTTAGTATAGGTTTTTTTTTTTTTTACTTATATGATCTGTTTATTAAAAAAGATTTACTAATCTCAGTGAAAACTTTTTAAGTTAGTTCTTTTGCAGATTCTTTTTTGCATTTTTCCTTTCTCTCTAAAATGATACTAGTTTTTTATGTTTTTGCTTAAAATTGTGGAATTCTGTATTTATAGTTGCTTTGTGTATGTTGAGTACCTCTTGGAATCCTTATTCTGGTGCTTGCTTCTTTTACTCTTTCTTGACTTACTTTCATTTTGGTCCCTGGTCATTTTCACCAAGACTAGGACATGTATTGGGGATTTGTTTCTTGCATGAGAATGTTTAAAACAGATGCTGAAAATTTATAGTCCTGATTCTGTAACAGTGTTTTTTTTTTTCGTTTTCCCTAATCGAAATTGGATGTCTTTAGGTGGAAGATGTACTTTCCCTTTAGCCACAGGCCCTACTACTCCTTATTGAACATCCAGTGTGCAGTTGTCCCTCCTTATCTGCAGGGGATACATTCTGAGATCTCCAGGCGTACCTTGGAGAGTACCAGACCCTGTCTATTCTGTTTATATTCTGATAACTGAGTGACTAATGGATGGGTAGCCTGTACATAGTGGGTATCACTGGACAAAGGGTCAATTCAGGTCCAGGGGGAGCAGGATGATGTGAGATTTTATCACACTACTCAGAACAGTGTGCAATTTAAAACTTAGGAATTGTTTGTACAGATTTTCATTTAATATTTTTGTACTAGAGTTGACTGTAGTTAACTGAAATTGTTGAAAGTAGAATCACAGATAAGGGGAGGACTACTCTACTTGGCTTGTGTCATATGTTTAAGGTGATTGGCACTAATTGGTTTGAGTGTGTGACCCCAGGTTTAGTTGATTAAATTTTATACATTACCATTTTGTGTGTGTCTGGTCTGATTTTTGTTTATGATTAGAAAGTTCAATAGAAGACACATTTTAGGAAGATTTCCTGCTATTTTCCTCATGTGTTTTAAAATATCTTGCTCCAACCCCTACCCGCAGTCCCCCAGTCAGGAAGAATATAGTTATATTTTTATTTTGGAAGAAAAATACATATTTATACCATTGAAAGTAATTTGTACCATTGATTAATTATTCTCTCTACTTAAGTGTCAATTGATTAATATGAACTATTCTTTAGATTTCTACTAATTATTTTAAGTTAACAGTCAATACCAAACTAGTTTGCTTTTAAAAGTTACAACTCTGTTGAACTTGAAAATGGGTCATGTTTCCTTTGAATGCGTTGTCTGATTGCTGTGCTGTAGTTTGTAGCTTGATGTTCCCCTTTTCCAGGGAGAATCCTGAACCAACCTATCCATGAACATACTCTCTGCCATTTCCTTAATCCTTTTTTGGGAAAAACTCTTTTATAATAACAACTGGTTGGTGAACCATTCATCAGAAAACTCTTGTAAGTGTCCTTTAGTTAGACAATTGCATGGTCCTTTTTTAGAGATGATAGACATTAAAAAAGAAAAGTCTTCTATCTGGTGGGCTTCTTAAAATATTGAATAACCTTGAAAGTATGACATTGTGTTTTTGTAGTTTCCCATTTCATTTATACATTGGAATTCTCATTTAGGAGAGGATTTCACCACTTACTTGTTTCCATTTCCTTTTTCCTTTTCTTTCTGTTAACTACTTCATTTATTGCTTTACAATGTCAGGCGTCACAAAGGATTCGCAAGGGCTGTTGAGGACTAGTAGAAGTACAGTTAGCTCACCTGTAGAGCTAATACTATGCCATCCTTATAAAACTGGAAAGATTTTGCCCTTTTTACTCTTTATATACCTTGACACATGCTACCAGATTTCAGTGTTCTCTTCCTACGAGTGCTAAAAAGAATATTCACATGAAATAAATAATTTTAAATGATACAACATAACTTTCTTTCTTTCCCTTTTTTATGTTTTTAAAATTTACTCTAAAGTTTTATTTTTATTTATTCATTTTTTTTGGAGAGGTTTTTGCTATAGGGCGCGTGCGCTCGCCAGACAGACAGAAAGCAAGAAATCACCCCCCAGGGGGGGTGGCCACGCCGCAGTCCCTTCTCCTCCATTCTCCTCTCGGGATCTTGGGCACGCACGCACACGTGCCCTGCGTGAGTTTTAAACCACTGGTCCGGGACGCGAACCACAGTCGACATGTGGGAGTCCAGCGACATAGCCATTATGCTAACTGCTGGTCCCATCTAAAGTTTTATTTTTAAGAAGAGCATGGGTGAATCTGCAGGGGGTCAGCAACAGTTATTTTGTAGGCCCCTCATTTAATAGGTTCTCTAGAACTCGGCAGCCTGCAGAAGGGTGAAGAAAGAGATGATGTTGCAGCCCCTCCCCTTTCAAAAATGTAACCTATTGCTGTTTCACTGTAGATAACATATCTCACTGGTAAAATCTGGGAAAAGAAAATTGAGATAGAAGTTTATTGTATCATGTCAGGAATCTCTTAACTTTTAAGTCTTTTCTTAAAATAGTTTTAGAAAATAGGTACACATTCAGAAAAGTATCAAGGCTCTTGAATAGAGAGGAGAGCTGTCCCCATCGTCTAATGGCTACAGGAGCCATGTCCTATATGCCAGCCATGCTTCAAATCCCAGCCCTGTGGTTTGAGAAACACATGGCTGGTGCATGTGCGTGAGTGCCCCAAATCTTGACAAGGATGAACTTGTGGTGGGCAACTCCCCACAGAGAGGTGCTTTTCCCCTTTCTTCGCGTCTCTCTCAGATGAGTGCATGCACCTTCTGGCAATTAATTAAAAAAATGAAAAAAGAAAGAAAAAAGGGAAAAGAAAATTTGTCAACAGTAATGGTACTGATGATAGTTGGAAGAAAAAACAATTCAATAATATTTTTTTCCTTTTTAAAATTTTTAAAATATTTAATCACTGTATATCATTATAGCATACCAAATGAATTTTCTAGCGTGACTATTAAATATTGTGCTTTTCCCCCCCTCTTGATTTCCTCTCTCCCCCCTTCCCATTATCCACCCTCCTCCCACACTTTCTGTAGTAGCCAGAGTTGCTCTCCATGCTTTCCTACCTTCTAGTCTTTCAATTTCTGCCATAGAGAGCAGACATTTGGTATATATTAAGTGGGGACAAACAGTTCTCTCATCATCTGCCTTGCTTTGCTTAGCAGTAGATCTGCCATATTCGTCCACTTTCTATCAGATGCCAGGGTCTCAATGTTTTATATGACTGAGTAGTAATCCATAGCGTATATCTACCACACTGTTTCAATTCTGTATGTTTTAAATATTGGGAGAGTAAATCGAATTGGGCAACTTTTGAAAATACAGGGGTCCAAAGATTTTGCATGTCATTAAGTGTTAATATTGAAAAAGGAAACATTTATTGTATGTAAAAAATATTTAAGGGTTGGGGCCAATAGGTGGCATGATGGTTAAGGGCGCTGAACTCTCATATGACTGACTGAGGTTCAAGTCCCATACCTGGCGGCTTGCTTTCTCACTTTCTTTCTTTCTGGTCAAATTTAAATAAATAAATAAAGTTAAATAAAATAATTCTTTAAAAAATATTTAAGGGCATTTTAAAAAATAATTATTTTATTTAACTTTATTCATTTACTTATTTTAATTTAACCAGAGAGGACAGAACTAGACAGAGAGAGAGAAAGTGAGAAGGTAAGAAGGCAAGCTGGCAGGTCTGGAACTCTAACCAAGGTCGGCCACATGGGAGTCCAACACCCATAACCACCACACCACCTGCCGGCCCCTAAGGGCATGTTTTTAAATGAAAAATTAGGTACTAAATTTATAGTGTCTAGTAGTCACTGACTTACCGAGACATTTTCTCAGACTGACTTTGATGAATAAGAAATTTATGCAGGCTTGATTTAATAATGTAATAGATATTATGGAATTAAATTTTCTGATGGGAAAGAATTGAACATTTATTAGAAAAAATTTTTGCCTGCATTTTAGGGAACTTTTTGTATTCCAAATATGAACATCAACACTTGCTGATGTAATAGACATGTACTTTTGGCCTCTTCCATTTTGAAGATTTCTGGAAATTTCAAAGCTAAAGGAATAAGAAGAAAAAGAGCTATGGATGCAGTGCTCTTAGGTACTTTAGTTTTATAGCCCTAGTGTTGAGAATAAGGTAAATGTGAGTGAATAAATGAGAGCATGGTGAAGAAACAGATTCTCATATTGGGTGTTCTAATTCTTGCTCTGACAGATTATCCATTGGTTTATGTATCACAATACTTGACCTAGAATGGTGATTAAATTAAATTTTTAAAATTTGCCCTTCTGTTACTCTTCCTTTATTTAAAATGATAACACTCTTAATTTTATCTGCCAGTTTGTTTCTGTGATCTATAGTGTTTGCTTACATAGCTGTTATATTCAGCTTATAATAGCTTAACCTTAAGTAATGTCCAGTTCATAATGTGCTTACCTTATGTAAGATTGCTTTCATAAGCCCATCACCATTTCTCCCATTAGTCTTTTCTCAATATAGTACTAGTACTAATAATTTGATACTTTTTTTTTGAAGATTTTTTTTTTTTTTTTTTTTTTTCTGGCCATAGAGTGTGTGCGCTTGCAGGAGAGAGAGAGTGAGTGACACAGAGAAAGGGAAAGTGAGAAATCACCCCCCAGGGGTGAGGCTATGTTGCAATTCTTTCTCTTTCATTATCCTCTTGGGATTTTGGGCATACATACACACACACACACACACACACACACACACACACACACCCGCCCGGTGTGATTTTCAAGCTACCGGGTCCAGGACTGGAACCACAGTCAGCCTTATGGGAATCCAGCACCGCCTGCTGGTCCCAGTACTTTATTTTGGAAGGTAACTTTGGCTCATCTTTCTTTTTTTAATTTAAAAAAATTTATTTTTTTAAAGAGACATTTAATTATTGCGCATTTTTACAGCATGCTAAATGGACTTTCCAGGTGTGAGCACATTGCCTATTAGTCTAGTCAAAGATCTTACCATACACATTATCGTCAATAGAAAATTTTCTGTTTTTGTGTCCATTACATGTTTTGCTTCACCCCTCGATTTCCTCCATCCCGCTCCCCCCATTTTATACACTTACAAAAATATAAAAATAAGTGTTCTTTTCATGACAGATTATGTTCATATATTAAAATTATGCTCATGTGTCTGTGCCTAGCACAGAGTAGGGCTATGAAAATATTAGTATGTGTTTTGGTAATTATTTTTGTTGTTGAGTAAATGAAGAAGCAAAAAAATATTTGAAAATTAAAATCATCTATAATCTCACTGTTCTGAGATATCTTACTTTTAAAATGTTAGTTTGACCTCATCAGTTAGCTCCTCTGTCTTTTACTGGAACTCTTGGTTCTTTATTGTCAGCATTTGTCTCATTTACTTCCATTTTAAAGTAAAATCTTCTCTTCCATGCCAGTGGCCTGTCTCACCGCACACCCGAGCTTCTCAGACACTTTGCACTCAATTCCCTCGTACTTTCTTCTGCTTGGTCCTTCAGTGTTTGAGGTCCCCATCATTCTTTTGTTAGATGCCTTATCTCGTCACAACTCTGAGAATCCTTTCCTGAGTGATTACCACCCATCTGTGATGACTTCTGGAGAAGTAATTCTTGCTTAGTTCTTGCCTCCTAGACCCTACAGCCATCTATCCTACTGAACATAGAACACTTCCAGTTGGCTACCTTGCAAGCACCTAAGTAAAACATGTCTAAAATTGAACTTGCTTCAGAACTGCTGCTGCTTCCTGACTCTTCATTTCAGGAAGTGGCATCATTGTTTTATTCAGTTGTGAAAGCCAAGATTCTAGTATTATGTATTTGGCATCTCTCTTTCCTTTTAAAGTCTTCATCCAGGACCAGCAGTTAGCATAATGGCTGTGTCACTGAACTCCCATGTAGTCAACCACGGTTTGAGTCCTTGACCCGGTGGCTTAAACTCACGCCAGGCACGTGTGCGTGCGTGCCCAGGATCCCGAGAGGAGAATGGAGGAGAAGGGATTGCGGCGTAGCCATCTCCCCTGGGCGGGTGATTTCTCGCTTTCTGTCTCTCTGTCTCTCCCTGACTTTCTGGTGAGTGCACTCACCCTATAGCAAAAACCTCTCCAAAAAAAAAAGAAAAAAGAAAAAGACTTCATCCCCAGCTCCTCTTCTTCCCCTTTAGTTTCATTGGTCTAATGACCACTTCCCCTCAGGACTCTTACCTCATATCACACTTTCTGTGTAGCCATTTTAGGTCCACGAGGCTAATTTAGATGCTCCTTCTATACCATTCTTGGGTTATCCTTCTCAGCATTTATCATGCCATCTTACGATGTATTTAGTGAGTTGGCTTGTTCTTCCTAACTAGACTGTGAACTCCTATAAGGCAGGGGCTGTGTTTCTCACCTCTTCATTCCTTGTGACAAAACGGTGCCTAGCCCAGAGTAGGGCCATGATAGTCTTTTATTTTTTTTCGACCATTTTTGTTTTTGAGTTAATAAGTAAAAGAAAAACATCAGGATGAAGCAGTTTGTTTAAATTAATTCATATTATAGTCTGTCTAGCCTCCCAGGATATCTACATTAAAAACAAGAAACTTGGGACCAGCAGATGGCATAGTGCTTATGTCATTGGAGTCCCACATTGCCAACCACTGTTCAAGTCCTGGAACTGGTGGCTTCAGATTCACACTGGGTGCCTTTGTGTTTATGCCCAAGAGCCCAGGAGGAGAAGGGAGAAGGGATTGCATGGCCATCCCTGCTGGGGGAGGGTGATTTCTCACTGTGTCTGTCTCTGCCTCTCCTGTGAGTGCATGTGCCCTAAGGCAAAAACAAAATAAAATAAAACTCTAAACACCCCCCCCCAAAGGAAAAAAAAACACCCACAAAACGAGACGTTTCTTTATCAAGGGAGAAGTTTCAGGAATATGACAGTTTGGTGAAAAATGTCACACATGCACAGACTAGGTGTTTTTTTTTAAGACTCTTAAATCAAACCTGGTTACCTGCCTAGTCTAATATTTGATCATTAGTATTATACCCTGAGATACATGGAAAAAAATTAGAGTTTGTTAGAAGTGGTGTTAGAAGTGATAAAGCTTCTCGGAAGCTAAAGATCCCACTCTACCAAGTAGTAGGATTTAAAATTCAATTTTACCCTATTTAGTGGGGCCTGAAAGGGTCAAATCCTTTATCTTTATTAGGCATTTTTTTTTTTATTTTTAATTTTTCTAATTTAAAGTTAAACAGTAGTTCAGACCAATAAAGGTAAATACACTTTTACATGTTGTCTAATCTATATAATTGTTATTTTGTTTTTAAAATACACTGGTTTTGGGGCTGGCGGGTGGCATGGTAGTTGAAGGAGTAGATTCTCACATGGCCAACTGTGGTTCGTGTCCTGGACCTGGTGGCTTGCTTTCTCCTTTCCCTTTCTTTCTCTGGTCAAATTAAAAAAAAAAAAAAAAGAATTAAATAAATAAATAGTTATTCAAAAAAAGATATACTGGTTTCAGTGATACTCCAATTAGGATTTACCTTGTTCCTAGAAATCTTAGTACTAGTTAAAATCGAGATTTATGAAAAAATTTATACATATATAAAGTCATGTTAATCACTTGGCTACACAGCCATTTCTTCTCCACTATTAGTTTATTTTGAGTATATTATTTATATACAAAAATAGCCTACAGTAGTTATTTTGTATTTATAAACATTTTTTTTTGAGACAGAATAGATGTTTTGACATCTGTCTCATGCCCAGACCAATAATAATTGGTTTTTGGAGATTAATTGATACTATATGTAGTGTGAGTATGAATAAAACAGTGTGTGTTTAAAATAAAACTAAGACATCAAAACAGAATAGCTTGAGAAAGAATTGCTACTTTATATTTTTAATGCAAATCTTTGTTAATTTCAAGCCAGTAATCAAATTGGTTAGAACATCTGTTTGCTTTTGCATGGCAATTTTGAATACTTTAATGACAAAATTATTTGTTGTTCAGATATCTGGACCTAAATGGTTTTGCTATGAGATACATATTTTATTTTTTCTCTCTGTAGATAATTGTATGGAAAAGATACAGTGATTTTAAGAAACTACACAAAGAACTATGGCATATTCACAAAAACTTATTCCGACATTCAGAGTTGTTTCCTCCATTTGCCAAAGGAATAGTGTTTGGTAAGTGAATATTTTGAAATTGTAATGTTTACAAAAGTGATGATTAGCTAATTATGTGTGTTGGCTGAATCCTGACATGTTACATAACTCTGAAGTCAAAAGCCTCTGAGATGTTCATGTGTTCAGCAAGTGCTTAAAGCTTTTTTTTTTTCATGTTCTTGATATAGTTTCATTTAAAAAAAACCTGTGGGAGCATAAGAAAAGATGATGTTAAGTTATTCTTCTAGTTTTGAAATTCTCTGAATTTTTTGTTTTTTAGCAAGAATGTGTTTTGTATGTTTCTTTGACACCTTTCTCATAACAGGAATGGTGGTTGTTTTAGGCACCTTCTCCACCACCTCACAAAATGGGGTGGTGCTCTGGGTATGTTATTAGTGAGTCACAAGGTTTAGATTCTTTTTTTGGAGAGGTTTTCACTATAGGGTGCGTGTGCTCGCCAGACAGACAGAGAGAGACAGAGAGACAGAAAGCGAGAAATCACCCCCCACAGGGGATGGCAACGCCGCAGCCCCTTCTCCTCCATTCTCCTCTCGGGATCTTGGGCATGCACGCACACACGCCCGGCGTGAGTTCTAAGTCACTGGGTCCGGGACGCGAACCGCAGTTGACTATGAGGGAGTCTAGCGACATAGCCATTACGCTAACTGCTGGTTCCCTCAAGGTTTAGATTTTTGAGACCAAAAACCTATAGCGAAAACCTCTCCAAAAAAAACCCCCCCAAAAAAACCAAAAAAAAAACCCCAGGACACCTGGTTTCTTATACCTATTTCTGCATTCAGTCAATTGTGATAGATTGTTTTGGATCAAGAATATGAAAAAAAAAATTAGGGTCACCAGTAATGCAGTTGAAAAGGAGGGTAGTATTTTTATGCCTGTTTCAGATTATTAAAGGTACTCTTTTATAACCAAAACTTAACAAGGGATACTTTCTTTTGTATATAAGCTAGAGGGCCTGTGTACCCATCAGAGAAAGACGAAGAGAGGAAGGGGAAGAGAGGGCAAGCACTCCCAAATGGGGAATGGTTACACCACAGTCCCTTCTCTTTTCTCTATCCTGGTGGGATTTTGGGCACTCACACACATGCATCCCATGTGTTCCTATCCATGAACTATTTATACTTTATTACGATAAAGTCCATTGCTCTTAGATTTGAATGAATCTTTTTTTTTTTTTTTATAAGAATTACTTAATTTTGGGACCAGCAGATGGCGTAGTGGTTATGTTGCTGGACTCCTACATAGTCAACTGTGGTTCGAATCCCAGACTTGGCAGCTTGAAACTTATGCTGGGCACATGTGCATGTACGTCAAAAATCCTGAGAGGAGAATGGAGGAGACCATCCCCCTGGTGACTCATTTCTCACTTTCTGTTTCTTTGTCTCTCCAGTGAGTGCATGTGCCCTATAGCAAAAATTTCTCTAAAAAAAAATCACTCAAGAAAAGGAATTATTGGGAACCGGCAGTTAGCATAATGGCTATGTTGCTGGACTCCCACGTAGTCGACCGCGGTTCGTGTCCCGGACCCAGTGGCTTAAAACTCATGCCGGGCGTGTGTGCGTGCGTGCCCAAGATCCCGAGAGGAGAATGGAGGAGAAGGGGCTGCGGCATGGCCATCCCCCCCGGGGGTGATTTCTCGCTTTCTGTCTCTCTGTCTGTCTGGCGAGCACACGCGCCCTATAGCAAAAACCTCTTTAAAAAAAAAAGCATACTAGTACTAGGTTTGTACAGTGACAAAATCACCTATTGATGCATTTCTCTTCCTGTTAAGTGGTGCGTGATTATATTTTTAAATTAAAGAAAACAAACATTGCAAAGCAATCTGTTCAGTAAGATCTCATTTATGTAAATAGACACATGTGATTGTGTGAAGACATTCCTAACTACGTTTGTAGAAAGGGAGTGAGAGTAGCGATATTTTTATTTTTTGCTTTGTGCTTTCTGTAATTTGATTATACATATGTATCTTTGACTTTGATATTGGAGTCTCTTTTTAAAATTTTTTTTAAGAATTATTTTAACTTTATTATTATTCTCTAATTTGACCAAAGAGAGAGAGGGCAAGTAAGAAAGGAAGCCACCAGGTCTGGGTCTTGAACCATGGCTGGCCATGTGGGAGTCCAGCGCCTTTAACCACCATGCCATCTGCCAGCCCTGATATTGGATTCTTAAACAATATATTTGTCACTGAGTGAAAAGTGGCTTCTAAATTGGTTGAAGTTCTTAGCTATTGACTGTTTCTAATAGGTTATCTTCAACTTCTCTCCATATCTTTTCATATTACAGAGTGAAAGTTTCCTATTAATCTTAGTAAGTAAGCAATTTATCTCTTTTAATAAACAGTGCAATCCATTTGTAATACTTGATATCTGTAGTGAACCCTGCAGGCAGCATCTGGGTTGTGTGGAGAGAATTGTTTGTTAATCGTATATCTTGCAAGCTTTTCTCCCATTTTTAGTAAGTAAACCTCAGTAGCAAAGGAGTCTTATTTAATCTGCAGAATCTTCAGAGATGTAGTTACTTTCTGGTGGTATGGTGAAAAAACATAACTTAGCAGTCGGGTAGATCTGCACCCACATCTTCTGTCCATTATTTACTAACGGTGTACTCTTGTGCTAATTAACGTCCGAGTCTGGTTTTCCTATTGGTAAGATAGGGATCACACCTTACTGTTCAGAGGGTTATTATCTGTAGTGTGTGTAGTTCCTCCTTTAATTTGAACTGCATCACTGTGAAGTTTCCGGTTAGTCTTTGAGGCTTTTAGTTTTCCATGCGTCTTTACTTTTTTCTTTGTTACGCCATAGGATGCATGCTCATGAGAGGAAGAGAATGAACTTCAGTGGGCCCTGGTCACACTGCAATCCTTTCCCCTCCAGCTCTCCTTCCCATGAAGATCCTGGGCTCATGTGCTTGACATATTTCCTCCATGGCCAGGATTCAAATCCTGTCCAGCCATGTGGGATCCAGCTTCCTCTGCTCAGGGACATGTTTAAGGCTGAGATAGTTGTTGTCCCCTCCCAGTTCTAAATCTTATCAATATAGCACTTAACTCATTTTTAAAAATTTTACAAATATGCACAGTTTTCAGATTTATAGAAACCTCTTCCCTCAAATGAACACCTACTGCCTTTTTCCCAAGTTCATTGATGATTAACATTTTGCCCCATTATCTGAATTTCTCTTGCTGTGTGTATCTCACTCTCTGTCATTTTTTTTCTGAACCATTTGACATTTCACCCCTACTTCCAATGTTTCCCTAGGGACCATATATTGTATCACACCCATAAAATTTAACATTGATACAGTGTTATGAAATAGTCTGTTTTCAAATTTCCCTAGTTGTTTTAAAAATGTCACTTTTGGAAGGATCCATAATCATATATTAGCTAGGTTTTTTTTTTTTTTTCCTTTAGTATAGTCCTTATGCATGTTTTGGGGTTGGGTAGGTCTTTTATGACAGACATTTTAAGTGCGTCTAGGATGGTTGTTTTGTAGAAGGTTTCACAATCTGGATCTGTCTCATGGTTTGATCATTTGTTTCTTTGTTTGTTATATCTATCCTTGGACTATGATTTCCTGTGAGAAGGAGACCTGACCTGGTATAATTTTTTAGTCGACCTTATTGTTTCTGAGTTTGCTTGGCATTCCCAGCTAGGCTTGAATGTAGACGAAAACGCGAACGTCGTTCAGGTTATAAAAGTGGTTATCCTGGCTACCTTGAGCGACTCCTGCTTTTCTTATAATCCACAGTTTTAGCCTTCCTTTGTTTTTCCTGCCTTATAGTAAGATTTATTATAATAAAAACTGTAGAACTGTAGAATTAGATCTATTAGGTTCATAGAGTCATAGATATCCTCATTTCCTAGTAGCATCCAATTGGGCAAAGCTCTGCTTACTTGAGCCTTTCCCAGAAGTACCCAACACAAGTTCAAACCTCTCAGTTTTGCTTGGTGAAATGCCCTGGGGTTCCCAGTGAGGTGTATTCTTCTTAGTTGCAAGGAATAATAAATCTAACTTATTTAACTGGGGAGTGTTCTTGGTGCTGTCTGGCCAGAGAGAATTTACATCTGAGACTCTTGGCCTCTTTCTTTCATTTTACTACATGAATGAATTATTGATAGAGCTAAGAGTTGTTAACTCTTAGCTTGTCTGGCTAGTTTTATACTGGTCGTTTTAGCTCCGTGTAACTAGTTCTTGATTATGGGTATTTGCATTTTTAAAAAGTTGTAAACTCTGTTATCTAGGAGTTGTTCTAAATAGTAGTTAGAAAAAAAAGAGACATAGAGAGAAACAACCATAAAGGCAACTTATGAATCGGAGAGAGGCTTTATTTCTAGTGATTAACCATAGGATGCTTGAATTTAATTTCTTCCCCACAGCCCTTTTTAAAAAAAATTATTTAATTTAATTTTATTCATTGTTATTATTTTATTTCACTTTTTAAAAGTTGACCAGAGAGAGAGAGGGTAAGTGAGAAAGCAAGCTGCCGAGCCTGGGACTTGAACCATGGTCCGCCATGTGGGAGTCCAGCTGTCTTAACCACCGTGTTACCTGCCAGCCTCCTCCCTACAGCTTTTCATAAACAAACCATTATTGAGTAATTGGGGATGGGGGAGTGGCTCATATATATTATTCACATCCACATACTATACATAATACTGTACAATAAACCTTTTCAAGAACATTTGTTGTGCATTTTTTAACTTACCTATAATTTTTCTACTCTGTTCATAGGAAAATAAACATTGGCACTGTGAATGAAAATTTAAGGCAGCAATAAGAGAAGCACCTGTTTGTGATTTCTCATGTTGTGTCTGCCTTTCAAGTAAGAATTTGATTATATTAAAGTATAAACAACTAGAAAATAGTTATAAGGGTGTTGTCTACCATTAAGATGACTACTAAATCTTACTACTTTTTTTTTTTTTTTACATGTAAAAATTGGTAATTGTTTTATTAGGGTCGGTACTTACTGCATTAAAATTCATCTGCATACTTTTATTGATATTGCCACTGCAGTTTTTTTCCTGTTGTCATTCTGTAATATCTTAGGAACAAAGAAGTGAGCATGTTCTTTCATTAGAGTATTTGTTCTGATGATGGGGTTCAGTATAATTGGACCTTTTAATGCGGAATCTTTTATTTTTGGTTGTACTCCACTCAGAAAAAATGTTGCAATTTATCTTTATTCAAGTTCAGTGGAATAGAAATGTGTAGATCAATAGAAGGACAACAAAGATGTGCTTTTGACATAAGTAGTCCATCACTGAAGTATTTTGATGTAGCGTCATAAGCGGATAGGGTGAGTTGCACTAGGATTAAAGCTCTTATATTTTTATGTGTTAGTTTCTGGTAGAAGGAAGATCTTTTTAGGATATAATTACGTTAAAATTTCTTAACAAGTATTAATGCATTTCAAGATGATATCAGGTGGTCTTCTGGGTTGAAGTGAAAAATGTGTGTATTTTCTGGATTTCTAAGATCATAGATTTTAAAAAAATATCACCAATTCATAGACACTGGAACTTACTTTTTGGTTTAAAGTAGAAAATATTGGGCTATCGTCAGAAGCATCAGTTCATGTGTTTTTATTTAGGCAAAAGAAGTACTAATGAGCATCAAATCTGTTTGGCAGTAGATTTTCCCCAAGATTGAATAGTTTAGATTATCTTCAGGCCAGATAAATTGTTCTACTTACTGGGGCTCTTGGAAGTTTGTTTTTAGATAGTATTATTGATAGGATGGTAGTGCCATTTTAGATGTCCTGTTGTCACGGGGAGTATTGAGTTTAATTGTTGCATATGAACTGAAGACTAATGGAAAAAAAATTTGGCATAATGGATTATATAAAGTTTGGTTACTTATAATAAAACTTAAACAAGAGAGAAACCAATTCATTTGTCAGGACTCAATGTCTGGTGGTAGCCTCAGGCATGGAAGCAGTTAGGAATCCATGCGCTTGTCTTATTTCTGAGTCATTTTTCATCTTCCACATCATGGTTGTTCCTGAAGGGGGGAAGGGGCAAATAAGTAAAGGAGAGAGCGTGTATATCACCTGTCTATTAAAGAAACTTTCAGGAAGGTACAACATAATTTTATGTGTTATTGGCCAGAACTTAGTTCATGTCCACATGTCCATACCTAGCTGCAAGGTAGCTGCAGTTTTTTGTGGGGGTGGGAGTGGGATGGGGTGGGGGGAGGGCACAGGGGTTGGCTACCATGGACCCATATGAACTGAAGACTAATGGAAAAAAAATTTGGCATAATGGATTATATAAAGTTTGGTTACTTATAATAAAACTTAAACAAGAGAGAAACCAATTCATTTGTCAGGACTCAATGTCTGGTGGTAGCCTCAGGCATGGAAGCAGTTAGGAATCCATGCGCTTGTCTTATTTCTGAGTCATTTTTCATCTTCCACATCATGGTTGTTCCTGAAGGGGGGAAGGGGCAAATAAGTAAAGGAGAGAGCGTGTATATCACCTGTCTATTAAAGAAACTTTCAGGAAGGTACAACATAATTTTATGTGTTATTGGCCAGAACTTAGTTCATGTCCACATGTCCATACCTAGCTGCAAGGTAGCTGCAGTTTTTTGTGGGGGTGGGAGTGGGATGGGGTGGGGGGAGGGCACAGGGGTTGGGGACCATGTACCCAGTTAAAAATTTGTGATTATCTTACTAAGGAAAGGGAAACAATAGCAACTGGCAGCCTATTCCATAGTTAATAAGCAGTATACTGGATGTTAGGAATTCTCTAATTTTTTTAACAATATATAATAATCATACATATTTGTGGAGGTATAGTATGATTTTTCAGTACATGAATGCAGTCTGTATCCATCATAAAAAACCAATAGGATAGTAGGATAGGCCAGCCAAGTGGTGTGGTGGTTAAGGCAGCTGGATCCCACATGGCTGACTGTGCAGTTCTAGTCCTGAACCTGGTGGCTTGAAAAACCTCCTGGGCATATGTGTGTGTGTGCCCCCAAAATCCTGAGAGGAGAATGAATGAGAGGATTGTGGCATAGTCATCCCTTGCTAGGAGGTACTTTTTTGACTCTTTCTCTCTGGTGAGTGTCCATGTCCTATAGTAAAATTCAGAAAACAAAACAAAGAAAGAACCATCCCTCCCCCCCAAAAAATCAGGATAATTAGTATACCTATCATATGAACCATTTGTCATTGTGTTGGGAATGGAATCTTCTAAATGATCCCCACTTGCTTGCTAACCTTTATTAGGCCCAGGGCTCTTCCAGGATGCTGATAAATATTATAGACCCTCTCCTTAGAAAAATGTATCCGTGTATGTATATGTATGAATTGAATTTTGTAGAACTGCTGTCTCTGAAACTCTTCCATGAAGGATGACTTAAGAAGTTGTTTATGACCCACTATAAAGATTGCCTGTTAGAATGTTCTACTATAAGGTTCCAGCAGGTGGTGTGGTGGGTAAGGTGGTGAACTTCCACATGACCAACCTTGGTTCAAGTCCTGGACTTGGCGGCTTGCTTTTTCACTCTGTCTCTGTCTCTGGTGAGTGTATGTGCCTGGTAGCAAATAAAAAAAAAAAAGATAATGATAAATGAAATTAAATAAATAATTCTTTAAAGAAAGTAATGTTCCACCATAAGACAGTTGTGTTTTTTATAGTTTTTCCAATTTTTCACTCTTCACTCATACAATCAAGAGGTTTGCTACCATACTCTGTATGCTGGTCACTATGATAGCACTTAAAGGTTCAAAAACATCATGATAGTCATGTTTTTGATTTTATTTTATTTGTTAATATAGGGCACATCCCCTTGATGGAGAAACACACACACACACACACACACACACACACACATACACACACGCAGAGAGATAGAGAGAGAGAGAGAGAGACAGAAAATGAGAACGCACCCCTCAGAGGGGATGACCATGCTGCAGTCCCTTCCTCTCCATCCTGCTTTTGGGATTTTGGGCATGCTCACATGCATGCACACAAGCCCAGCAGGGTTTTCAGGCCATCAAGTCTGGGATTCAAACAGTGTAGTTGACCATATGGGATCCAGCTGTCTCAACCATCATGCCACCTGGCTAGCCCTATAGTCATCTATTAAATGCTTAATATGTGCCTGCCATGGAACTGGGAGCCTTATGTGCATTATCTATTCTCTCCGTTTTACAAATGAAGAAATAATCTGCCTAAGATTTTATAGTGAGTGATAGAACTAGTATTTGACACCCAGTTCAAGTCTAAAATCTTTTAGTTATCATGAAATAGACACTTTGCCATAAACATGAGACACATTGAGTGAAGGTATTTAAGTGGCTCTATTTTGAATTTTTGCCATGAGTTGAATAACTGGGAATCGCTTTGTGCCTCAGTTTTCAGTTAACACCTTGCAAAGCCACTTAAAATGTTTAAGTACGTAATTATGTTGTTCTTTTGAATTTATATTTTTAAAATCTATATTGCAATCAGTATTATACATGGCATATGACAAATGCTAACCAGTAATCTAAGAGTAATGTGAAATGATCGTATTTGAAAATACCTTATCAACATTCAAATTGTATATATCATTAAAAAAATTCTATGCAAACCACCTTTCAATCACCTTGTAAAGCAGAACTCACCGGTGCTGTGTGTGCTCTTTTTTCTCACAAGCATGCTGTCATGTACTCTGACAGCACCACACATGGAATTTAGCATAAAAGCTTTTTGCTTCAAGCTGAGGTTTTTGACCCCACTGATAATACAGATGTTCTCATAATTTCCTCTCTTCAGCCCCTTTATAAATCAAAAAGAGTAGAAATGGGAAAATTATATGAGTAATTACAGTATTAAATTACTATAGAAACCCATTTGAGTTCTTTAAAATTCTCTTTTCAACTTTCGTTTCAATCGCCAGCTTCTTAAATGATAAGTTTCTTACATTGACAAGCCTAGATTATGAATGCAACATTTATTTATCAGTTGACATCTCTACTTCTTGTTTTATTAGGAACATAATTTTCTTTTCTAGTGAGAGTATTGCTGATTCTAATGTAGAGACGAGGTTTGACTTTACGAGTTTGTATAAGCACAGCAAATAGGCATTGGTAGGCCTGCTGCTACTTTCTGATCTGTGGACACAGGTTCTCATACACCAGTGCTTGGTCATCTTTCTAAATGTTGAATATCATTGAATTCCAGGGCGATTTGATGAAACTGTTATTGAAGAGAGAAGACAGTGTGCTGAAGACCTACTGCAGTTCTCTGCCAATATTCCTGCTCTTTTCAACAGTAAACAGCTTGAAGATTTTTTCAAGGTTTGGTAGTCTTTCTGAAATATTTGTTTTATCTTTTAATACTATTTTTCTGATTTGTGGTTGAGTAAAATAGAGAATGTCATTATTTCATTATCCAGTTAAAGAAGAAGTGCATAGCTAAGTAACAATTTCTATGGCATATCTTCTACTTTAGTATAAAGATATATATGCTTTTTTATTCATAGATTTTTAAAAGATACAAAAAGCATAGAGATTATCCAATTCAGTTTGTCATAATTGAAATACATTAAAAATACTAGCCAGGGGTTGGCAGGTGGTGTGGTTAAGGGCGCTGGACTCCCACATGGCTAACTATGGTCCAAGGACTGGACCTGGCGGCTTGCCTTCTTATTTTCCCTCTCCCTCTCTCTCTCAATTGCTCTCTCTCTCTAGTCAAATTAAAATAAATAAATAAATAAAGTTAAATAAAATAATTCTCTTAAAAAAATACTAGATACCATGAAACTTCAGTAATATTCACTTTGTGAGGTGTCTTACAGTGGAAGACTTTTCCCTGGGATTTAAATCATTACAAGTCCATGTTAAATTCATTATAGTCACGTTGATCTGTGTAAGATATAACAAAATACTTACTGCCTAATTATATAGAGAGGTGGCCAGTGTGAGTATTTTCTGAGTTCTCATGTGTACCTTTTTTTTTTTTTTTTTGAGAGAGAGGTTTTTGCTCTAGGGCATGTGTGCTTGCTAGAGAGAGAGGCAGAGACAGAAAGTGAAAAGTGAGAAATCACCCCCTGGGGGATGGCTTTGCTACAATTCCTTGTCCTCTGTTCTCTCGGGATTTTAGGCACACATGCACGTGCACATGCACCTGGTGCGTGGTCTGGCCTCTTGGTCTGGGACTCTTAACTGCAGTCGACTACATGGGAGTCCAGCAGTGTAATCATTACGCCATCTGCTGGTCCCATGTGTTTAACTTTCTTGACATGTAATACTTTCATCCTAAGTTCTTTATCATTTTTAATGAATACTTTTGAAATTTATTTATTTATTTTGAGAGAGTTTTGCTGTAGGGCATATGTGCTCACTAGAGAGATAGAAACAGAGACAGAAAGTGAGAAAGCACCTCCTAGGGGGCCTGGCCACACTGCAGTCCCTTCTCCTCCATTTTCCTCTTGGGATTTTGGGCACATAAACACATGTGCCTGCCATGAGTTTCAAGTGGCTAGGTCCAGGACTTGAACTGTGGTTGGCCACATGAGAGTCCAGCACCTTAATCACCATGCTACCTGCTGGCCCCCTTTTCTAATTTATTTTGACCTGAACCTATACAGATTGTCAGTTGGTAGCATTGTCTTGACCACATTTTTTTTGTTTGTTTGTTTAAATAATCTTTTAGAAAAAAAGCTAAGTAATGGTGCTCTACATGTTTTTTTCTTCATCAACTAAAAATCTACTCATTTGTATATGTTTGATTTCTTAGGATATATAACCAGTAAGATATATTGAGTATTGAGATATTTAATTTTCCTGATACTAGGGGATCTACACAGGGAATTTATTTTTTATGATTTATTTTAGTTTCTTAAAGAAAGTTGATCTTCCAAAAGACATCGTAGACTCATAACTTAGGGTAATAGAAGTAGAAATGGTGTTGTAGCTGTGGTGGTGCAGTGGTAGGACAGAGCTGCGTGATACCAGAGCTGCACGGGAGGCCTGGATTCAGATTCCAGGTTGACTTCAACATGTGGGAAGTGCCTGTGTGTGTGTGCCAGTGAGCCTGGCTGACCGGGAGGCTAGTGAGACCTTGAACATGGCATGGTGAGACCCTGTCAAAGGTTCCAGCCCCAACTCCTCCACTGCCCCAAACTTCTCTTGATCATGAAATAAATAAATAAATAAAGTGAAACTAAAAAAAAGATAATAGAGAAGACAGAATTTCATCATGTCATGGTCCTCCTGCCTCATCTGCATGAGCTCCTGGGACTACAGGTACACACCATACCTGGCTCCTTCAGATGGGCTGGGAATCATCATGGGCCTCCCACATGGTATCAGCCTGTCAAGTAGCAGCAACCACTGCATGTTACTGTAGCTGGGTCAGTGATAATAAGATTTTTGATGATTAACTTTGTTGCTTAATTTTTTACTACTCTGCAGATTGGCTGAGATCATATTTTGGCTTCTGCTTATGCAGATTATTATGTAGATTATTATGATAAAAGTCTGAGTCCAATTGATAAAGTATTTAGCTTTTTGCAATTCTCTTTTATAGTTGTTTCTAAGTGGTAGGAGATCTATGCTTATAGAAAAAAGTATTATTTAGCAAGAAGAATATAGCTTTATAGAAATCATGAAAGGCAGTTACTTACTTGTTCATTCAGTTTCTTTTGGATCTGGGATTCCTAATTGTAAGTGCTTTTGGAAAACACTTGGTTTTAGATTTTTCTATGTATAATATTTATATTTTGGTATAAATATATATGTGTTTGGTAAGTCACATTTGCTAGCAGCAAATGCTCTCAGTTTGTCTGGAAATGTTTTAATTTTCCCTTTTTTTAAAGATGAATTTTGGTTGATATGTAGAATTACTGATTGATATTTTTCTTTTAACAATTTGAATATGCTGTTCCATTGCCTTCTGTCCTCCATTGGTTTTGGTAAGAAATCAACTGTTAATTTACCATGATTTCACTGTGTGAATCTTTCTCTATTGTTGCTTTCAAACTTTTGCCTTTGTTTTTCAAAACTGTGAATTCTTGTGTCTAGGGGTTACTTTCCTTGTGTTCAGCATACATGAGGTTTATTTATCTCCTCATGTATGTAGACCAGTGATTTTTGTCAAATTTTGGAAGTTTGTTCTCATTTCTTCAAGTTTCTTCCTGCCTGCTTGTCTTGTCTCTACCCGATATTCTTACCATATATAATTGGATATGTTAATATTGCCCCAGAGATATCTCTGATTCTGTTTATTTTTCTTGTCTTTTTAAAAATTTCCTGATTTCTTTATATTATATAGTTTCTGTTAATCTTCAAGTTCATTCCTCTGTTGCTGAACTCCTCTAGCTAATTTTTATTTTTTTAAAGAATTATTTAGTTTATCTTTATTGTTATTATTATTTTCTAATTTGAGCAGAGAGAGATGGGGGAAGGGTAGAGTGAGAAAGCAAGCCTCCTGGTCTAGGACCCAAACCAAGCTTGGCTGTGTAGGAATCTAGTGCTTTAACCACCATGCCATGTGCCAGCCCTGTCCTATAGTGAATTTTTAATTTTATTACTGCACTTTTTCAATTTTAGAATTTTCATCTTATTCTTTTAAAAATTGAGATATATGGACCAGCATGTGGTGTGGAGTTAAGGTGGCTGGATCCCACATGACTGACTCCACCATTTTAGTCCTGGACCTGGTGGCTTGGAAATCATGCCAGACACATGTGTATGCATGCCCAAAATCTCCACAGGAGAATAGGAGAGAGGGAATTGTGATGTGGCCTTCTCCCCGTGGGGGTCATTTCTCACTTTTCCTCTTTCTCTCTGTCTCCTTCCGGCGAGTACATGTTCCATAGCAAAAAGTAAACTTTTTAAAAAATTGAGATACACATCGTATAACATAAAATTTACCTTTTAATTTTATTCTCATTTATTTTTCTAATTTGCCATAGGACATGTGCATTCTCCAGAGAGAGACAGAGAGAAAGAGGGAATGTGAGAGAACACCCTCCAGGGGGTTGGCCATGCCTCAATCTCTTCTCCATTCTTCTCTTGGGAGTTTGAGCACACATGCACACATGCCCGGCATGATTTGCAGGCCTCTAGGTCCAAGATTCAAACTGGGGGGATGACCACGTGGGATCCAGCTGCTTTAATGACCACACCATCAGTTGGCCTGCATGTATTTATTTGTTTTATCATTTTGGTCAACTTCTGACAGATGTCTCTAGTCTTTTTTGGGAAAACATTTGTTGATTTACTCATTCTGCCATACCCAAAGTCCTTTCCCCTAAATTGACTTTTAATTAACAAGAACTTGTATTTTTATTTATTTATTTAATTTTAGAAACATTTTTGCCATAGGGCACATTCACTTACTGGAGAGACAGAGAGAGACAAAGAGAGAAGGGGAAAGTGAGAAATCACGCCCCTGGGGGGATGGCCATGCTACAATTCCTTCTCCTCCATTCTCCTCTTAGGATTTTGGGCATGCACGCACATGTGCCTGGTGTAAATTTGAGGCCACTGGGTTTGAGACTCAAACTGTAGTCAGAAGTACCATGGGAATATAGTGCCTTAACCACTATGCCATCAGCTGGCTCCAACAAAAATTTTAAGTGCTATGTAATCTGAAATATTGTGCCGTGTACTCAGAAGCACGCCAAAAGTTACTAAAACATGTGTGTTCATTAAAGAGAGACCCAGAGAGAGAGAGAAAGCAAGAAAGTACCCTCTCCCCTTTGGGGCATGGTCATGCTTCAGTCCCTTGCATCTCTCCCTTCTTTTGGGATTTTTTGGCATGTATGCACATGCACCTGGCATGTTTCTCAAGCCAGTGGGTCTGGGACTTGAACTGCATGACTGTCCATTTGGGATCCAGCTGGCTTAACTACTAGTCCCATTACGCTAACTGCTGGTTCCCGACCTGGCATGTTTCTCAAGCCAGTGGGTCTGGGACTTGAACTGCATGACTGTCCATTTGGGATCCAGCTGGCTTAACTACTAGTCCACTGGTTGGCCCCCAGAGTTATTATTTCTCAACTAAAAAATATATAATTGTGCTATATTTTCATACTATATCTTTCTAGTTCTTTTTTGTTATTTTGTTTCATTAAAGATTTGTTGTTTTTTTATTGTGTATAATATTGTTTGTTAAAATAAATAGAAAATCTCTAGGATTATGAGTTAAAATATTTTGTATTTATTTTTGCCTTAAAGCAGATGTTATATCAGCTAATAATAATGAACAGTTTTTGAGTGTTTATATTGTTCTGAATGTTTTACACATATCCTTTTTTTTTTTGTAGAGGTTTTTGCTATAGGGTGCATGCACTCACCAGAAAGACAAAGTTTTCACATTTTCTTTTTTTTTTTTTTTGTAGAGGTTTTTGCTATAGGGTGCATGCACTCACCAGAAAGACAAAGAGAAAAACAGAGAGACAGAAAGCAAGAAGTTACCCCCTAGGGGGGATGGCCACGCCATAATCCCTTCTCCATTCTCCTCTCGGGATCTTGGGCATGTACGCATATGCACCAAGCATGAGTTTTAGCCACCCGGTCCGGGACTCGAACCACAGTCCGACTACATGAGAGTCCAGCGACACAGCCATTATGCTAACTGCTGGTTCCATACATGTATCTTTTTTTTTAAATGGGAATTTTTTTTTAAGAATTATTTTTATTTAGATTTATTTATTTATTTATTTAAATTTGACCAGAGAAGGACAGAGTGAGAGGGAGAGAGAGGGAAAGTGAGAAAGCAAGCAGCCAGGTCCGAAACTCAAACTGCGGTTGGACATGTGGGAGTCCAGCATCCTTAACCACCACACTACCTGCCGTCCTTGTTTTACATGTGTCTTTTACTTTTTCACTTTGCATGAAATCTTTAATCCTCACAACTCCTTGAGTTAGTTATAGGCATTATTTCCATTTTACAGGTAGGTAACTTACAGTCATATACCTAGTAGAAAAAGAATGGTATTTTTTTGTAAGGGATATAAATAATGTCATCTTTGTTTTTAGAAATTCTCTGGGACACATGAAAATTTTCTTTTATTTAGGTGTTTAAGGGATGGCTTAGTCTAGATAGAAAAAAATTCAGAGATAAACTATAATCTGAGTATTTTAATGGAGGATAGAAAGAAGTAAAAAATTCTTTCTCCTAAGGAGAATGAGCCTTTTAAAAAGTTCAGTTTACATAACACTCTGTGTGATGTTTGTTAATTTGAGAGGAAGTATTTCAGATTTCTGTTCCTTAAAGATAAACTTCCGATTGGGTAAAGTTAGTCATTGAGTTAGTTCTTGTGTGAAGGAAGAGAGAAAATGGGGACTGGATTTCTCCTGCATTTTGCTATCTCGGTGTGGCATTTCAGGGCAAACAACTTTTGGTAGAAGATAAGGAAGAATGGTAAGGAGCAGATGAGTTACTATTTTAATCATTTATAATTATTGAAGGAGTGTAAGCTCTTATAGCTGTGAAGGGAGCATTCAGTCCACAAAGCTCAGCTCAGTTCACTACCTCCATTTATCTGGTATACTGTTTGTTAAACTAGGAAAATAGAAAACTCTAGTTGCACTTAGAATAAGAGAAAATATTTTTGAGGTTTGAATTTGTGAACTTAAACATTGAGTTAAAGTAATGGTCACATGGAAAAATCAGCTTTATATTTATTTGTTAATAAATATAAAATTGTCTTAAAAAATTGTCTCTTTACTAAAAATATCTTAAGTTTCTTTAGTTTTATAGACATTGTTTCAGGTGGTTCTCAAACTTAAATGGCTTCTTTATCACCTGAGGTGCCATGTGATATGTTGTAATTTATAATTTGATAAAGTTCAGTGACTTCCTGATAGGTTTCATCAGTTATCATGAATTAAAATGATCAGTTCCTAAAGATAATGAACAATAATCATTAGGTGGTGGGGTCTTTGTTCTGCATTTTCTTTCTTTCCCCTCCCTCCCTCCCTTCCTTCCTTCCTTCCTTCCTTCTCTCTCTTTTTAAAAAAGTTTTTGTCATAGTGTATGTGCACTCACCAGAGTGAGACAGAGAGGGAAGGTGAAAAGTCATCCCCTGTGGATGGCCACACCACAGTCCCTTCTCCTCTTGGTATTTTGGGCATGCACTCACATTTGCCCAGAGTGATTTTCAGGCTGCCCAATCTGAGACTCCAACCACTATTGGCTACGTGGAAGTCCAGCACCATAGCCACTACACTCCTTGCTCGCTCCTCTGCATTTTCTTCTTCTTTTTTTAATTTAATATTTTATTTATTCATTCATTTATTTTAATTTGGTCAGAGAGCCAGAGAGAGAGAGAGAGAAAGAGAATGTGAGAAAGCAAGCCACCAGGTCCAGGACTGGAACTGTGGTTGACTGTGTGGGAGTGTTCAGTGCCTTAACCACCACACCACCTGCTGGTTTCCTTTGCATTTTCTTTATAGGTACTTTTGACAGATTTGAAATAACATACTTTTATAAAAAGCTACATATTATTATAAACATAGGGATATTCCTGTAGTTATATAGAACATTTTTAGAGCAATTTAGGTTTACAGAAAAGTTGTGTAGAAAGTGGTTTTTCCATATCTGTTCTTTCTACCCACAACTCCCAGTTTCCCTTGTTATTAACATTTTGCATTGGCATGGTACATTTATTACAATCAATGAACGAATATCGATACACCTATTGAGTTCTTTAAAGCAGTTGTAATCTAGTTCAGTAGATTAATGGTTTCTGTAATCCTTATAGATACTTGGTTAAGATTATTATTTATTTATTTTAGATTTTTAAATATTCTTCATGACAGTAAATGCAATTGCTCTGATCTTTACAGGGTGGAATAATTAATGATGGTTCTGAATTAATTGGACCTGCTGAAGCTTATTCAGATTCTCTCATTGATACCTTTCCTGAGTGTAGTACAGAAGGTAAGAGATTTTCATATTTTTGCATTTCAAAGGCTTTGATTGCAGGAGAATATAAATTATTACTGTATTGCAAAAAAGTGTGGATGTTCAATGAAAGAATGTAAAATAAATAAATAAATAAATAAATAAATGTGCATGGGATTTGAGGGTATTTAATTAATTAATTTATTTAAAAAGTTTTTTTTTGCTATAGGGTGTTGTGTGCTCACACTAGAGAGAGAGAGAAAACAAGAGGTCAATCCCGAGGGGAGATTACCATGCTGCAGCTGCAGTCCCTTCTCATCCACTCTCCTCTTGGGATTCTGGGCACACATGTACTCTTGCCTGGCATGATTTTCAAGCTGCCAGGTCCAAGATTCGAACTGCACAGCTGGCCATGTAAGATTCAGTGCCTTAACCCCCATGCCACCTGCTGGCCCTTATTTCACTGATTGTAATTTTTTTTTTTTTTTTGCTTTAATAGGATACTTTTTTCCCTTTACATTTTATAGTTTGATGATATCGCATATTGGCAGCTTTTTTTATTTCTTAGTGATAAATAGTGATCTATCTTGTAACTAATGGCTTAGATTTGATAGAATTTGGTATAATTAGTTGTTCAGAATTTGTATTGTCTAGTAGAAGAATGCCTTACCAGTTTATTTAACAGTATCTTTTAGACAGTTTCAAGATTGGCTTTAAAAATTTAGTCATTTACCCAGAAAAAAGAAACCTAAGCAGTTGTATGTTTTTGATGTGTTTACTAACATGAGGTTTAAACCAAAGCAATTTTTGTACTTTTAATCACTTTAATTCAAGAATGCTTAATCCTTGTTTTATCCCTCTATTAAGCCATACTCGAATCTGTATGAAGATTTAAATATGTACATTTTTGCTTTTGGATTTCCATAACTAGCTTTCTTTCAGGGAAGATTATAGAATTAAAACAAAAAAGACAGAGATTTGGGGTTGGGGTAGAGAGGGTCTTTAAAAAGAAAATAGATAATTTGATTTGTTTAAGGTGGCTTAGGCTTGGTTTATTAAAGGTAAAATAATAGGCTAAATATATCCTGATCTCGTTCATGAGTGAGTGTTAGTGGTGGAGGAAGAGGCTTTATGACTGACAAAGGAGGTAGCCGTAATTTCACTGAACTGCTGTTTTTGTGAGGGTATGCGGCGATGTCGTGCATGAGCAGTCACACTGTCATAGATCTGTTGTAGCAATTGTCCATCTTGATTTGGTAAGTGCAGCAAGTTTCTCTCTATTAATTTTATTTTCTTTTGGGGTTACCCACACTGGAAATAATTAGCTTTTATTCTTTTTCACTGTTTTTCATTGACTTAAAAGAAAACTTTATTAATTTAAGATACATGTTATGTGTAATGCATGGGGGCCACATGGCTAAGACTCCCCATTGAGTGCCTCAAAATGTTTTACTCCATCTTTTTTTTTTTTTAATTTATTTTTAAAATTGTTTATAGGTTGTGGGCATTCGCCTGAGAGAGACAAAATGAGAGTGAACGTAAGACATCACCCCTTGGGGGGATGGCCACACTACTATCTCCTCTTCTCTGTTCCCCTCTGAGGACTTTAGGAATACATGCACATGTGCCTGGTGTGTTTTCCAAGCTGCTGGGTTGGAGACTAGAACTGAGCAGTAGGCCATGTGGAATCAGTGATTTCACTATGTCATTTCCTGGCCCAACTCCATCGTGATTCAGCCAGAGCCATAGAAAAATATTGTTGATAGCTATTGTACTGTACTATCATGTTTATTGGGGAAAAAATGCGTATTCTATGTGTTTGTAATCAGAGATCCTTGCTAGAGTTTGGAAAATTTAACCCCTGCTTGTGATCCCAGTGTGATTCTAATTCTAGAACTAGTTTCCTTGGAAAGTGACTTTGCTGGGATAGCCTTATCTGTTTTTTGCTTCAGATTTTCTGCTTCTAAGAAAGAAGAGTACGTGTTTCTATCGTAAGGTGGACTAGTCCTGGGTCATCTAATAAGGAATAGGCAAGTTAGAGTTTAAAGAGCATGTTCTGTGAGGAATATAGTTCTTAGAAATGCAGAATGTTTCTTTTCTCTCTCTTTTTATTTTCTGGTATAGGAATTAAAGGTTGCATGATGTAGGAGTTGTTAAATTCTTTTGATATTCATAATAAGCCTTTATTACTAGGTAGCAGTCAATCATGGTAAAAGAAGGCTGTCTCAGGAACCTATTTTAATATAATGTAGGGCTGGCCCATGGCCTGGTGGTTAAGGAATCTGGAACCCACATGGCCAACCACGTGGTTCAAGTTCCAGACTTGTGGCTTGACAAACACGCGGGGCGCATGTGCATGGGTGCCCAAAATCCCATAAAGAAGAAAAGGATTGTGGTGTGAGCACCGCTGCTCCCTTGGGGAGTGCTTTCTCCCTCTCCCTCTTTCTCTGTCTTTCTCTAGCGAGTGCACATCCTGTCTGGAAAAATGATCGTATAAGTGATTATATGTATAATATGTGTATACCCTATATATTATATAATCTTATTATAATACATATCACTTATGAAATATATATTCTGTAAATATGAAATTATATATATAATATACATAAAAGATGCAGTCATAGACGAGGGTGGAGCAGAAGTTTTTCATCCTTTACTATAGTCCAGGAGAGAAGGGGAGGGACATTACCATTGGGAATAACCTTTCTGGTGTTCTGAATACTGAGGGCTGTTCATGATGAGCAGGTGGCTGTGTCAGTGTTGAAGAGACACCGAAAGCTAGGGTGAGCATGTACTTTTTGTCCAGACTTGGACACCTCTGAGAATGAGAGATGATGGTCTTGATAATTACATCAAGACTGCAGCATCACGCAGGAAGGCCTCGGGCAAACTGGGCTGCCTGGGTGACCTTACCTGAAGCAGTTTTTTCAGACTTTACCTCTGAAGTTTCAAAAAGATGTTTCTTCTTTGGAAGGATTTATCTTTACTTTTATGAGAGAAACTGAGGGCAACATTTCTGTTAAAAACATAAAGTGAACTATAACACCTAAAAGTAATATTGACATTTTATGCTGTCAGTGCAGTTTAGTTTTTAAACTACATTATCGTCTCTGAAATGATCACACTGTGATCCATGAAGAACGGAAAACATGGAACTGGAAAAGCTGTTAATGGTTATGTTTTATTCTCTCCTCCCTTTCAAAGCCGTTATGCCTGGCTAATTAAGCCTGCTGAAAGACACCTCGTTGACAAATACAGATAGATCAGAGTGTCAGACAGCTTGCAGATTTATTGTTATTTGAGATGGAAAATGGCTTTTAAATACCATGAGATTGTCTGGCATGGAGGAGAGTGGAAGATTTACTTCGTACCTAAAGGTCTGCAAACCTGGGAGAGGACCAAGGGAGAGGGCATCCAGTAGCAAAGAGCAGGGAAGCTGGCAGCCGGCAGCCGGCCAGCCCCACAGACATGCAGTGAGATGGAGGGTGGTGAAGGGATGGCGGTGGCAAATGCTTGTGGTTTGGATGTAGAGCCAAATTGTAAGAAGGTGATTCAACCTGTAACGACCCCTTCGAGGGTAGTATTTCAGATGGTGTTTTGAAGGTGTATTGTCATTTTCACATTTGTGGTTTAGTTTGCTGGTGGAATGGGTGGGGGGCAAATCTTATAGTCTGCTGTTTTGAGGTCTTTCAGTTACAGTTAGAATGACATGGCAAGTTGATCACTTTTCAGAGAACAGAGGTAGCAGCTAACAGATCATTATTATTGTTAGTGCCTTAAAAATCCAATCTATGGAGTCCACTTTTTTGTAAAGTTCATTTTATTCATGAGAGGATGTGTGTGTGCGTGAGAGGTGGGGCACCCTTGATGGGTCAGGGCACAGTCTTTCCCTGTGGTAATCCCCTGTCCTCAGCCCTCTAGCTGGTCGTGGATCTTGGATGTGTGCAGACCCAGTGAGTTTTCAGGTAGACTGGGGCTCTGAACCTGCAGTTGGCCAAGTAGCTTCCTGCATTGCAGTTCGTTATGCTGCTGCCTGTCCCAAGGCTGGGTCCCAATGAACTTTCCAATGAAAGTTTGGTGAGGAAATCCGGAAGATCTGGATTTCAGTTTTTTTTTTTTTTTATTTTATTTAAATTACAGTTATTTCACAGTACAATTTGATAGAGAAACCCCTTTAAGGCTCCACAAAACCAGTAATTTGGTGATGAGCTGGTAAATATGTTTTATTTGATATGAACTGAAAATAATTATTCTGTAGGTTTTTAGATAAAAAGTTGATATTGTTTTACATTTTTGAAACAAAATGCTGGCTCCTCTTTACCTTTGTTCAAAGACATTGAACTATGTTTTCTCAAAGAGGAAAGATCTAATTGGTTGTTTACATTCTACTTCCATTTTAATCTGTCTTTCTGCTAAAATAGACTTAATTATGAAGTTACTGTGACATTTGTGGAAACTGGCCCACATTGGTGGTGGGAATGAAGTGCTGTGATGTTTTGCTCATCTGCTGGCCTGGGTGAAGGATGTAGGCTGCTTTACTGCCACACTGGCCTGGCTGTGGGGGCCTTTGATGTTGTTGTGGTCTCATCTGCTCACCCCTGTCATTTCCTCTTCCTAGTCTATTTCTTGACTTTGCAGTTTAGAGAGAAGGGTTGTTTTTCCAGGATCAGTAGCAAATAGGTAAAAAAAAAAAAAAGTAATCGGATGATCATAACCACAAATACAAACTGAGAGATTGGCTGCTTTTATGTAGCAAATCTTAAGAGTGAAAACTCTTAAATATTTCCTGCAATAGCAAAATTACCTGTTTTGGGGGGCTGTAAATCGTGGATTAAAAACTCCTCCAGTGCTCATTGTAACAATTACGGAGACAAGAAAGGATTTATTAAGCTGTCTTGAATTAGCCACTTTAGAATAAGTGATCTGTACATTTAGAGGCTGGCTTCTATGACTGGTCTTTGTAAGGGCTCCTTTAAGACGACATTTAGCCGAGGGCAGGGTAATAATTCTTTCCTAAGTAAATGTAGATAAGGATAGCAATTTTGTTTAAGCTGAGTTGGATTGAATGGTGCTGATTACATTTAAAATATTGAGGGAACTAGTTGGAAAGGAGTATGGTATCCAAGTTTGGAAAAGAAGATCTGTGTCAAGATACTGTTTATTTTATCTTTTATTTATTTGTGTAATTTTCATTTAGTGCATTTAAACTTGATGCTTTGAGGCAGGATCACACTGCAATTAAAAATTATTGCATAAAATTACTTTCATTTTATGTATATAAGGTGTGTGTGAAACATGAATGAGTTTGTGTTTAAACTTGGGTCCCATCCCCAAGATATCTGAATAGCTCCAAATATTCCCCTCCCCAAAAAACCCAAAAAAAACAAAAAAAGAAATAGAAAATGCCTCTGTGCCTCAGCATTTTGGATAAATGATACTCAACTTTAACCTAAATCTGATTTTAAGATAAGGTTAAAGTCTTTGCACTGCATGGTGTAGTGTAAGATGACAAAGTACAGAAAGTCTAATTATTATACAATTAATGAAGTATAAAGTAGAATTTAGTGCAGATGTCCACTAGGTGGCACCATGAGCACTCGAAATCTTATAACTGGTATTATTCTAGGCCCTCCAGTATTAATGTTAGTTTTTGTTGCTTAATCAGCTTGAGGAAATTTTTTTCCTTAAGTGCTTATTTACTTTACTCACTGCCACTGAATTGGATTTTCTTTTGAGGGTGAGTTTAAAATAGATAGGAAGGCCCTGCTGCAGCGGCACAGTGGTAGTACAGCCTGCGATGCTGGAAGCCATGTAGAAGACTGGTATCTGGTTCCTAGGTCAGCCATGTGCATGCATACGCATGATCCTGGCTGGCTGGGAAGGCAGAGAGGATCGTGGTGTGAGACCTTGTCAAGAGTGCTTGTCTCTCTGTTCTCTGTTAGTAAACTTAAAAATAAAAATAGGGAAGGGGGTTACCAGCAGATGGCGTAATGGCTACGTCATTGGATTCTCATGTAGTTGACAGCGGTTCGAGTCCTGGAACCGCTGGCTTAAACTCACGCCAGGCACATGTGCCCAAGATCCTGAGAGGAAAATGGAGAAGAAGGGATTGTGGCGTGGCCCTCCTCCCCCACCCCCAGAGTAATTTCTCACTTTCTGTCTCTCTGTCTCTGTCTTTCTGGTGAGCGCATGTGCCCTATAGCAAAAACCTTTCCTCCCCTCCCCCCCCAAATAAAGGGAAGGGTCCAGCAAGTGGCATAGTGGTTAAGGTGCTGGACTCTCATGTTGTCAACTGTGGTTTGAGTCCTAGAACCAGTGGCTTGAAACTCATACTGGGTGTGTGTGCGTGTGTGCACAAAATCCCGAGAGGAGAATGGAGGAGAAGGGATTGCAATGTGGCTATCCCTTCCCCGGGGTGATTTCTCACTTTCTGTCTCTCTATCTCTGTCTGTCCAGCAAGCACATGTGCTCCATAGTAAAAATCTCTTAAAAAATAAATAGGGTAAAAAGATAGGTAATTTTTCCTGAGCACAAATGACAGTGTGTGAGTGTGTATATGTATATAAAACAAATGATACAAATTTTAAATACTGTCTCAAAAATCATATTTTTAAAAACAACTTAAGAGGGCTAGGATAATATTGACTATTAAGAGGTTAGGGATGGGGTGGAGAAAATAAACTATTCCTTTAATATCATGGGAATCAGGGTTTTAGATAAGAAGGAACATTAGAAATGATATAGTGGGACCAGCAGTTAGCATAATGGCTATGTTGTTGGACTCCCACAGAGTTGACCGTGGTTCGAGTCCCGGACCCGGTGGCTTAAACTCACGCCGGGCGCGTGTGCGTGCGTGCCCAAGATCCTGAGAGGAGAATGGAGGAGAAGGGTTTGCGGCATGGCCATTCCCTCTGGGGGGTGATTTCTCGCTTTCTATCTCTCTGTCTCTGTCTGTCTGTCTGGCGAGCACATGCGCCCTATAGCAAAAACCTCTCAAAAAAAAAAAAAAAAGAAATGATATAGTCAAATCCTTTATTTTTATGATTAAATACTGGATTACTAGAGAAGGTAAGCCATATGCTTAAATCACTCCAGGTATTTGATAGTATTCATGGAGCTGTGTTTTGAAATGCAGTGATTTAATTTTATGGAGAGGAGGCAGGGGTAATACGTGTTTGGTGTATACAACTCAGTGTGACCTCCTTGCTTACTGGTCACAGGTGAGCTTTCCTGGAGCCCAGAGAAGGTGATAGAGAACAGCAGAGTAGAAAGTTCACTGGGTAGGTCCAGATATGGGGTGGAGGCATTAGGGCATCACTCTGAGATACTGGAGCCATACAGGAAGACCCTGGACCTGGATCCTGCATTGACCCAAATGCCTGGCACCCTGTGGTAGTGTCTAGAATTCTGGGAGACTGGAAGGTGGTGAGTGTAAGGGGTGGGGTGGGGTGCAGTGGTTAGACCCTGTCAAGGATACCTATGTGTGGAGGAGGAAATTACCTTTAAAAAAAAAGTTCATTAGGTAAAAAGGGAAGCCAAATAATAGATACTTTTTGTACATGATAACGGTATCAAGGTTGCAATTATGATTAATGCATTACCTTCTGAGTTTATTTTGTACCAAATATACAGAAAATACTATGATGTTCTTTTCATAAATTTTCAATATGAGGCATAAATATGTCCCAAGGACCTTAAACAAATCTGAAGCATCGGGGCCAGCATGCGGTGTAAGTGGTTAAGGTGCTGGACTCCCACATGCCAATTGCATTTCAAGTCTTGGACCTGGTGGCTTAAAAATCACTCTGGGTGCATGTGCGTGCATTCCCAAAATCCTGAGAGGAGAATGGATTGCAGTGTGTCCATCCCCTGCGGGGGGGTGGGGTGGGGTGGAGGTAATTTCTCACTTTCTCTCTTTCTGAATCTTTCTAAGTCCTCTCAGCAAGCACATGTGCCCTATGACCAAGGGGGGAAAAAAGAGAGAAACATCAAAGGAATGGTTCTGTTTAATAACAGTAGCTAATTATTACTTGATGAGAAGAGAGTCAAGGAAACTGCAATAGCATTATGCCTTACATATTTACTAGAAATCATATTTATAAGGGCATGTTTCTTAGTGGAGACGGATATGTACATCTACCTCAGAGTAACGTATGTTCTGCTGGCTAGATATCCTCTTTGTGCATGAAGTGTGAGTCGTTGCTACGAGGAAGAGTTGAAATTCCCTTTTGTTGACTATGGCAATATTTGAACCTCAGGGCTCAGCGAAAGCTATCAGCTAATAATAATGAGGCCATGTATTTTATATATAGTCACCCATGAGAGACCACCTGTTGTTTTAAAGGAAACCAATCTCTTTTTATACATGGCCTTCAAATACAGGTTTCTGATAGCTTATAGTATAAAGATTTATTCTATGGCAACTCAACTTTTTCCCCTGGGGCCTGTCTTTCAGAGTTGGTGTCCTAGACAGATTTCCACTCTACTGCCCTACTCTGAGCAGTTCAAAGCACAGAAGGTGAGGGTAGGTAGGTGAACTGGGATGCTAAATAAGCCCCTTATGTCTGTAGCTGCTTTTTAACAAGTCACCTGGGGCCCTCTAATAGCCCTGAGACTTGAATCTCTGTGATATGAACCTGGAGGCAGAATGCTTTCATAGAACCTTTGACTTTTTCCCTTATATCACTTCCAAAAAAGGCTTGGGTTTTTGACTTGATGGCGTTGGTGAAGGATGCACCTTTTACTCTCGCGATGGCCCAGAGGGCTGCTTGAAGCGTGGATTGACTTCGGTTGGTTTAACTTTTGACAGGTAGTCTCTATGTTGTATCAAATGTCAGTGGTTGCCCTGCTCATCCAGGGAGTTCTTTTCACCCACCTAAACTGAGAACATGTTACTTGCTTGTCGCTTCTCATATCTTACTTGCTTATGCTCATTTTGGCTTTTAGGGAACTAATCTCCGCCTCATGTGGTATATACATGTAGTTTGGTTTAAAACAGGTTGAACTGTGGGACCGTGACGTCTACAAGTGGAGCAGGTGCTCGACTAGCCGGTGTATTAAGGGTATACAGTGAATCAACTTGGCGCCCAGCATTTACTTGTCTTGTATATAAAGATTAATCACTGTGGTGGCATAGGAACTTTTAAACTGTTAACTTTCTTTCCTTGAGCTACTTGAAGTGTCCTTCGTTAGAAGTTCCTTATAAGTGGAAGCGATAGATAGCACCATGATGATTAGTTTCAGTGTGTGGTCCAGGAGATATGATAGGGTTAGGCTTTTCAAGTATTTTTAGGGTATGACTTAGAATAAAAGGAAGAAGAAAGGTAGACAAAGCAGTTGTTTCAGACGTTAAACAGATTTTTGTGCATGTGCATTTGCACAAGGTGTTTTTTTTTTTCCCCCAAGTTTTTTTCATAGTGTTTGTGCTCCAGGAAAAGTGAGAAATCACTTCCTAGGGGTGATGGCCATGCAGTCCTTCCTCTTCCATTCTTCTGGGATTTTGGGGGTGTGAATGCACACACGGGCATGAACTCAGGATGATTTTCATGCCACCAGGTCAGGACTTGAACTGGTTGGCCATGTGGGAATACAGCACCTCAACCCCGTGCCACCTGCTGGCCCCTGCCTGAGGTGTATTTTTAGGCAGAGTTGTGTTATGATCTCTTGCTTCAGCCTCCCAAGTAGCTGGGACCACTGGTATGCACCTTCACACCCAGCTGGCTCGCTGCTGCCCATGCTGTGTCTGAGTTTGTGCTAGTGGCATATCTCTGATTGTTTTTGGTACAAATTTCTAAATTTCTGGGTCAAAAATATCAGCAATTGTTGGGACCAGCAGTTAGCGTAATGGCTATGTCGCTGGACTCCCATGTAGTCGACCGTGGTTCGCGTCCCGGACCCGGTGGCTTAAACTCACGCTGGGCGTGTGTGCGTGCTTGCCCAAGATCCCGAGAGGAGAATGGAGGAGAAGGGATTGTGGCGTGGCCACCCCCCTTGGAGGGTGATTTCCTGCTTTCTGTCTCTCTGTCTCTCTCTGTCTGTCTGGCGAGTGCACGCGCCCTATAGCAAAAACCTCTCAAAAAAAAAAAATATAAGCAATTGTTTTTCATTTGATATGCATTGCCAAATTACCTTCCAAAAACCAAAGTCTTTTTCTTTTCCTTTGCTTATCACAGTTTGGCTTAAAAATACAAAATCCTCTTCCTAATCTAGTGTTTGCTTATTTATTTGCTTGCTTGCTTTAAAGATTCTTCATTTAGAAATTAGGCTTAGCAAAGGAAACACTTTGTATAGAATATTTATATACTTACTTAATTTTACTATTTGCCTTGATAGTTTGGTAGTCTTACTTTTTGATTTAATTTCACTTAATCATAATTTAACTTGCTAATAAAATAGGGTTAAAGAGGTAAGAGGCTATGTCGCTGGACTCCCATGTAGTCGACCGTGGTTCGCGTCCCGGACCCGGTGGCTTAAACTCACGCTGGGCGTGTGTGCGTGCTTGCCCAAGATCCCGAGAGGAGAATGGAGGAGAAGGGATTGTGGCGTGGCCACCCCCCTTGGAGGGTGATTTCCTGCTTTCTGTCTCTCTGTCTCTCTCTGTCTGTCTGGCGAGTGCACGCGCCCTATAGCAAAAACCTCTCAAAAAAAAAAAATATAAGCAATTGTTTTTCATTTGATATGCATTGCCAAATTACCTTCCAAAAACCAAAGTCTTTTTCTTTTCCTTTGCTTATCACAGTTTGGCTTAAAAATACAAAATCCTCTTCCTAATCTAGTGTTTGCTTATTTATTTGCTTGCTTGCTTTAAAGATTCTTCATTTAGAAATTAGGCTTAGCAAAGGAAACACTTTGTATAGAATATTTATATACTTACTTAATTTTACTATTTGCCTTGATAGTTTGGTAGTCTTACTTTTTGATTTAATTTCACTTAATCATAATTTAACTTGCTAATAAAATAGGGTTAAAGAGGTAAGAGGAAATATGACTGTATTGCTAGATTCTCGTGGTCAAATGTCAAGAAACTGAGTACACATCACCTCTTGTGTTCTGGTATTATTGTTCCCGTTAGGAAGGGAAATCAGGCAAAGCATGAAACAGAATGATGTGATGGATGGTGTACGGGTTACTGAAACAAGGCACCGGAGAGCAGACAAGCTATCTGCAACATAGCATTTCCTTCCTTTTGTGATAAGCCGTACAAATTAGAACTTTTTTTGGTCAACTTTACCTATTGGTTTGCTAATTTCTATGGATTAGGTTATATAATGGCACCATTTCAGGAAATCAATTAGCATTTAAGTCTATAAAATATTTAAAATTACTTTAAAAAGTCTTTTTAAAAAATTTATGTATTTCTCAGAATGGTATGTAATAACTTTGTAGATTGCCGTAAGAAATTTTGATTATGCAGTACTGTCTGTATTGCTGAAATGTCAGAGACCTGAAAATTCCCATCAGTTCCATTAACTCATTTAACATTACGGGTTTGGGGCCAGCAGGTGGCATGGTGGTTACATCGCTGGACTTCCACATGGCCTATTGCAGTGTGAGTCCCGGATCAGTGGCTTGAAAGTCACACCCAGCACGTGTGTGTGCATGCCCCAGATCCCAGGAGGCGAATGGAGGAGAAGGGGTTGTGATATGGCCATCTCTCCTGGGGGGTGATTTCTCATTTTTCCTCTCACTGTACTCTCCCCACCCTCTGGGAGCACACATGCCCTAAGGCAAAAACCTCTTTTAGAAACAAAATGAAAAGATTACAGTTCAATGAAATCTGTTGCTTTTAGGAGACAGCATTAGTTTTTTATGGATTTTAAGGATTTAAAAAATAAACAGAACAAAACCTGGACACAGGGATAATTGATAGAGTGCCAAAGTCGTTTCTAAAGCCGACTTGCTATTTGTGTGTAGCTGCTGGTGACACAGTTTTGCCCTGGCTTACTTTATGTGCTATGACGTAAGCACTTTGAGTCTCTAATAGTGGTTGGCACGCTGTGGCACGCGGGCCAGATTTGGCCTACCGCCTGCTTTTGTGTGGCTTAAGAAGTGAGAAAGATTGGGAAAAATGTAAAGAATATTATTTTGTGGGGACCAGCAGTTAGCATAATGGCTATGTCACTGGACTCCCACGTAGTCAACTGCGGTTCACGTCCCGGACCCGGTGGCTTAAAACTCACGCCGGGCGCGTGTGCGTGCGTGCCCAAGATCCCGAGAGGAGAATGGAGGAGAAGGGATTGCGACATGGCCATCCCCCTGGGGGGTGATTTCTCGCTTTCTGTCTCTCTCTGTCTGTCTGGCGAGCGCATGCGCCCTATAGCAAAAACCTCTCCAAAAGGAAAACAAAAAAGAATATTATTTTGTGATTTGTGAGACTTACATGGATTCTAATTTCAGTGTCTGTAAATAAAGTCTTATTGGAACACAGCTGTGCTTATTTGTTTATTTGTGGTCTACGGTAGCTTTTGTGCTCTAACAGCAGAGTTGGGAGAGAGAGAGAAAGAGCACGTGTGCGTGTTTCTAACAGACCATATGGCCTTCGAAGTTTAAAGTATTTTACTCTCAGGCCCTTTATAAAAAGTTTGCTGATCTCTGATCTAGAATTATGTAGTCTATACCTTTAATTTTGATATAGTACATAATCCTGAAGAAATTATTTTCTATTTAATGTATAGTATTTTTTCTGAGAAACTTAGCAGTTGATAAAGTCAGTGGAGATGCAGGTCTAACAGTTGTTCCCAAACCTTTTTTTTTTTTTTTTTTTCCTTATTTTTAATTTGTTGTAGGGCATGTGTGCTCACCAGAGAGAGACAGAGCAAGGGAGAGAATGAGTCAGAGAGAGAGTGAGACAGAGAAAGAAAGCATCCCCATGGGGGATGACCAGGCCACAATCCTTTCTTCCCCATTCTCCTCTTGGGATTTTGGGTACTCACACACATGCACCTACACTGCTTTCACGTCGCCAGGTCTGGGACTTGAATTGCTCAGTTGGTCATGCGGGGATTCCGTTGCCTTAATCTCTACACCCACTTGGCTGGCCCTCCAAACCTGTTTTTCATATGATCCTATTGGCAGTCTTACTTAATGATATAAATTAGTGGCTCTCGAAATGTGGTCTTCAGATCTCTGGATATTTCTGAGATGTCTTCAGGAGGTTCACAAAGTAAAACACTGTTTTGATAATAAGGCCAGGACATTCTTTGCCTTTTCTCTCGGTTGATATTTGCACTGATGATGCAGAAGCAGTGGTGGGTCAAACTGCTCTGCGTGGGCATGAATCAAGACAGTGGTACCGAACTGTGCAGTCCTCATTGCATACACTTGTAAAACCGGAGCTCATTTCTCCTAGGAATGGCCTTGATAAAGCAGTAAAAACTGTTGCTTTTATTAAATTGCCATCCCTGGATACAGGCCTTCTTAATATTCTGTGTGACAAAAGGGGAAGTATACAGAGAGACACTGCAAACTGAACTACCATTGTTGTCTTGAGAAGCTTTTGTTTAGTGGTTGGACCCAGGAACTGAACCAGCTGCTCTTTTTGAGGGACAGTTGACAAACTATTGTTATTCAGACTTGGGTATTTGGAAAATTTTTCTCTAAAGTCAATGAAGTTAGATTACACTTTGAGAAAAACAACTGATAGTATTTGGTGCCAATGATAAAGTTAGAGGTTTTCAACCCCAAATTAGAATTTTTAAATAACCTCTGCCACTTTCAGTTTGATCATTTCCCAATACTTAAAGAACTTTTTGTTGAGATCAGTGGTCATATTAACAAATGTGTGTTTTTTGGTGGGGGATATTGTAATGATGAAAAGTACCAGCATTTGAAAGATCTGTGTAGCTCAGAGAACCAAAATTTTCATATGATCAGTGAGGAACGTTTGTGTGGTTAAAAAAATCCACTCAGTGTACAAGGCAGACCAGTGGATTTGAATGTAACAGATGGAAATTTCATTGATATGGTTTTACATTTGACATTGCTACTAAGCTTTAAACAACTACCACTTGTGGAATTTTGGTTTAGCATCAGAGAACAGTATTCAGAATTACCTGAAAAGGCTACCAAAATAACTTGTCCCTTTTTCAGGTACATAGCTATATAATGTTTTCTTCTTATCTTTCAACCAAAATAATGTATAACAAGCTCCATGCAGAATTAGATATGAGAATCTAGAATCTTCTGTCAAGCCAGATATTAATAAGATTTGTAAAAAATGTAAAACAGTGTTATTTCTCTTAGTAGAGTTAGTTTTGTTTGGGAAAACATATTTTACATGAAAATTATACTAACATTTAATGAATGGGCTTTATTGTTTTATTTTTTAAATTCTTAGTCTTATTCTCTACCAATATTGGAAAATATATACATATATAATGCACATCAACGAAAGCTTTTGGGAGTCCTCATTCTTTTTTAAAAGAATTACTTTTATTTCATTTTATTTACTATTATTATTATTATTTTTATTTTAAAATTCGTTATAGGGCAAGTGCACTTACCAGAGAGAGAGAAGGAGAGAGAGAAAGTGAGAGCCAAGCCGCCATGTCTAGGACTTGACCCTTGGTTTGCCATGTGGGAGTCCAGCGCTTTACGCACTACGCCACCTGCTGGTCCTGTCCTTTCTCATTTTTAAGAGTGCGAATGGAGGTCCTGAGACCAGAAAGTTTATTTTTGTTGAAGGTCATGCTCATTTATCATAAAGTCAGCTATATGAAGTGGGAGAAGGAATTTTCACTGCTAATTAGTTGAGTAGTACCTCTTATTTATAATTTTTTTATTCTGAAAAGGAAAGTGCAGATATAGGCCAAAGTTCTCTCCAAAAACTTGTGGAATAGGCTGAGATTAAAATTTCTAAAATTTTAGTCCTTTTTAAAAATAACACTAAATAGCATACATTTTTGTGCTTATGGATGGTTATTTAAAAGCATGTCTCTGAGCATGCATTACATAATTGTCACATGATTATTATTTAACTATGTTATAATAGCTGTTATTTAATGATAGCTTTATTGTGCTTTATATGCATTAACTCTTCCTTGTTTAAAGCCTTGCATAATAAGTGATATTAAGTAACTTGTCATTGGTCTCACTGTTTTTGTTGTTGTTTTTTAGTTTGTTATAGGGTGTGTGCAGTTGCTAGAGAGAGCGAGAGCAGGTGAGAGTGAGAGAGAGAGAGAGAGAGAGAGAGAGAGGGAGAGGGATCTTTCCTCAGGGGAGATGGCCATGCTGCATTCCTTCCTCCTCCATTCTCCTCTTGGGATTTTGGCACCCATGCACATGCACCCAGTGCATTATTCAAGCTGCTGGGTTCAAGACTTGAACCACACTGTTGGCCATGTGGGATCTAGTGCCTTAACCTACGTAACACCTGGTGCCCCACACTGTACATTTTAAGAGCTGAGATCCATGTATTTTTTTCCCGTTTTATTACAAAGATTTTACTCTTTTCCCTTTATCATAATGTTTTGTTTAGAGCAGCTATGTGTATAAACATGCTTTCTGTGTACAGCTTACAAGATCTTGTGGCGAAGCCTTGTTTCTTTTTTTTTTTTTTTTCCAGGAAGGCTGAAGACTTGTCTTTAATTTTGGTTTGATGATTAAGACAGTGAGATTGTCTTCCAAAGTTAAAAGAGAGTACGAAAGTAGATGACCTAAGCTGAAGCAAATTGCTAGACACCGATTTCCAATCAGTAAATTACAGCCTTCCTGATCAACTTGATAGTATGAAAAGATGTGTAGATAGCGTGACTTGTCTTCTTTTTTTTTTTTTGCTAATTCTCGATTTAATATCTGCTTGCTACTGTCATATTTCCAGGCTTCTCCAGTGACAGTGATCTGGTATCTCTCACTGTTGATGTGGATTCTCTTGCTGAGTTAGACGATGGAATGGCTTCCAGTCAAAATTCTCCCATTAGAACTCTTTGTCTCAGTCTTTCTTCGGATTCGTCAGCCCTAGGGGCTGCTGCTTCTGACTCCGACCAGAACAAAACTGAAGAAGAACGAGAAAGTCGTAGCCTCTTTCCTGGCAGTTTAAGACCCAAGCTTGGCAAGAGAGATTACTTGGATAAAGCAGGAGAATTAATAAAACTGGCTTTAAAAAAGGAAGAAGAAGATGATTATGAAGCTGCTTCTGAGTTTTATAGGAAGGGAGTTGATTTACTCCTTGAAGGTGTTCAAGGTATGGTTTTATTTATCTATGTTGGTATATCTTGGCATGTTTATATGTTGGGGAAAAAGCATATCAGTATATCTTCTGTATAGAAGCAAGACTGAAGTGAGAAATTATAGCAGTTCCCCTCTTAAGTTTCACTTTCTACTGTTTGAGATACCCACAATACAGTATAATAAATTTTTTTTTTGAGAAGTTTTAGCTATAGGGCGCGTGCGCTTGCCAGACAGACAGAGAGAGACAGAGAGATAGAAAGCGAGAAATCACCCCCCAGGGGAGATGGCCACGCCATAATCCCTTCTCCTCTATTCTCCTCTCAGGATCTTGGGCACGCACGCACACATGCCCGGCATGAGTTTAAGCCACTGGGTCTGGGACGTGAACTGCGGTCGACTACGTGGGAGTCCAGAGACATAGCCATTACATTAACGGCTGGTCCCACAGTATAATAAAACATTTTGAGAGTGAGAGCGAGCATACATTCGTATAACTTTAATTTCAGTATATTGTTATAATTGTTCTATTTTGCTATCAGTTATTGCTATTAATGTCTTATTATGCCTAATTTACAAATTAAACTTCATCATAGGTATGTATGTAAGTACAGGAATAGGCATAGTCCTTTTATATAGGCTTCTGTACTGTCCGTGGTTTTAGATATTCATTGGAGTCTTGGACCCTATCCCCAGCAGATAAGAGGGGACTATTATATTGATGATTTTTTAAAAGAATTATTTTTATTTTAACTTTATTTATTGTTGTTATTTTCAAATTTGCTCAGAGAGAGGGAGAGAGAGAGAGGGAAAGTGAGAAAGCAAGCTACCAGGTCTGGGACTTGAACCATGGTTAACTATGTGGGAGTCCAGCATCTTCAACCACCATGCCACCTGCTGGCCCCGATGATTAAATGATCTATATATGGATATATCCTTTTAGTTATATGAGATGTTTGACTTTATTAGAATTACTTCATTAACACTCTACTTTGAGTAATAAGTCTACAAGAATACAGTTTTAATAAAATGTCAGCAAGTCTCCAAATCTCTTGTATGCATAATAATCTGTTTTTCTGACTTGACTAGTGTCGGCTAGCCTTCACCTCTCTCAGGGGTAATTGATAGAGATTCTCTAGTGTGTGTACTTTCAGTGGTCTGAAGAGGCAAAATAAAATGAGTCTTTAAACTAAGAGTGTTAAAAGGTCCTTAGATCTGCCTACTATTTTGTTTGTTGTGTTAGTTACAGTAAATTCTCAGCTCATTAATGGAGGTGATGTGGGACATGTTGAGATGAGTGTAGCTGAATGTCTCCAAGTACCACTTCCTTTTTTGGCATCAGCTTTTGTTTTAATGCTTTGCTTTTTCCTTATAGAATCAGAATGAAGCATACTGCAATTTAATGTCTTTTTAGACACAATAATGAAAGGTTAATATGACCTTTTAGTGTTTTTTTTCCCCCTATGAAACCATATGTTTTATTATTGTTCTGTGTTTTTTTTTTTTAATATGTTAGTACCATTTAAATGATGATGGTCTCATGTATTACTAACACTTTTTGCTACAGTACTCTTTATTATACTTGCCAACATGTAGTCCAGAGCCAGTTTTGCTTTTCCTAGAGTATAAACTTGCAGCCTTATAATGTGACTTAAAGGTGTATACCCGGCTCTGTAGAGTGAAATGAGTGTATTATGGGTGTGTGTGTTGGGGGAGGGTGGCCCTAACTGCTTAACCAGATTTTGACCCATTTTCTTATTTTTCATCTCCACTCCCACTTCCATAGCTACTTAATACTATCACTTCTTAATAGCTGTTGGGTTTTTTTTTTTATTGTTACTTTTGTTTGCTGGAGGAGTATTTTGGTCTTTAAGGGCTGCTCATTTTAGTTCTTTGCTGTAACTCTCACTTTGGGTTGGGAGTTTAATGTAGGATGAGATGAAAAAAATCTGCTCTGATATTTCCCTCTTTTCAGATCCTCGTGTGCTAAAACACTGCTGGTGTTTAAATGACATAGATAGCACACATCACTGTGACATTTTTCTCTATAATTGCATTTAATCTTAGAACACTTCTTAATGTTACCACTTGATGGCACCAGAAAAATAAAAATCTTCACTTCAAAATAAGAATTACAGATGCATATCAGCAAATGACAAAGAATATACCTTTTACTTAGTTACTTTCCTGACTAGGGTGATAAATTTTTTCTTCACTAGAACTTAATATCAAATCTACTAGACCTCTGTTTTAAGGAATGTTTTCGTTTAAACATATTTCTCCTATTTAATCTATGTCTGTCTGTCTGAAATCACAGTATTCATTCCTGCCTTGGATTGCTTTTTGTTGTAATGCCATCAAATTTAAAAGTTAGTAACCGACTGAATGCTTTTTTATTCTTTTACTGCTTGTGTATAAATGTGATGGATTTTTATTCAAACTATGGGAACCATACTCAGAAGTCTAGTTTTTAATTGATATGTTAAAAAACTGCTGTTTTAATTCTCATGCTTATACATTTGACTTAGTGTTAAATGTAAGTACTTTCATATGGGCTTAGTACATAGTCCTTTTATGTAGGCTTCAGTACTATCTGTGGTTTTAGATACCCATTGGAGTCTTGGACCCTATCCCCAGTGTATTGATGATTTTTTTAAAGAATTGTTTTTATTTTAACTTTATTTGTTATTATTATTTTCAAATTTGCTCAGAGAGAGAGGGAAAGTGAGAGCAGTGTTTGTAGTCTTTAGATTCTATTTAAAAGTATACAAGTCACCACCTAAGGGACGTAGGGATATTACCCTTTAATTTGTGGGGAAACTGGGAACTCTTAACGTGTAAGCTTGATTTGACATTTATGCTCAAAGGATGTGTTTCCTTGGGGACTGCCTTTTCCATGGTGACACAACTGTTACTGAAACGTCACTATAACCAGTAATGCATACATACTATTTATTATTATTACTACTATTCATTTTATTTTGTGAGTTTTTGCTATAGGGCATATGTGCTCACTGACAAGAGACAGAGAAAGAGAGGGGGAGAGAGAAAGAGAGAGAGAGTGAGAAATCATGCCACAATCCCTTTTCCTCCATTCTCCTCTCAGGATCTTAGGCACGAATGCACACATACCTGGTGTGATTTTCTTTTTCTTTTTTCAGAGAGATTTTTGCTATAGGGCATATGTGCTCCCTGGAGAGACAGAGAGACAAAGTGAAAAATTACCCCCTGGGGGGATGACCATGCTGCAATCCCTTCTTCTCCATCTCCTCTTGGGATTTTGGGCACACACACATATGCACCTGGCGTGAGTTTTAAGTTGCTGGGTCCGGGACTTGAACTGTGGTCAACTATGTGGGAGTCCAGTGATGTAACCATTACACCATCTGCGGGTCCCCCTAGTGTAATTTTTAGGCTGCCCATTGAAGTACTCAAACAGTACAGTCTGCCTTGTGGGACCTAATGTCCTAATCCCCACACCACCTTCTGCCCCCACCCCCAGTAATTATCTATAAATCATTTGAATTTAATTATTTTTATAATAGTTGATTTTGTGAACTTGGCTTGGATTATATGCTATATGATAAAATAATTATTTTCAGGTCTCTGATAATTCAGAGAAAATAATCTTTCAGAGTTTAGCAGGGTTGCTTTATATGGAGAATCTATGGGTTGGCAAAATTTTTATTTCACTATTAAACTATTCGTTCTAAAAGAGTTTATCTGGGTTGTTCGTAGATCTGATAAAGATGGCCTGATGTTTTTCTTACTTGATTGCGTTTGCACAGCTGAGACTAGATGTAAAACACAATAGCACAGTTCTGTTTGCCGATGCAGCAGAGAAAAAGCAAACCCTGATAGTGGTAACTTCGGATTCTCTTTGTGAATCTGACACTTCACTTAATCCTCTAGTTTAGAAATGGCTCTTGAAATGAAGAGGGTACTGTCTATTCTTCTAAATTCCCAGGTCTTTATGGACTTAAGATAGGAAATCCAAAAGTCAACTCCAGGAATCAGCTTGAATCTTTGGAGGGAATATTGCAGTATATGTCATTATTTCATGTCCATCTTGTTTATATATTAATGTTACTAGAAGTGGCTAATACAATTAATCTGTATTCTGAGTGTGCCTTTGTTGAAATATTTATGATAATGTAGAGTGGCAAATGGATTACATAAAGGTATTCATTAATGAAATGTTTGAGTAAGAAAAATTTATTATCTGTTACATGACTGTTAGTGTACAAGGTGTTTTTTTCTTATGTTATTTTTAATCTTCAAAACGACCTCATAATCTGAATTGTGACTGGTCATACTGGGCTTTGTCTAAGGACACCAAAATTTAGAGGGTGCAGACATTTAAAGTAATGATTCTAAAACCTTGGCACCTAGTTAGCAAGAATAATTATTTAAAACAGGAAGCTACCAGATGGCGAGCATTGTTAGTAACACCCATCTGTGGGAAACATCATGAATTACAGAGTTGATCTGAGAGCTGGTTTTGTATAGTTTGTTTCAGGTGCCAACTTTGCTGGTTTGCTGTGTTTGTAAGGTAGATATCATAATCCCCATTTTTCAGGTGAAGGAAACCAAGGCTTGTATAAATTAAGCAGTTTGCTTAAGGGTAGAAGTTGGTCAGAGTTGAGCCAGGATTTTAATCTAGGTCTTTCTGAGTCCAAATACTGTCTTCTTTCCACTATGTCATGTTGCTTCTCACATATCTATCCACTCACTAACTAGACTTGCCTTTCAAAAAGGAAAAGTAACAGATCTTCTCTAGTATCAAATATTAAAAAATATTTTTTATTTTGAATATGCATTCTTTTTCTTTCTTTTTTTAAATAATTTTTTTAAAGAATTATTTTATTTATTCATTCATTTATTTTTTAATTTGACCAGAAGGAGACAGAGAGAGAGAGAGAGAGAGAGAGAGAGCGAGAAAGAAAGCCCG
>NW_006202691.1:2177344-2202223 GCF_000334495.1 Tupaia belangeri chinensis
AGAGAGAGAGAGAGAGAAAGCAAGCCACCAGGTCCAGGACCTGAACTGTGGTCAGCCACATGGGAGTGTCCAGCACTCTAACCACCACGCCACCTGCTGGTCCCTGAATATGCATTCTTTTTCTTTCTACTCACTTGTTTGTTAGCTCATTCAACCAACTATCCCATCAATTTGGTCATTAAGTAAGCAGTTTTTACTTGTATGTACCAGTCAGGGTGAGAAGGAATCTAAAAATTTTGTGTGTATGTGTGTGGGGGGGGTGGGGGGAGTACAGCCAGTGACATGATTATTAAGGTGGCTGGATCCCGCCTGGCTGACTTAGAGGTTTGAATCCCAGACCCAGTCGCTTGAAAAACATTCCTGGTGTGTGTGTGTACCCAAGTTTCTGAGAGGACAGTGGAGGAGGAGGGATTGAGGTATGGCTTCATTACTCTCTGTAGGGTGATTTCTAACACCCTCTCCCCCATGTATCTGTCTCCAGCAAGCACACATACCCTATAGCAAACTTAAAAAAAGAGAAAAAGAAAATACCTGGTAGATTTGCTGCCTTCTCTGTATCATTTGCTTTGCACTTGTTGCTGATTCCTCACTTTGCTTTGTTTTTTTTTTATTTTTAAGATTTTTTTTGCCATAGGGCGTGTATACTCTCTGGAGAGAGAGAGACAGAGACAGAGAGATAGAAAGTGAGAAATCACCCCCCAAAGGGGATGGTCACACCACAATCCCTTCTCCTCTGTTCTCCTCCTGGGATCTTGGGCATGCGTGCACACACACCTGATATGATTTTCAAGCTACCATATCTGGGACTCCACATGATTGGGCATGTGGAAGTCGTCCAGCAACATAACCCCTCTGCTATCTGTTGGCCCTTCACTTTTCTAATCATCCTCTGCCTCTTCCTCTTCTTGTGTTCATTTCCATTGAAATCCCCTGCATAAACAGTAGGAATGAAATTCATAATGAACAGAATACTTAGATGCTGGTGATAGAAAATTTTCTCTGAAGAGTTTGTTGTTTTTAACTAGTGAATCTGTTTCTGATGTTAATGCTCAGTTAAGAGATGTAAGCAATCTTATGCCATTTCATTCTAGTAAGTGATATAATAACCAATACCAAGCCATCTTTCATAGTTTCCACCATATTGGATAAATGAATGCTAGGCTGTTGGGGATGCCTGGGCATATTTAAAAAACTGTGACCTTGTTTGCTTAGGAGCTCCATCTTCTTCATTTATTACTGGGTCTTGAGTATTCTTCCTGGGAGAACCCACAAACCCAGATATACTTCTAGGCTTCCTTTGAGCCATACTTTATAGGGTTGGTTCTGGAACATGTCTAGACCCTACAGATGTGGCTTGTCTTGGCACTCATGTGTACTCAAGTGCTGTAAGAAGCGGCTTGGACCATTGATTTATCCCTCTGAATGAGGGATATATAAAAAAGGTAGTGAGTCTAAGTTAGATAAAGGAAAGTGAGTCATGATTACTTACTGCTAATTTTCAAAAATAAAAATAACTTAAAATAAAATTCACTTGATTTATTTATAGTATTTTTTTAACTCAGAAGATAATCATGAAAGTGTCTTATACTTTATCTTTAAATGATTGCCTGGTTTGGCTCAAAGTACTGTTCCGTGTAATGCTAGCCAAACCCAAAGCTGTAATTTTCATGGGCAATTGTGGTGTGATCCTCTTGCTTTCTAAAGCTCCTTGTATTTTTCATTTATGACCTGTTTGAGAACTTCGTTCTTATTTTTCGATATTATCTTGACTATTTGGAGCCCCTGGCCATTCCATAAATTTGAGAATCTATTTTTTCTATTTCAGCAAAAATGGCAGTTTGGGGATCAGCAAGGTGGTATGGTAGTTAAGGTGCTGGACTCCCACATGGCTGACTGTGGTTCAAGTCCCGGACCTGGCAGTTTGCTTTTTCACTTTCTCTTCTCTCTTTCGCTTTCTCTCTCACTCATTCTGTCCCTCTCTGGTCAAATTAAAAGAAAGAAAAAAATTAATTAAAGTAATTCTTTCTCTCTTTTTTTTTTGGAGAGTTTTTTTTTTTTCCCCCCTTATAGGGTGCGTGTGCTCACCAGAAAGAGAGAGACAGAGAGACAGGAAGCAAGAAATCATCCCCCAGGGGAGATGGCCACGCCACAATTCCTTCTCCTCCATTCTCCTCTTGGGATCTTGGGCTTGCACGCACACGCACCCAGCATGAGTTTAAGCCTCCAGGTCCAGGACTTGAACCGTGGTCGACTACGTGGGAGTCCAGTAACATAGCCATTACACCAACTGCTGGTCCCTATTAAAATGATCCTTCAAAAAAGAAAGGCAGTTGGAGTTTGGAGAGGGATTGTATACAGATTATGTAAATCTGTACATAAATTTGGGGAGTATTGCCATCTTGACAATATTAAGCCTCCCAATCTGTAGGGATATTGCCATCTTGACAATATTAAGCTTTCCAATCTGTTTTTGCATTTATTTAGATTTTTTATTTCTTTTGGCAGCGTTTTGTAGTTTTCTATGTGTGAGTCTTTTGCCTATTAAATTTACTCCAAGATACTTTATTCTTTTGAATACCATTGGAAATAGAATCATTTTCTTAAATTTTTTGGGACTGTTTATTCTTGGTATACAAACACACAACTGATTTTTGTGTGTTGATTTTATACCCAGCAACTTGTTGAATTTGTTTATTAGCTCTAGTAGTTTTCTTTGTGCGGATTCTTTGGGATTTCTGTATACAGGGTAATATTGCCTGTTGATAGAGTTAGTTTTGCTTCTTTCTTTTTAGTTTGGATGCCATTTATTTACTTACTTATTCTAATTTTATTTTCAAGAAAATTCCTATAGGACACATGAGTTTGCTTGGAGTAAACAGAGGGAGGGATAGGAAAGTGAGAAAGCACATTCTAGAGGGATGACTACCGCAACTCCTTATCCTCCATTTTCCTCTTGGGATTTTAGGTGCATGTACACACACATGCACACGTGCACACACACACAGTTGCTGGGTCTGGCACTAGAACCATGCAGTCGGCCATGTGACATGTAGTCACCTTAACCAGCATGCCACTGGCTGGCCCTGCCTTTTATTTCTTTTTCTTGACTAATGCTCTGGCTAGTACTGTCAGAACAGTGTTTAAAAGCATTTCTCAGTATCCTAGAACAAGGCGGTATTTTCTTCATAGTTCTGATAAAAGCCCCAGGAAGGATTGGCTTGGTGTGGAATATGTGTTTCCATATTTGTGTTTCCAGTCTGCTTATGCATCAGTCATTGGCTAATCCCTAGTGACCCATGTAACTGGACAGCATAACTCCAGAATGCGAGAGAAGTGGATATTGGGCGGAAACAAACAGACCGAATTGAAATGTCATCCTCTGTTTCTCCTTCCTGATTCAACAGTGCATTTATTATTCTTTCTTCTCCTACCTTAAAAAAATAATTGTTTTGGTTGTTTATGTGTTGTATTTTATCTGTATGTTTCTTAGGCTATTACTTTGTAGAGACATGGCTTTATATTTAATTTTTAAAATTGAAGTATAATTATATATACAGAAAAGTACCTAAGGTAGATAGAGCTCAATGTATTTTCACACACAAAACACTCCCATATAACTGGCATTGAGGTCAGGGAGCAGAACTGACCACTGCCCTGGAAATTTTTTCATGTCCCTTTCTAGTTACTGTCTTTTCAGAAATAATTATTGTCCTGCTCTCTGACAGCACTGAATGAATGAAGATTTTTCTTTATTCCTGTTTCTTGCAAGGGTAGGGTTCCACTTTGAGAGTGCCCTTTCTGTTGGTTCAGGTCTCTTCTCTGCAGTTTCTCGAATGGATGATGGTGGGGAGAGAAGTTGGTGTCTTGTTCTCTTTTGTTTCTATGAGATCCTTACCTTTCTCTGGTTTCCTTTTTCCCATCATTGCCACATCTTCAGAAGGTAGTATCTCTTTTCTATATTTCTGATTCTTCTCCAGGAGGGAAGCCCAAGGCTCTCACTTTTGGCTTCACTTTCTTTCAAACCTTTGTTTATAGCCTATGCTTTGAACTACCAAGTCTTAATTTGTGTTTAGTATTTTGGCATTTAGTTGAACTTTTTGGAGGTGATTTTTACCGTGCTTTGGTTTAAACCTAATGTACCCTTCTGTGTTTTTGTTTCTCTCCAAGGAGTCTCCCAAGCTTTTCCTCCTTGGTCTCTACGTCCATAGGCCTGCAATGGGTAGGGTGGAGAAAGGGGATAGGAGCTCTTTGTAGTTTATTTCCCTATTTACAGATAATCTGAAAGTCATAGTCTTCTTTGTTTCCTAGTAACGCTGATAATCTTAGTTGTAGGTGGTTATATTTGCTCTCTGATTTTTTTTGTGTTTTTGAAGAGGTATGGGAAGATTTATTTATTTATTTATGGAGAGATTTTCACTATAGGGCGTGTGCGCTCGTCAGACAGACAGAGACAGAGAGAGACAGAAAGCGAGAAATCACCCCCCAGGGGGGATGGTCACGCCACAATCCCTTCTCCTCCATTTTCCTCTCAGGATCTTGGGCACACACACACACACGCACCCAGTGTGAGTTTTAAGCCACCGGGTCCAGGACTCGAACCGCGGTCGACTACGTGGGAGTCCAGCGACATAGCCATTGCGCTAACTGCTGGTTCCCTGGGAAGAGTTATTTATTTGATTTATTGTTCTCCTGGCCTGAGAGTTTTACAGGATTGTTTTTTAAATGTTCAATAACCTTTGTATTCCTGAATACCTTACTTCATTGTAATATACTATCCTTTTAATATATCATTGCATTTGATTGCTAGTCTTTATTCATAATTTATGTATGCATGTTTTTATTTTTCACATGTATGTATGATTGTTAAAAGTAAATTATAGGCATCATCCTCTTCACCTCCATTTAGTTTACAACTTCAGAAAATAAGGTGGTTTTTCTACATAGTCACGATGCAATTATCATACCTAACACACGTGAGCATAATTATGAGAACGGTTTTAGTAGAGGATTCAGTTTTTTTTTAAAGAGGTTTTTGCTATAGGGCGCGTACGCTCGCCAGACAGAGACAGACAGAGATAGAAAGCGAGAAATCACCTCCCAGGGGGATGGCCATGCCACAGTCCCTTCTCCTCCATTCTCCTCTCGGGATCTTTTGCACGCACGCACACGCGCCCAGCGTGAGTTATTTTAAACCACGGGGTCCGGGACGCGAACTGCGGTAGACTACGTGGGAGTCCAGCAACATTGCCATTACGCTAACTGCTGGTCCCAATAGAGGATTCAGTTTTTAAAATAGATATTCAACTGTTGAAATTGTAAATATTTCTTCTTTTGGTTAAGTTGTGTTTTTCAAGGAATTTGTTTAACACAAATGGTCAAGTTTATTAGTTGCAGAATTGTTCACAAAACCCACTTTTTGATGTTTCTTGGCTTTCTTGATATTGGTTATCTGTTATGTTTCTTTTTTCCTCAGTCATATTAGGGATTTATCAGTTCTGTTAATGTTAAAAATTCAACGTTTAACTTTTTTTACTATTGTATATTTGCTTTCTGTTTTATTGACTTCTGTTCCTTTTAAAAATTATTATAATTATTATTTTTTTATAATTATTTTAATTTTATTTATTCATTCATTTGTTTTCATTTGACCAGAGAGAGAGAGAGAGAGAGAGAGAGAGAGAGAAAGTGAGTTAGTAAGCCACCAGGTCCAGGACTTGAACCATGGTCGGCCTTGTGGGAGTGTCCAGCACTTTAACCACCACGCCACCTGCTGGTCCCCTTATTATTATTTTTAAAAATTTGTTACAGGAAATGTGTGCTCACCAGAGGCGGGAGGGAGGGAGAGAGAGAGAGAGAGAGAGAGAGAGAGAGAGAGAGAGAGAGAAAGCAAGCAAGCTGCCAGGTCCGGAACTCCAACACTCCAATGCTGTTGGCCATGTGGGAGTCCAGTGCCTTAACCACCATGCTACCTGCTGGCCCCTTTGTTCTTTTCTTTATTTCCTTTCATTATTATCAGTTAAAAATATTTTCTGTTTCCTATTTTGATTTTTTCTTTATTTCATTCTATTAGTTTTCTAATGCTGCTATTCAAATTACTACTACCTTAATGACTTATAACAATTTTATCTTATGGTTTTGTAGTTAAGAGATCTGTCACGTGTCTCATTGAGCTAAAGTCAAGGTATGAGTAAGACTACATTCTTTTCTGAGGACTATAGGTTTCCTTGCCCTTTCTCGCTTCTAGAGGCTATCCTTGGCTTGCAGTCTACTGCCTTCATCCTCAGCAGTGTTGCTTCTCTTTTACTGTTCTTCTTTAATCACATTACACTCTGGTCCTTAATCAGGATAAGATTTTCTGATTTTGAAGGACACATATGATTAGGCTGGCCCACCCAGATAATTCAGGATAATTGCCTGTAAGTTGCTTAACCTTAATCACATTTGTAAAGTCCTTTTAGACAAGTAAAGGGATTGAGTTTCATAGGTTCTGAGCTTAAGAACAGACATCTTTAGGTGTCTGTTATTCTGCCCACTGTACATGTAAATTGCTTAGAAGTATATCAGAGGTATATCTAATTTTGTAGCATCTGGAGTTTTTCCAATAATCTTTCCTTATTGATTTCTAACTTAATTCCACAGTGGTGAATAATTCCAGTTTTCTGAAGTTTGTTGAGGCTTGTTTTATGGCCAAGCCACTCTGCCTTTGAAATTATTTTAATACAGGACCTTGAAATGGGGGTTCTTGATTATATTAAAAATATGGTTTGAGACATTCATGATATTTTCCATAACATCATTGTCCTTTTTGTGTTTGTAGGAAATTTTCACCTTTTAATAGCCTCTGCTTTATTTTTGGAAGTTAACCAATCATTACTTGATTACAGAATAGCCATAGGTACATTTTAGTACATTGATTTTTGATCTATATGAGTGAGATGTGATTAAATTATTCTCAGATTAGTTAAAACACACATTTTATTGGCTTGTGGGGAAACTTTCACAAATACATTGGAATCTTGCTATAAAATAGTTATCTTGACTGAGTCTAGGCTGTTGATAGCCTTTCTCTTATAAAAGGAAAGCACATGTAGGGCAATGAAGAACAAAGACTTTGAGTACCCAGGACAAATGAAAGCAGAAATTAAAAATAAAGGACCCCAGATTGGATTTTTTTTGTTATAGTTCATTGGTTTGGTATTTGGACTATTATCAGATTCTTGACTTATACTGTTGTTAAAAGTCTCTTTACTTCCAAACAATGGAAAGACTAGAAGGAATAGCTAATGGATGAGGCAAAATATGACAGAACATGGTAATAATATTTTTCATTCTTTTTTTTAAAAAGAATTATTTATTTTTATTTATTATTATTATTATATTTGCTGTAGGGCACACGGGCGAGAGAAAGGAAAGTTGTCACATCCAGGACTTGATCTATGGTCAGCCATGTGAGAGTCCAGCACCTTAACCACCTTGCCACCTGCTGGCCCAATAATCTCTTTCAATGAAGTGACTCAGTGATAAAGGAAATAGAATATAGAATTTGTACAGTATAATCTAGTAAGCCAGGTCAATTTAGTTTTGTGCTCAAACAGATACCTGGGCAGATGTGAGGGAAGAAACTGGACAGTGAATTGATTGTTACTAACCTTAACTGGATCCTAAATGCAGTTACTTCTCTCTCTCTTTTTTATTAAAAATTGGCTATAGAGTGCATGTACTCACCAGAGAGAGACAGTGACAGGGAGAAAGAGAGAGGGAGAGGGAGGAGAAGAGGAAGAGAGAGAAAGCACTATCCCGGGGGGGATGGCCAAGCTGCAATCTTTTTACCTCCATTCTCCTCTTGGAATTTTGGACATGCACACATATGCACCCAGCATGGTTTTCAAGCTTCTAGGTCCAGGACTTGAATCACACAGTTGGCTTTGTGAGATCCAGCCACCTTAACCACCGCACCACCAGTTGGCTCTTGTTATTTCTCTTTAATCTTCTTTTGTTAACGCATATGTCAAAAGTCTATAGTGACTCTTCCCTAAATTTCTGCTATTATTCCAATGATGCCATACATTATCAGTTTTTTAATTCTTAGTTTGACTTTTCTGAGTCTGCTTTGCAAGCTCCTTCTTCCCCACTTGATCTTTAAATGCTGAGATTCACTGAGACTTGGTCTTCAACCTTCAAAGCCTCCTTAGGTAATTTCAGCATTACATGACTTTAATAACTGCACATCAGCACTCACTGTGCAATAAATATATAATTTATAATATGCAACTTCAATTTTCTAGTAGCCTCTTTAAAATGAAATTTTCACTGCTGGTCAAGATTCAGGGACTATATTCAGCCCCCTTCCCGAAGAAACTAAAAAAATAAAATGAAATAAAAGCCAGACAATATAGACATATTTTGCAATGTTTTTCAAAATGTGGGATGTCAGGCAGTGGGAGACAGTGGTTTCTGAGAGATAGGAGACAAGTAAGGTGGGTCTCATGTTCGCTCCACCTGACTGTCTTGAGTTTTTAGGCTGTGGTGCAGGAAGATGGGAAGCCCATGAATCCTGGCAGAACATCTGAGTTAAAAGAAGAGATTTGAGAAGCCAGTAAGACCAAAGCTAGAGTTTGTAGTTACAGTTTGCGTGATAGAGCTATGTAATTATTATGTCCAGTGTCTTATCTAGAGAAGAGGTTACTGCACAGAGATTGGCAGAATACCCCCTGGAATATTCAGCAGATCCAAGGCCAGAAATATTCACTGATCCAAGGCCAGCAAAAGATCTACCAAAAGGATTAGAGGAAACAATTTTGGACTCATACACGGCTAGAAGTTGTGTCTATTTCCAGAAAGTTGTCTCAGAAACCTTAACCACATTGAATAGAAGGAATAATAGTAGTGTGGAATAGTAATTAACTTTAGGCACACTCTGTCTAATCTTATTTATTTATTTATTTTGAGAGGTTTTCGCTATAGGGCGCGTGCGCTTGCCAGCCAGTCAGAGAGAGACATAGAGACAGAAAGCGAGAAATCACCCCCCAGGGGGAATGGCCACGCTGCAATCCCTTCTCCTCCATTCTCCTCTTGGGATCTTGGGCACGCACACACATGTGCCTGGTGTGAGTTTTAAGCCACCGGTTCTGGGACGCGAACCGTGGTCGACTACGTGGGAGTCCAGCAACATAGCCATTACGCTAACTGCTGGTTCCCACTCTGTCTAATCTTAAAAGCAAGACCCAAAAGGATCAAATTTTGCAAAAACTGTGATTGCATCCTAAAAAAGCTTAAGAATATTTCTAGGAGTTAGAGGGGCCAGCAGGTGGTGTGGTGGCTAACTGCTGGTTCCCTCTTTGTTTTCACTTTTGATAGTTTGATTATTATGTGTCCAAGTGTGGCTCCCAAGTTTGCCCTTCCTGGCATTTATTGTATCCTTAATATCTGTTAACTTTCTTAGATGTCTAAATAAATATCTAATTTGGGAAGTTCCAGTCACTTATACAACTATGTTTTCTGCTTATATGCTTCTCTTTCCTCTTTTTTGGACTGATTTATATGTAAGTATGCCTGATGGTTTTCACAGGTGGCTAGGTCTCTGTTCTTTTTTTGTCTTTTATTCTTTTTCATTGTTTACTTTTGTTCAGATTACATGATGTCCACTCATCTGACTTCCAAGTGTGATGATTCTTTTTTTCTGTCAGTTAAGTCTGCCATTGTATACATTCAAACTTTATAATTTCTATTTGGTTCTTTTATAGTTCTCCTTATTGTTAATCTGTATTTGATGATTCATTATCTTTGTACTTTCTATAACTCTTTAAACATGTTTTCTTTACATTCATTGAATCTATTTATAATAGTTATTTTGAAGTCTTTGTCTGTTAAGATTTACGTCTGGGTCCATCCAGAGCGTTTTTATTGACTACTTTTTTTTCTCTCTTCCTTTCCTGCCCTTTCCTTTCCTTCCATTTCTTTGCATGTCTTGTAGATTTTGTTGAAAAGTCATCATTTTAGATAATAGATTATAGCAACTATATAGCTTCTTCTTTCTCCTTATTCCGTAGGGCTGGTAGTGGTTGCTTTTTTTGCTTTGTGGTCAACCAATGATTGTTCAGAGGCTGTACTTAAACAAATGTAAACTGAGGGCCGGCTGGTGGCATGGTGGTTAAGGGCGCTGGACTCCCATGTGGTCAACCCTGGTTCAAATCCTGGACCTGGTTTGCTTTCTTGATTTCTCTCTCTGTCCCTCTCTGCTCAAATTAAAATAAACCATTAAAGTTAAACAAAATAATTATTTAAAAAAAAGTGTGAACTGGTGAGATTTCTATCGTTTACCATGGGTATATGTGGCTTAGGGCAAAGATCAGGCAGTTTATAAGTCTGCCTGGGCTTTTATCTTCTGGTTGTGGAAGGCCTTTCATTCACCATGGATGGATAGGGCTGGGGCCTTCTGTATACGGGTGCAACTTTTAAGATCCCCAGATATATGTGAAAACTTATCAAAGTACACCATGGCTGTCTTTTTTCTGAGGTGTCCCTGTTTAATTTTTGGCTTATCTGTGGTCTTCCTTTGATTACTGTTGATTACATTTCCCCTGTCATGTAGCTTTTCAGTGGAGAGCTAAATCAGGTGAGCCCGTCCAGCAGCAGGTGACTTTTGGTCTTTACATCTATTATCATCTTGTGGTGTTGGGGAGTGGCATAGAAGGAGCTCCATGTTCAAACATTACAGACCCTTGTTTCCTTTACTGTAGATCACACCTTTTTTTTAAAAAAAATATATCTTTTCTTTTTTTAATGAGAGAGGGAGAGAGAGATTTTATTATTTATTTTTTGTCATCGGAGAGAGAGAGAAAGAGAAGGAAAGAACACCTCCCAGTGGGGCATGGTCATGCTTCTCCTCCATTTTCCATCCTTTTGGAATTTTGAGTATACATGCTTGCATGCACATGTGCCCAGAATATTTTTCAGGCCAGTGGGGCTGGGACTCCAATTGTGATCAGTCATGTGGGATTCTGCTTTCTTAACCACTGGGCTATGGGCTAACCTGAGAGAGAGGTATTTTTTGACAGGATCTCACTGTGCCATGATCCACATGCCTCAGCTTCCCAGTTTACTTGGATTATGTTAGAAGTATACCAAGCCCACTTTAGGTTGGTTCTATAACCAATTCTGGGCATCATGTGGGTCTAGCCTCCTGCAGCGGTGTCCTACCATCTGTGCATCTGGTTGAGCAAATACTTATTTTTAGTATGTCTCCAATCAGTTTCCAGAGTTCATTTTATTTTATTTTATTTTGCTTTATTTTATTTTATAATTTCACCCAATTTTATCTAGGGAGAGGTTTCTTTCTTTCTTTTTTTGGAGACTTTTTTTTTCCGCTATAGGGCGTGTGCGCTCGCCAGACAGACAGAGAGAGACATAGAGACAGAAAGCGAGAAATCACACCGCAGGGGGGATGGTCATACTGCAATCCCTTCTCCTCCATTCTCTTCTCGGGATCTTGGGCACGCACGCACACGCGCCTGGCGTGAGTTTTAAGCCACCGGGTCCGGGACGCGAACCGCGGTCGACTACATGGGAGTTCAGCAACATAGCCATTACGTCAACTGCTGGTTCCCATAGGGAGAGGTTTCTTGAACTCCCCAGTCTGACATTCGAGTAGTCTCTTCTGTCATCTCATTTATAGGTTTTATAATTGATTTTTCCACTTCTGTATTTACATGATAATCCATTCTTTCTCTACCAGCATCCTTAGTGATTTTTTTTTTAAAAATAATTTATTTAACTTTATTAATGATTATTTTTTAATTTGCTATCGGGCATATGTGCTCACGAGAGAGAGAGAAGGGGAAAGAGAGAGAGAGAGAGAGCGTGCGCGCGAGAGAGCAAGCTGCCAGGTCTGGGACTTGAACTGTCATTGGCCATGTGGGAATCCAGCACCTCAACCATGATGCCACCTGCTGGCCCCCTGAGTGTTCTTTTAAAAATGGCTGGGACTAGCAGATGGTGTAATGGTTGGACTCCCACATGGCTGGACTCCCACATGGCTGACTGCTGTTCAAGTCCTGGACCTGGTGACTTGAAATTCATACCAGGTGTGTGTGCGTTTATGTTCAAGATCCTGAGAGGAGACTAGAGAAGGGATTGCAGTGTGGCCATCCCCCTGGGGTGTGATTTCTCGCTTTCTGTCTCCCTTGAACGCATGCACCCTAGAGCAAAAATCTTTTTCTCTTTCTCTGTCTCAAAAAAGAAAAAATGGATCCAATGACATCACTTTCTTGCATAAAAACACTCATTGCTTTTAGAATAAAACTTAAGAGTTATTGTGGCCTGCAAGACTGTGCATGTTTGGTTTCTGCCTTCCTGTCCAGGCTCATTTTGAATCAATCACATCTCTTTACTTATTCTTTTTTAGCCACAGCAAATCCCATCTTTTTTTTTTTTTTTTTAATTTTTTTACCTTCTGGAGTGCATAGTGTCCTTCCCATGTTAGAACTTTCCCATAGCTGTGTTCTGTTTATAATGCTTTATTTTCCATGCCTACTAAGTTGCTAACGCCCTGTTTATCACATCTCAGTTCCAGTGACATTTCCTCCAGGAAGTCTTTCCTTATTTCTACACAGACCAGAATAAGTTTTCTTACATTAGTTGTCATTGCACACTTTCTCCAAGTTTATATCATATTTATAGTGAAATGCTTGTTTCTTTAGTGAATGACTATATCTTCATTTGTCTGTGATGTTCCTAGAGGCAAGGCATTTTGGCATTCATTGTATCTTTTAGCATAGTGCCTGGTACATAGAAAGTACTCTAGAAATACTTTTGAATGAGAGACTGATTTTTGTAGTTCTTATAAATGGGCAGCTGGCCAGGGAAAAGGAAAAAGCCCATAGAGAAAGTTTTCTGGAGGAGGTTATAAATAAGTTGAATCCTAAAGACTATGTAGGAAGACAACTAATAATTAATAAGGTGGCTTCTGAAAATATTAGGTAGATTAAAAATGCCTACTGTCTGATATATCAGTGCTTTACATAGACACCAGTATATTTATCCCGCAAGTTTGACAGTGTAGAGAATTCAGCCATCTGAGATGATATTAATTAAATGCAGTATTACATTTGTATCTGGAGCTATATGGAAGTGGAACTCTGGACTGATGGTAGAACTCCATATAGAGACCTTGCTGAGCTGACCCTGAGCTTGGTTCCTAGCATTAATAGATGAACTCTGTCTTGTACCTTTTCCTTGTCTTGGTCTTGTGTGTTTTTTTTAATTAATTAAAAAAAACTTTTTTTTACTCTGGCACCTTTGAAATGAAAGCTCTATTCTGTTTGATAACATAGAGAGCCATCCCCCTGTTGCCCAAAGTAAATTTTTGACCTTAAACTGAGGCTGGGCAGCTGGAAACCATCATGAAGTTCGATATACCTTTCTGATCTTTGTGGGAACATGGGGAGAGACAGATACTTATTAGCATATTGCAGTAGCTTATATTCAGGAGAGGCAAAGTTAGATTACTGTTAAGCATATTCTACTTGAGAATGGAAGAGTTCAGTTTAGAAATAATTTTATCAAAGAGTTAAATAATCTTGGACTCATTAGAGCTAATTCTTCACTGTCTGAACAATTTGATCATGAAAACAAATAGATGGAAAACCTTATTCCTAAGAGTTCTTTATTGCCAAGGGTTTTCTGTACTAGTCACTACAGATAGACACTCAAATACGCATTACACAAAGTAATCATTATACTTATTATTTTTAGAGAGAGAGAAATTTCTAGCAAATAGAGACCTGTGCTTCTTCTTTAATCTTAGATTTTGTTAGCTCAAAAGACAGACAGCTTTAGCGATCACATACCTTGGGTTTTTAGGAATGCCCATTTGGGATGATTATTGGTATACAATATTAGTCATTGTATAATAATGGCAGTAATAATGGTTATGGTGATGACCTCTCACATAGTTAGAAATCAAGCAGGAGATTGAATATAAAACACAGGATTTTGGGGAAGGATTGGAGTCTTCATTTGTTCTGTCAAAGATTGATGTATTTGGTGGGTCTAGAAGGGATGAATATTGTTATCATTGGAAATAATGAACGTTTGAACTTCTGGTACTCAGGAGGCTTAGCATACTAGAGCCCATTGGCATAAAGTGTTATATTTCCCCAGGCTTCAGCTGAAGGAAGACAGTCTGGATGAGTAGTTTGCTGGCATACGCTTCTTGAATTGTTGGCTATTTGGGTGTCCACTTTTATGTTGAGAGTTTCATGTTTTAATGACAAAAATGTTTTTTGGAAATTATAGCTTGGAAAAGAGAGTCACTTTCCTGCTTCAGCAAAAAGCTAGGTAAAGCAATGGTGTGGGGTAAAGTAGCTCTGGAGTTTTATATTCAGTTTGTATGAACAGTAAACAGAGCATCTAAAATAACCACTTGCACATTGCAACAAACACATCATCATTTGCTTAAAAAAGAGTTATAATTACAGTTGACGAAGCACGGACACCATAAAAAATGCATTAGTTTGGCTTGACACATTAATTACCTGTTTTTGCAGATGTTTTTATGTATTGTTGTGTGAACAGTTTACAAAATAATTACAGGAAAGTCATATGGAAAATAAACTAAGTGGGTGGTTTCTCATCTAAATATTTTCATTCATGTGAATCTGTGTGAGGCACAGCTGCTCTGTAGCAAAAGCAGAGAGATAGATGAGGATTCTCAAAGGGTTTTATTAGATGATCTCTGTCATCAGTATCACCACATTTTTAAAAATATCTTTAACCAGTTAAAAAAATTAAATTGGGAGGGTTGGCTTAATCCCTATAATTACTGAAAAATCTTTGGTTCTGAACAGAAGAAACATAGATATTTATGAGTATTTTAGAGTTAACCAAAAAACCATTACCGTAAAACTTCTGTTATTTTAACGTTAACAGGTTACTAAGCACTTTGAGAAAGGGTTACTCTTTATTTTCTAATTACTCAAGTTACATAGTTTTTATAATGTGGCTTGTCAAATTATAATTAAACTTTAAATTGTGGACCAGCAGTTGGCGTAATAGCTATGTCGCTGGACTCTCATGTAGTCAACCGCAGTTTGAGTCCCGGACCCAGTGGCTTAGACTCATGCCGGGCATGTGTGTGTCTATCTTTCTGGTGAGCACATGTGCCCTATAGCAAAAACCTCTCAAAAAAAAATTGTATATAAGTTGAAGGACATTCAGCTTGTTTATTCTCTCTTATGAGATATTGAAAATATAAATCTGCTTTTCTTAAAAGCTTACTGTGATTCTATCGATGGTCTCAAAGTGAAAAATAACCATGTGGTTGTTTAGATTTTTTTAAAAAATTTTTTTGAACTTTATTTTATTTATTATTTATTCCCTCATTCGTTCATTTTTTCATTTATTTAAATTTGACCAGAGAAGGATAGAATGAGAGAGAGGGGAGGAAAGTGAGAAAGCAACCTGCCAGGTCTGGGACTCAAACCCCGGTTGGCCATGAGCACATGTGCCCTATAGCAAAAACCTCTCAAAAAAAAATTGTATATAAGTTGAAGGACATTCAGCTTGTTTATTCTCTCTTATGAGATATTGAAAATATAAATCTGCTTTTCTTAAAAGCTTACTGTGATTCTATCGATGGTCTCAAAGTGAAAAATAACCATGTGGTTGTTTAGATTTTTTTAAAAAATTTTTTTGAACTTTATTTTATTTATTATTTATTCCCTCATTCGTTCATTTTTTCATTTATTTAAATTTGACCAGAGAAGGATAGAATGAGAGAGAGGGGAGGAAAGTGAGAAAGCAACCTGCCAGGTCTGGGACTCAAACCCCGGTTGGCCATGTGGGAGTCCAGTGCCCTTAACCACCGCATCACCTGCTGGCCCCTGGTTGTTTAGATTTATTGTACCTTTATAGACAGTTAAGAAGCACATCTTTCAAATTGGTAACTATTATAAACTTCATTCTGTCTATGTAGTAGTTTATAATTACTTAGAATATTTGTGCTATATTTCCCTCATTGATTTTCTTGTAATATAGTTTTATTTATTATTATCATTTTTCAATTTCATGAGAGCAAAAGAGAGAAGAGACTATGAGAAAGCAAGTTGCCAAATCCAGGACTTGAACCATGGTCAGCCATGTAGGAATCCAGTGCCTCAGCCTCCTTGTCACCTGCTGGCTCCTCTTATGTTTTTTTTTTTTTTTTTTAATAAAATATTATGCCATTTCTGGACTGTGTTTCTTTTATTCTTTTTTTTTTTTTTTTGAGAAGTTTTTGCTATAGGGTGTGTGCACTCGCCAGACAGACAGAGAGAGACAGAGAGACAGAAAGCGAGAAATCACGCACCAGGGGGGATGGCCATGCCACAATCCCTTCTCTCAGGATCTTGGGCACACATGCACACACATACCCGGCGCAAGTTTAAGCCACTGGGTTCAGGACTTGAACCGCGGCCTACGACGTGGGAGTCCAGCAACATAGCCATTATGCCAACTGCTGATCCTCTCTCATTCTTTTTGTAGGCATTTTAGACACCTAAATAATGAAGGTAATAAATAATTCTGCATGTATCTCCTGACATGTATGTTATATAACATGTTGATATATTCAATCTTACTGAAGTTAGAGAAAGGCACTAAATTATCAAGATATCTATAGACATGAAGGTATCATTATTAGACTTTTTTCTTTTTTTTTTTTTTTTTGAGAGGTTTTCGCTATAGGGCGCATGCACTCGCCAGACAGAAACATAGAGACAGAAAGTGAGAAATCAACCCCCGGGGGGATGGTCATGCCGCAGTCCCTTCTCCTCCATTCTCCTCTCGGGATCTTGGGCATGCACGCACATGCGCCTGGCGTGAGTTTTAAGCCACCGGGTCCAGGACGCGAACCGCGGTCGACTACATGGGAGTCCAGCGACATAGTCATTATGCTAACTGCTGGTTCCCTCATTATTAGACTTTTGATAATGGTGAAATGTAAGTGATTTACTTATCCATTCATTTGTTTAACCAGATTTTATCGAATATCGCTGAGATAACTATATACGATTATATGCCTGGAACGTAATAGATAACTCAGTAACTGGTAGGCATCTCTCCTGAAAGAGGAAGGGGTAGGAGGGGAAGGAATAAATGGTATGAAGAACTTTTTCATGCTGGGGGCTTACTTAAAGAAAGCTGAGTGCTGAGGAGGGCTTTTTCTGTTTTCCTTAGGTTGTTTAATGTGGTATACTTTGGCAGTATTGCTTGGCTTGTGTTTTGAATTGTTTACATGTGGAGATAGGTATGTTCCTGTTCAGGCATTCTGAAGAAAGATGGAATAGAGTCTGTCCTAATTCTGATATCCATGAAATGACTTTGATATTTAAGGTAGGGGATACAGTGAAGGAGTCTCTGAAACTCCTAGGTTTGAGAATAATACATTGTTTATAATCAGTAATTATCTTGGTCACTTTACATCATCTCAATGGAAAAATATGTGGATTGGTATCGCGGCATCAAGAAAACAATGACTGGACTCTAGATTCTTCCGTAGATTTTCTACTTGGCTGTGCAAGAATGAGCAAAACCCTTCTGGGAAGTGGGGGCATTTTCATATTTACCAGTGAAGCAGGTTACAAAGTATTAATTTATGTGGAGTTTTATTTCCAAATTGTCCCTTATCTTATTTTTATTCCATCTTATAAGGTAAGATTTTTGGCTCTTTATTTTCCCTTCAGTATCTCATTAGCTCTTTTAAATATTTTTATATTAATCTTTTAGAAGCCTTTTGGTTTTGTAATATATGGGAAATTTAGGATATTGTTAATATTATTACTATTTGGATACCAGTTTATATCAGCAAGAGACTGGCCAGGCAATACTGTTTTGAAAGGAGTAAATTTATAGTCTTCTGGGTATTCTCTTTTAAAATCACAAAACAAAGAAAAATAAGTTAGGGAGCAGGAAGAAAGAGGGCTGTTTCTGTAGGCTCTATGATCTAATGATGTGCTGGTTTTCATTACTGTCAGTATTAGTGATAGTAAAACTGCTAAACAACATTGGAAGCAATCAGTCTCTGGGCATGAATGTTGTTAAGACTTTTGCTTTTATTATTTTTTGGTAACTCTTTGAACTAGTGATCACATAACAATTGGTTTTGGAAAAAAAAAGCATTAATGGGGGTCAGTTAACTGCAAATGGGTAGCAGATTCTCTGACTGACCTCTTCATGTTATGCATAGAAAGGCAGATGGCTTCCGAGTTGAGGCAGACGTGGCGAACCATAAGTTATTGACTATGCTTCAAGGTTGCCTTTTGTTGTCAGAACACTTAGCATAAGGCAGAAATGGTAGACTATACCTGAAAAGAACAAAACACCATTAAGGATAATAAATCAGTACTTAAAAAAAGTATAACTGCCAAGGCCATCTCAAACAGAAATTTCTTTTATGTGCCTAAAGTTGTTTCTTTGTAAATTTTTAGAGAAAATTTTGCTATACAGCGCATGTGCTCACTGGAGAGACAGAGAGACAGAAAGTGAGAAATCACTCCCCGAGGGGATGGCCACGCCCCAATCCCCTCTCCTCTATCCTCCTCTCGGGATTTTGGGCATGCACGCACACGCGCCCAGTGTGAGTTTTAAACTGCTGGGTCTGGAACTCGAACTGTGGTCGACTCCCTAGGAGTCCAGTGACATAACTATTATTTATCTGCTGATCCCCTAAAGTTGTTTTAAAAAATATAGTAAAATAAAGGCAAAAACAAACAGCTCGTTCCAGCAAGCCAAGATTGATTTGGGTATTCTTTCTAATGTGATAAATCTGAATGAAACCAAGAGTGCTTGACTGAGCACACTAGCAGAGGGCCATTTGGAGAGCATACGTGGAATAGAGAAATAGAGATAAGATAAAATATGACCAAGGAAAGTCTTGGGGATTAAATTATGTGCATGTAGTGAAAATCATATATAATCAGAACAGCCATACAAATCTCTGTAAAGTTGCCAAATTTACAGATATAGACACACTGTCTTTTTTAAGAATTATTTTATTAATTTTTTTTTTTTCCAATTTGACTAGAGAGAGACAGAGAGAGAAAGTAAGAAAGGAAGTCAGCAAATCTGAGACATGAACCGTGGTTGGCCACGTGGGAGTCCAGCGCCTTTAACCACCGTGCCACCTGCCGGCCCTGGCACAACGTCTTTCAAGAAGTCTAAATGGAGTAGTTCTTCCTATGGCATTGCTTTTTTTTGGTTGAACAATTCATGAAGGCATTAGTTATATTCTTTTGAGCGACTGTGGGCAGAATAAAAGAATTGGAAGAACTTTTTGTTCTAGGTTGTGAAACTGATTTTTATTAATTAGTTCCATGAGTAAAAATGACTTTTTTTTTTTTTTTTCAAATGGCCTTTGTTTTTTAAAATAAATCCTTGGGTAACAAAGTTGTTAGAGAGACCAGTATGTCTCAGAAAAGCCTGTTTTCTTCTGCGTATGTGAACTGTACCTCTTTGCAGCTCTAGTTTTCCTTCACGTTTGTTGTTTTGGGCCACTCTCCTGTTTGTACTCTGCTATGCCGTCTGATGGACACATTTTTTCAAATTCTTACCTTTATTTGCTTTTCATCTGTGTTCCTATACTCATCCATACTTGTCCTGTTCTCAGTATTTTTCTGTTCAGAAACAGTGGAATAGTAAAACTCAAATTCAGTTTTATTTATACTGTGGAGTAGCTTAGTATAATCCTGGAGCCAATTTTCTTAATTCTGAAAGAGAGAAAGTCGAACTTCGGTAAATAGAATGTGATACAGAAGAGGTGCCAAATGGTCCTGTCTTCTGGACTCGCTTAGAATGTTCAGATTCTGTCATCTGTAGACCTTGCCTTCGTGAAACTTCTCTTGACTCAAGCCAGACTTGGTGCCCTGAGAACTGAAGGATAGGTAAATCCAGTGTTTCTATAAATTTCAGCAACTTTGGAATTTTCTGTTTCTTCTCAGTTAACATCCTATCATTTTATAGATCATATCCTATGGCCACTTTTTATCCTGATCAGAAATCAGGAAGATGAAGCAAAGAGATTCAGGTTGTGGGCCAGATGGTGGTGCAGCAGTAAAACAACTGGGCCCACATGGGAAGGTCCTGTGTTGGCATACCGGGCCCTCCTTCAAATGCTGAGTGTGTATGCTCACATGCCTGTAATCTGGGCTGATGGAGATTGAGGGTGGGTCTCAGTGTGAAGATCTTCTTTGTGGTGCCTGTCTTTCTGTCTCTCGTTCTCTTTGTATCTCTGTGATGGTGGCAATAAATAAACTTAAAAAAAAAAAAGAGGATGGAAGGTCCTGTGTTGGCATACCGGGCCCTCCTTCAAATGCTGAGTGTGTATGCTCACATGCCTGTAATCTGGGCTGATGGAGATTGAGGGTGGGTCTCAGTGTGAAGATCTTCTTTGTGGTGCCTGTCTTTCTGTCTCTCGTTCTCTTTGTATCTCTGTGATGGTGGCAATAAATAAACTTAAAAAAAAAAAAGAGGATGATTAATCTACGATGGTAGAAATAAATAAACTTAAAAAAACAAAAAGAGGATGATTAATCTTGAGGATAGCATGTAGAATTGATTCCACATAAGATATCTTTTATAACAAACCCGAACTTTTTGACTTAAAAATGATTAATTAATAGGAGCAGTTATGTTTTTTCGAACACCAAAGCCCAGTAGAAATTCTTGCTCTATCTGAATGATTAATAGAAATATAGAGAAGCTCATTGAAAGTATTGGTTTATCTTTTTTTTTTTTTTTTAAGAGGATTTTGTTTTAGGTTGCATGTGCTTTCCTGAGGCAGACAGAGACAGTGAGAAGGAAAGTGAGAAATCATCCTCCCAGGGAAGATGGCCATGCTGCAATCCCTTCTTCATTCTCCTGGGATCTTGGGTACACATGCACATGGCCTGATGTGATTTTCAAGCCACTGAGTCCAGGACTCGAGCTGCAATAGGCCATATTGGGATTCAGAGACATAACCACTATGCCATCCACTGGCTCTAGTATTGGTTTATCTTTAGGTAGAATGTAAACTTTGTATCTACTTCAAAAAGCATTTAAGTGTGTTACTGAACCATAATAGATACATAACCTGATAGGGCATTGAAAGTTGACGTTAGATTCCAAGTTTTTCTTGAATAATAATCATCATGGACTGACTGTGTGTGTGTGTGTGTGTGTGTGTTTGAAAAATGAAATCCAAGCAGTAAGAAACCTAGCAGGTTAGAGAGTACATTCATCATTCTTTTTCTTTGCCAGAGGGCACATGCACTTGTGTGTGTGTGTGTGTGTGTGTGTGTGTGAGAGAGAGAGAGAGAGAGAGAGAGAGAGAAAGAAAGAGAGAGAGAGAGAGAGAAAAAGTACCCCTTTTTGAGTGTGGTCATGTTATAATCTGTTATTCTTAATTTTCCCATCTTTTCAGGATCCTGGGCATGCATGCACATGTTCCTAGTGTGTTTCTCAAGCCTCTGGCTCTGGGACTCGAACCATGTGGTCAGCCGTGTGGGATCCAGCTTTCTTAAATACCAGGCCATGGACTTTCCCTAAACACTTTTTAATCAATTAAAATCTCTGTAAGGTTGCATTTATCAATAATTTGATCAGTTGTCTATAGATTCTTCTTTTCTCTCTGATACTCATAGACATCACTAAACATCGAGCAGCAGAAATTTGCAAGAGGTGGTATTCATCCTTGGCTACTGCTTCTGATCAGCAGTGGTTGCGGCTGATAAAGAGGGAATCATAATGTCTCTATCTAAGATTGCATTAGAAAAACAGTCCAGTATTTCTATCACTTGGTTGTACTTTCTGGAAGCAGAACTGCCATCATCAGCAGGAGTCCATTTCGGCTGATGGCTTCTGTTACTTCTTTCTCTGTTACTATGGAGACTGCCTAGAAAGAGGCAGAAAAACCAAAAGTTTAAAAAACAGTGATCTGATTACAATATTTTTTTTGTTGTTGTTATAAAGCACATTCATCTTCTGGAGAGAGAGGGACAGAGACAGGGGGAAAGTGAGAAAGCGCCCCCCAGGAGTGGGGGCCACTCCACAGTCCCTTCTCCTCCATCCTCCTCTCATGCCTGGAGCAATTTTTAAGTCGTTGGGTCTAGGACTTGAACCATGGAGTCAGCCATGTGGGATCCAGCACCTTAACAACCATATCACTTGTTGGCCCATAAAATACGGTTTGTACTCTAGCTTAATCTAGATAATCCATAATCTTGGCATTTTTTTAAAGTAAGGGTTTTGTATTAGTTTATTTTGGTACAAAGGTTTTCAAAAATCCTTGCATAGTTTTTTCATACTACATATTTTCCATGAATCTTTTGAATATCCTGTATATCTGACTTCTGATAAAATACATCTAGTTCTCAGTACATATTTAATAGGAGAGTGTTAGAATTTAGAGAAGTGAAATTTATGGGGGTAATATTTAGATCTCATTGATGTTAAAAACTTTGATATTTGTTCCCACTTTCAATATCTTTTTAAATTTTTTAAAGTTTACTCACATTTTGCTTTTATGAGTGAGAGATAGAGAGAGACTGACTGACCAACAGGTCTTGATGCCACAATCCCCGCCAGCTTCTGCCAGCCCCAGATCACAGGCATGCGTGGTGTTCTCAGGTAGACCTCCAGACGTGAACCTGAACCCTTCCCTGTGAATTAGCCTCGCACGAGCATCACATTGTACTGCCGCACCACTGTCTGGCCACCAGTGTATGTTCTTTTCAGTAAGTCATGTGAACAGTGAACTGGGTGAAAGAATATTAACCTTTGGATTGGCTAAAAGAAAGCTCACTCATTTTTCACAGGTCTAGACTTTTGTTTTCTCCTTTTAGGAGAGTCAAGCCCTACCCGTCGAGAAGCTGTGAAGAGAAGAACAGCTGAATATCTCATGCGAGCTGAAAGTATCTCTGGCCTTTATAGAAAACCACAAGTCGATGATGTATCTCAGGTGTGTCTTATATTTTGTTTATATTTTCATTAGCCACATTCTGCTGTCTCCTCTCTTACCTTTATTTCTAACTAGAATGTTAAAGTGTGGAATTTTGTGGCTGATTTTCTTTTTTAAACTTTTTTTATTTATTATTATCATTATTCTTTAATTTGCCATAGGGAATATGCACTCACCAGAGAGAGACTGTAGGGGGGAGTGGGGCAAGAGTGAGAAAGCAAGCTGCTAGGTCTGGGACTTGAAGCATGGTTGGTCATGTGGGAGTCCAGCACCTCAACTACCATGCCACCTGCTGGCTCCTGTGACTGATTTTTAAATAGTTATTGGTGGAAGGTAAAACATTATTGCAAATCACCAAAAGTGAAGTAAAATGGGTCTTGCTATCTCCTTTTTGGGCCTTTTGTTAGTTCCTTTCTGTACCTCTTAATCTTTCCATCTGTAGAGTGACAGTAATTGTACTATTAAGATACTTACCTGTATTTGAACTTCTTGAAGTAATATTTTTTAAAAATATAATTCACATATGGTTTTATTGAATTATACTAAAAGTATTCATAAGCATAAGTCCTGGGGCTGGCAGGTGGCATGGTGGTTAAGGTCACTGGACTCCCACATGGCCAACCGTGGTTTGAGTCCCAGATCTGGCGGCTTACGTTCTCACTTTCTTTCTCTCTGTCCATTTCTGGTCAATAAATAAATAAATAAAGTTAAATACAAACAAAGTTAAAAAGAAAAAAGCATAAGTCCTGTGAGTATCTGCTATCGGGCACCTGGAATTATAAAGGCATAGCAGGGGTATTTAGGGTTATTTGCAACTACATCTAGTGTAAAACATTGAAAAATGAGAATTTTTTTTTTTTTTTTTTTTTTTTTTAAGATTGTTGCTATAGGCTGTGTGTGCTTGCCAGAGAGACAAAGAGACAGAAAGTGAGAAATAGGCACACTAGCCCAATATGTCTTTTTAAGCTGCCAGGTCCAGGACTCAAACTGTGTGGCTGACTATGTGGTATCCAGCTATTTTTTTTTTTTTTTAATTTAGGTATTATTAATACCAGAGGGCATTGTGAGTGAGTGAGGGGTAGATCATACTCCCCAATGAGGCCTGGCCATGTCCTGAAATCCTTTTGTTTTTCTTCCATTTCTCCATCCTGTCAGAATCCTGGACTGTGTACGTCCCTGGCATGTTTTTCAAGCTATTGGGACTGGGATTTGAACTGTGGTCAGCCTTGTGGGATCAGACTCCCTCTGTACAGCACTGCTATGCCACAGGCCAGCCCTAGATCTCATCTTTTTAAAGTGGACTATTTATCTAAACATATTCAGCCCCTACTTTCCATGGGATTGGTTACTCTTGTATGTAATCTTGATGTATATATTCTCAGATTTATTTTTGCAAGTATTAACAAAAGCATTAAATAATATGGGCTTCTCTGAACTCGTTAGAATAAATTTACCTTGTAGGAGTAGGTGACATGGTGGTTAAAGGTGCTGGATTCCCACGTGACCGATTGCGGTTTGGGTCCTGGACCTGGCGCTTGCTTTCTCTCTCTCTTTCTCTCTCTTCTTCTATGACCCAATTAAATAAATAAATAAAGTTAAATAAAATAATTCTTTTAAAAATTTTACCTTGTATATTAATATTTTGGAAGTCTTAAGAATTCAGATTGCCAGTGTTCTGTTCATCCCATTTACATTAACTTTGAACGTTCTTCCTATATTTACTCATTTTGTCTCTCTACTTATATATCACTGTTATAGTTTCCCATAGGCACTTATTTTTTTTTTTAGAGAGATTTTTGTTGTAGGGTGTGCACGCTTGTTAGAGAGACAGAGAGACACAGAAAGAAAGAGACAGATCACCTCCTAGGGGGATGGCCCTGGTGGCCATGCCACAGTCCCTTCTCCTC
>NW_006202691.1:2202262-2244398 GCF_000334495.1 Tupaia belangeri chinensis
GGGACACCCCGCCCGGGCCACGCCATTTACTGCTCCAGTCAATGAGGGGGACTTTATTGAGGCCGCAGGGCCATGGGGCTCGGGCAGGGGCTGCCCTGCGGGGAGGGGCCTTATTTGACCTTCTTGGGACGCAGGTTGTTGGTGTGGCTGCATTTCTTCTTGCGGCAGTTGAGGGCATGGGGATGCAGGCGCGCATAACACTTGTGGCAGATCATCTTGTCGCAGTTGTACTTCTGGGCGAGCTGGCACAGGGAGGGCTCTATGATGCCGCCTCGCACACGCAGCACCAGATGGAGGGTGGACTCTTTCTGGATGTTATAGTCAGAAAGAGTGCGGCCATCTTCCAGCTGTTTGCCGGCAAATATCAGACGCTGCTGGTTGGGTGGGATGCCCTCCTTGTCTTGGATTTTGGCCTTGACATTCTCGATGGTGTCACTGGGCCTGACCTTGAGGGTGATGGTCTTGCCCGTCAGGGTCTTCACGAAGATCTGCATCTTTGCGTCTGCTGCTCAGATGCGGCCACCAACCCTCAGCATGAGTTTTAAACCATCGGGTCTGGGACTCAAACCGTGGTTGACTACATGGTAGTCCAGTGATGTAACCATTATGGCATCTTCTGGTCCCAGTTGTCCATAGGCACTTTTAGGGAGCATTCATTCCTTAGACAAAGAAATATATAAAGCCTCCTATATAGTTTTTGACTTGGAGACTAGAATCCTGAAATATGTCAGTCAGGATGTTCCTTCAACTATAGTTTCTAATGAAAATAAACTGAAGAAATCTAAGTTAGGTCAGCAGATTATAGTAGGTTATATATGAATTCAGTAAGCATCTGTTAAGATTTCCGTATGTAGTGTCAAACTATTAATAGATAGTTGGAACTGTGCAAAAGATGACAGTCTGTACTCTAACAAACCGTGTAGCTTAATTGAGGACCTACATATGTACGTAGTGCAGGAACTCAAGTTATAGAGAGTGGTGGGAGCAGGTGACATAATGGAAAGCTGTATCAGAAAAGGTAAAAAGGTTTGCCTACTGAATCCAATATATACGATGTTTTTCTGTTCTCAAGCAAGGATGCTAGAGGAGAATTGGCATGACATTTTTCTTTTATCATAAACATTTGCTTTTTGTTTTCCCTTTTTTAGGTTATTCTATTAAGACTGACTCTTATTGGTCAGGGGTGTACTTGATTTCTTTCTTTCTTTTTTTCTTTAAAGAAAAATTTGTTTGTTTATTTCTTCTGATGGGGAGAGGTACCCCAAGTAGGATCTTCACTCTGCAGTCCACCCCTATGTCTTACCTGGCCCAGATCACAAGCACATACATGTGCACTGGCATGCTCAGGGAGGTCCTGGGACACAAACATAGTACCCTCCCACATACGTCCAGTTGTACTCCACTATGCTACCACCTGGTCCCATCTCGATTATTTTCTTATCTATAATTTAATTTAAGTTAAATGTCTTCCAGAGATTTATGATTGGCTTGGCAGGTTCCTTATGTATCCTCTTTAACCATCTTTGTGTCTAAATCCATTTTCCTCCCTCCCTCCCTTCCTTCTTTCCTGACACAGAGCTTGCATGTTTGGCAGAGAGAAAAGAGAGAGAGAGAGAGAGAGAGAAGGGGAGGGATAAAGCAGTCCCACAGTGGGGCATGGTCTGGCCACAATCCCATGTTCTCCATTTTTCTATTCTTTTGGGATTTTGGATATGCATTGTGCATCTGCACAAGCTCTAGGCATTTTTTTTTTTTTTGGACACGTTTTTGCTATAGGGCACATGTGCTCACCAGAAAGACAGAGACAGAAAGCAAGAAATCACCCCTCAGAGGGATGGCCATGCCGCAACCCCTTCTCCTCCATTCTCCTCTCAGGATCTTGGGCATGCACGCACACACGCCTGGCTTGAGTTTAAGCCATTGGGTCCGGGACTTGAACCGTAGTTGACTACGTGGGAGTCCACCGACATAGCCACTATGCCAACTGCTGGTCCTAAGGGCATGTTTATTTTTAACCATCAGGGATTTAAATTGCACGATCAACCATGTGGGATCCAGTATGCTAGGCTATGGGGCTGGGCCTGGGCCTGAATTACGGTCAACCAATGAGAAGATTGGTTCAAATGATTTCTTAGGTTCTTTTAGCTCAAATTATGCACAAAACAGATGCTTTTTTTTGAGTAAATATACAAGGATTTATTTCTAGCCTAGTTAAGAAAAAAGGAAATCCTTTTTGATCTCCAAAATTGTTTAAGTCTTTATTCCCTTCACTATTTAAGTCAGTGTCTTGCTCTGTCATGTTCCTCTTGCCTCAGTATTCTGAGTAGCTAGGACCACAGGCACAAACTACTGTGCCTGGCTTTTTTTTTTTTTTAAATTATTTATTTTATTTTATTTATTCATTCATTGATTTTTTTTTTTTTTTAATTTGACCAGAGACAGGGGGGGAGAGTGAGAGAGAGAGAGAAAATGAGAAAGCAAGTCACCAGATTCAGGACTTGAACCCTGGTTGGCCATGTGAGCATGTCCAGCGCCTTAACCGCCACGCCACCTGCTGGTCCCTGTGCTTGGCTTTTTAAGGTGGGCGGGAAATTGAACCCCAACCTCCTCCATGGCCTTGGCCTCATGAGTAGTGGCATCAAACAGTGGCATTATTCCACCGTGGCTAGGCTTCTGTCCAAGCTTTCTGTGGTGGTTTAAGCTTTGTTTTATTGAACTTTAGAGGCACTTAATGTAGTAAATAAAAAAGTTCTGAACTTCCCAGTCATTTATATTAATATCCTTTTCAAAAAGGACAGAAAGGGAAAAAAATCACTTATGCAGTTTTCACATAAAAAGGAAATGAACTCTGTTTGAAGTAAAAGTGAACTACTAACTGAAGAAGACAGATTTCCTCTTCTTTTTAATTGTAGATGCCTTTGAATTATTAAAGAGTTAATATTGAAAGGGGATGTTCCTGGAAAAAGACTTTGAATAGTGTTTTTGCTATTTTTAACTGTAAGAATTTTAAACCTCAGATCAATGAAGTTTAAATAAAGATAATAAATGAGCTAAATTTAGAACAGAAAAGACTGTGTAGTTTCTGAACTATGAATACATTTTTATCATGCAATTACAAGGTATGGTTGAAGATTATTATATAAAATGTATGCCTTTCCTAAGTATTCTATAGATTTCGAGTACACTTGCCATAATACTATCGCAGGCATTTTTCTGCTGTGCATTTTGTTTGCTATATTATTAGTTGGCATTTTTCCATTCTTCTTTAGAAAATATTTTAGAACAAGCATTCTTTCACCTTCAGTGAGACCGGGGCTAACCAGAGACAGCTACAGGGACAGTCATTATCAATAATAGGACTGCAATTAAGTGTCAGGCTTGAAATGCGACCTAAGTGAGGCTTGGGAGACTGGGTATTAGGGTTAGTTTGTCTGTCAACGTCTTTGCAAAACCAAAAAGCTGTAGGTGAAACTAAGTTAGGAGCCTTAGTGTAGTTAGATTCCTGGATGCTTTCCTTTTGCCCTTCGTTAATACTTTTCCCCAATAATGGTGACTTTCTCTGGGGCTTTTTGAAGAGTAGGTAACCTACTGCAAATGTGCTTGGTGAACCAGCAGCATGAGTCTCACCTGCAAGCTTGTTGGAAATGGAGAATTTCAGGTCCCTACCTTAGACCTATTAAATCCTAACAGTGTTCTCACAGGATGTGCACACGCATTGAAGTTTGAGAAGTACCACACCAAGAGATTGGTAAGAATAGATCTCTTTAGGACCAGGGGGATAATATCAGGTGGAGAAGACTGTGGGCAGGAGAAACAGCAGCTTTTGAAAAACAAAACAAAACCAACCCAAAACAGAAATAAAGGGCTGCTTCACTTAGCCTTTTGGAGAATGGAGAGGAGAAATAGGAAGTAGGTTTTAGCTAGTGTGCCAGTAACGCCAATCCACAGGTTGATCGCCAGGGAGCACAGTGTCGAGAAGAGCTGTGAGAGACATCTGCCACGGCCCGACCAGCCGAGGGATACGGGCTTGCTTCAGCTTTCGAAGATTGTTGGATCATTATACATTCATGCCTCTCTCCCCGCCGTGCCCGTCTTTAGTCCAGGTAGAGATAAATGCAACTACTCTTTGCATCTCTAGGCATCTTCTGCTACAGTAGGTCATAAAGTGAAGATTTTACTTATTTCTTTAGAGAAATCAGCCATGTTTCCTAGAAATATGCTATCTGCTCTCCATTTATAATGGGCTGAAGTTTCTCGCGACAGCGTTATTTTATGAGATTTTGTCCCCTCTTAGCCATTAACCTAGTTTTATCATCTTAGATTGCTTCATCTTGCTGTGTCTCTGTTTTCTCATCTGAAAAAAAAAGTGAGAATATTGAACTTTGTCTCTAAAGTCTCTTTCTGTTCTTAAAATTCTGTGGATTTATGTTTCCTTTTGCCATCCGAAGAAAGGAATAGATCTATAGGATTCTATCCAATATAAATGCTGCATATAAGAAATGCAAGGTTTTTTTTTAATTGATGATTTTATTTCATGATCGTTCTTTGTTCATTTCTCTGATCTTAAACTTTCAGAGATGGTTAAAGTAGGAGAACTTTAATGATCACTTTGCTTTTGGTCTTGCCCCATTTTCACCATTCCCATCTTTGGAGAAGTAGCCTTATTAAATTGCTGTTTCCATTGGGTTAATTCTCATACAAAAATGTGTTGTCTAGACTGGAAAATATAGTCTAGACTTTCTTGGCATTCAAGGTTCATAAAATCAGGTCCTGATTGTATACCAAATTTGATTTTCCTCTCTTCTCTAAACATTTTTTCTCACCAGGCCAGTGCCTTTCCAATTCTGTTCATAATATCCTTTTTCTAACCTAATTTCCACATAGTATTTAAAATCACCTTTAGTACCACTTCTTTCTGGTACCATAGTTTATCATATACTAATTAATGACTTACTCCTTTTTTTTTTTTTTTTTTTAGAGAGAGAGATTTTTGCTATAGGGCATGTGTCCTCACCAGAGAGACAGAAAGTGAGAAATCACCCCCCTCCCCCCAGGGTCAGTGGTCATGCCGCAGTCGCTTCTCCTCCATTCTCCTCTTGGGATTTTGGGCGGACATACATGCACACACTCCAGGCATGAGTTTTAAGCTGCCGGGTCTGGGACTTGAACCGTGGTCACCTACGTGGGTAGTCCAGCAACATAACTGTTAATGCCATCTGCTGTTCCCTTGTTCTGTATTTTTAAAAGAATGTTTTATTATTATTTAACTTTTTCATGTATTTGTCTTCTTCAAATAAATTGTGAACTCCTTGAAGTTATGAATCATGTCTTTTGATGATTTATCTTCTATTCAGTTAGTGTGCATGCATGTAGTAGATACATGGTAATTATTTATTGAATGGTGAAGTAGAGATTTTATCTTTTTTTTTTTCCTGTTAAAATTGCCTAACCGAGGCACTAATTTTTTGGGGGAACTGAAAGGTCCAGTGATATCCATGAATAAGACGGTACAATAGGAGATAGGGATGTTGGAGGCATTTAGCTATATTTTCACATGCAAATGGAAGGGATAAAATATTATTTAAAATAGTTTTTTTCCTCTGTGACTTTCCTCTCCCATTTCTTTTGCCAGAATCACAAGCAGTCTTTTTTTTTTTTGGAGAGGTTTTTGCTATAAGGGTGCATGCACTCTCCAGAAAGATAGAGAGAGACAGAGACAGAAAGCAAGAAATCACCCCCCAGGGGGAATGGCCACACCACAATCCCTTCTCCTCCATTCTCCTCTCGGGATCTTGGGCACGCATGCACACGCGCCCGGCGTGAGTTTTAAGCCACCGGGTCTGGGACTTGAACCATGGTCGACTACATGGGAGTCCAACGACATAGCCATTACGCCAACTCCTGGTCCCTAACAAGTAGTTCTTACTCTTTCTTGATAATGAAGCAGAGGAAGGTAGACAAATTTTTAATGATCAGAAGGTGTGGTTTAGTAGAAAGACTGCAAGCATTAAAGTATGGGAGTTCCTTGTCTGGAATCTTCCACTGTATCTCTCTCTCACCACACACCAACACCCCACCATTCTGACCTATTAATTATTAATCTGGAAAAGGGGAATGATGATAATAACTTTCTGTAAGTAAACACTTGGGATATTATATATAAATTAGATAAGAGAGATTATTTCTGTTTTATGTCTATTTACATGTATAATATTAAAATATCTTGCTAAGTGTCTTTATATTTAAAAAATTATTTATTGTTATTATTATTTTAATTTACCAGAGAGTGAGTGAGAGAGGGAAAAAGCAAGCCACCAGGTATGGGATTTGAACTGCAGTCAGCCATGTGGAAGTCCAGCACCTTAACTACCATGCCATCTGCTGGCCCCTGCTAAGTGTCTTTATAATTTAAAAAATTCCTTTAAGATTTTATGCTTTTAGGGAGGCACAGATATGTTTTTTATGGCATCTTATCCAGACCTCATGAAATTAGAGATTATTTTTTGAAACATTTCCAAGAAGTATATATTAAATAAACTTGTAAAATAATTATTGCTCAGTCCAGTTGCTCAGTATCACCAACTTTCTTTTTTTCTTTTATTTTTTTTTTGAGAGATTTTCGCTATAGGGCGCGTGCGTTCGCCAGACAGACAGAGACATAGAGACAGAAAGCGAGAAATCACCCCCCAGGGGGGGATGGTCACGCCGCAATCCCTTCTCCTCCATTCTCTTCTCGGGATCTTGGGCATGCACGCACACGCGCCCGCCGTGAGTTTTAAGCCACCGGGTCTGGGACGCGAACCGTGGTCGACTATGTGGGAGTCCAGTGACATAGTCATTACGCTAACTGCTGGTTCCAAGTATCACCAACTTTCTGAAGTATCTTTATTAAATGAAAAATCTCTCTTTTTATAACCATATGTCACCCTTTCAGGTACACTGAAATTAGTTTTTGCTTTTGTTAAATCTAAAAACAAAACAAAAAATTACTTGAAAGCAATTAGCATTGCTGCTTGTAGAAAAATTGACAAGTGGTAATTTTCTTAGTTACAAATGATACCAAATTTATCCAGGCAATCCCTCGTCCTTGTTTCTTTCCTTTTCCTTCTCATTTCTGCTTTTTGACTTCATCCGAGGAAACACTAACAGCATGATAGGCATTGCTGATATGAAGATGAATAAGATTCATTTCCTGTTCCGCAAGGTTCTTGGCCTAGCGATGTTGGTCAGCATAGGGACTTGAAGTACCAAATATGGTATCTCAGTAATTCTCTTACCTCGATGCTCAATTAATCATGGGGTCGAAATGTTTCTTCTATACTCTAACAGATTTTTTTATAGCAGTAAGTCTGCTCTCAGTGTATAAGTCCTTATGTCTCCTGTTCTCCTTTGCAACAGCATTGAAATATAAGGATTAACACGGTGGTATTTTCTGTTGTAAATGCCATGTGGAGGTATTCTTAGAGTTTATCTAATCTCATGGTTTGTTTTATATAAGGAAAAGTGAAAAACAGTAGGTGGAAGTTGGAGTTACTGATGTTTTCTTTAGTTTTTGCTATAAGGTGCATGCGCTTGTGTGAGCGAGAGAGAGAGAAAGTGAGAAATCTTCCCACTGGCGGACGGCCATGCTGCAGTCCCTTCTCCTCCAGTTTTCTCCCAGGATTTTGGCCATGCATGCAGGTGCGCCTGGCATGATTGTCAGGCTGCTGGGTCTGGGGCTTGAATCACACAGCTGGCCATGTGGAATCCAGCGCCTTAATCTCCACGCCACTTCTGGTCCCAGGATTACTTTTTAATTTCGTGTGGTACTGAAATACCCATTCCTCTATCTACTGATCCACCCCCCCGCCCATATTCTTTGTAATTAACAGATACAGCTGTTCCAATATTTGAAGAAAAATTTCTCCTGTAAATAATTTCTTAACCCTCAATTTAATGATTACTGTCTATATGATGGAGTTTTATAATTTTCCTCAGTATTTATTTTTTTCTGGTTGAACTTGAATCTGCCAATCCCTCTTAAAACACACAGCATATATCTATAAAGTAATATTAAAAGACTGATTTCATGATGTAAGGAAATGCTTGTGTCCATCTCTGTCCAAATTTATTCCTTACTACATTGTATTTAGTACTTTCCATGCTAAATTACTCTCGAGCCATCTGGGGTAAATATAAGGCTGTGATTGACTGTTGGCCCAGTTATTTATTTGTTACAGAGTTTCATGGTAGCAGTACAGTTCTGAATTATTGCTCTAGAAGCTATATCAGCTCATTAATTTTTCTTTTTAAAATTTTGTTTTCAATGTTATGATTTATTTACTTGCAACTTTTTTCTTGCCTTTTCTTTTTGATTTTCTTTATTTTTTATTTTTTTCTTTTACATTACAGACAAACAGAAACTTCTTCCTTTCATCTTGCCATTCTCTGATTTATGATAAATTTAGTTTCCTTTGGCCTGGCATTTGCTTCAGCAGGCAGTCTTCCTTCAAGTACCTCCCTGATTGATGTATAATCTTTGATATCTTCCATTAGCCTCCAGGATCACTAAGTTCAAGGCCCCCTTGGAACCTAAGGAGCCCTGCCGAGGAGCTGAAGGCCTTCAGAGTCCTTGGGGTGATTGACAAGGTAATTCTTCAGTGTCTCTTCAAGAGTTCACTCATAAATCGACTGCATGCTGACATTCTGTCTTTGAAGCTTTGGATCTTAAGGATATGAAACAAAAGGAGAAAATGACTCAAATGCATCTGCACTTTAAAATAACAAAAGCAGAAGAGAAAAAGCTTTTATCTAAGCAATTCATATAAGGTCATGCAAAATATATTTGAGCTAAAGGAAAAGGTGCATATTTGTTGGCATTCAGTTGAGTAAGGGGTTTGGTTTTATAAAAGTGTTATAGCAGGGTAAAGGTGCATTTTGTGTGAGTTAAGTTTGTGAATCAGTAGTTGCTCAACATTAATTGATATAGTCATTCTAACGGTCAAAAACAAAAGTGATGTTCCATAATAACTACCATTTATTGAGCACCTACTGTGTATCTGTCTCTGTATTAGGCGTTTACGAAAAACAGCTTAGTCCTCACAGTCCTATTATTTGCATCTTGATGGGAAGGTGATGTTTAGAACAGGTTAAGCAACTTGCCCAGAGTCACATAGCTAATTTAGGGTACCTCAATTTTTGTGACTTCAAAAATTGTGCCTTTTGCAATACATGAAGCCCTCTTACCATACACACACACACATACACACAGACTTTTATATTTGGAATAAAAATAAGGATCTAGCAGAGGTATTTGCCATTAAGTATAGGCAAATTTGGTAACATATCAGATATGCCAAATATTAACAGTATTGGGCCTGTCATAAAGTTTATAAGTATCATTTACAAATCATAGACAGTGAACTGTTTTAAATATATTTAATCAACCACCACTTTACCATAAAAAGTAAAAGAAAATACCTGTTTAATATTGACATATAAATTATTTTAGGTATTTTCCCACCATTAACCATCTTTTATGAAGCTGGTTAGTATTCATTTGTAACTCGTGTTCACTGAATGGTTGTTTTTTTTTTTTTTTTTTTTTTTTGAGAGGTTTTTGCTATAGGGTGCATGCACTTGCCAGAAAGACAGAGAGACAGAAAGGGAGAAATCATCCCCCGGAGGGATGGCCACACTGCAATTCCTTCTCCTTCATTCTCCTCTCAGGATCTTGGGCACGCACGTACACGTGCCCGGTGTGAGTTTAAGCTACCGGGTCCGAGACTTGAACCATAGTTGACTACATGGGAGTCCAGTGACATAGCCATTACGTTAACTGCTGGTCCCAAATGGTTGTATTCTAAAATAAGACTATAATTCCATGCTAAAACTGAACAACATGTGCTATATCTCAAGCAACCAAAATAGGTAACTAATAGTTTGAGGCAATTGAAAGGAACCTTACGGTAGATGTTCTGTGAAGTTGTGAAGAGTCTTATTAAATTTATAAAATCACTATTTTTCTCAATTTTGAACTTGAAGAGTTCTAGGCAGTAGGGCTTTTTTCTTTGTCTTCTTAAGAATCTGAAAAAAGGTAGCTAGTTAGTCTAGTAGTAAAGGTGGCTGGATCCCACATGGCTGACTGCATAGTTCGAGTCCTGGACCGAGGAGCTTGAAAAACACAGGCACATGAGCATGTATGCTGAAAATTTTGAGAGAAGGGGTGATCTCTCACTTTCTCTCTGTCTTTTTTTTTTTTTTTTGGAGCGGTTTTTGCTATAGGGCACGTGCGCTCGTCAAACAGAGAGAGACAGAAAGCGAGAAATCACCCCCCAGAGGGGATGGCCATGCCACAATCCCTTCTCCTCTATTCTCTCGGGATCTTGGGCACACACGCACTCATGCCCAGCGTGAGTTTAAGCCACCGGGTCTGGACTTGAACCGTGGTCAACTACGTGGGAGTCCAGCGACATAGCCATTACGCTAACTGCTGGTCCCTCTCTCTGTCTCTTTTTTAACGAGTTTATGTACTCTATAGCAAATTAAAAAAAAAAAAAGTAAAAGATTCTGAAATCTGAAATATTCCCTAAATTTTTTTTTTTACCCCCCCTAGCTTTTCCAGTTTGGAACACATTCTATTTGAGATTAGATGATAACAAAATAGTAATTGAGTAGTTTCTAGGTTCTTGGATTTGTGTGCAAGCAGTATGCCTTCTTGATGTGCTCTGTCTGCCTATATCTTACATTTGTTTCCTTTACAAAGTGTGACCTTTCATGCTCATTCCTATGCAATATGCATAAGTAAGTCACCTTGAAGTCCTGGTAACAGCTATGAGTTTCACAGGGTTGTCTAAACAAGGACTTGACCTTGAAGGAATTCCTAAATTCAGAGGCATAATTGATTAACTTACTTTGTTACCCTGGGAAGTGTGTTGGAATTTAGAAGGTGACATTTAACTTTTCTAAGGAGAGAGAAGCAAATATGGATGCCGAAAATTAATAATCTTTGCAAATAATCTGTTTAATCTGCTACATTTTTAAAAAGAATTATTTAATTTTATTAATTATTATTATCATTATTTTAATTTTACTATAGGGTATGTGCACTCACCAGAGAGACAGAGAGAGAAAGTGAGAGTGGAAGCCACCGGGTCCAGGACTTAAATCACAGTTGGCCATGTGGAAGTCCAGTGTCCCAGTCTGTTAAATTTGTAACATGGTCACTGCTTGTAAAACATGAGTATGTAGTTTTTTCAAATTCAGATTTTTCTTGTGATAGATTCCTTTCCACTGTACTAAGGAATATCTAAAATTTGAGGTTTAAAACTTGAAGTTTGGAAGAGCAGTGCTGAATAATTAAAAAGGCTAGAAAATACACAGGATACATTAGCTCCTACGGAAGACTACTTAACTGATTGTTTCATTATAGTATTTTTTATTTATGAGTTTATTTTTTTGGGGAAGGGGAGACGGTGTGTTTATGCACCCATGAGACACACAGAGACAGAGATAGAAAATGTGTAAATGCACATGAGGTTCTCCCTGCCTTTCCCCCAGCAGAGTCTGGCCATTCTGTAACCCTTTCTTCTATTTCTCTATCTGTCAGAATCCTGGGCATCATGCCCAGGGATTCAAACCCATCAATCATGTGGGATCCAGCTTCCTTTGCATAGATAGTGTTTAACCTCTGTACCGTGGGAGTTGCCCTTATGAATTAGTTTGAGTGTTATCTATTACCTTAGAAAAATACAGTTCTGACTTGTACTATATTAGGAATAGATCTTTACAGACTTTTATATAGAAAACAAATAAAGCAGATTTAGTTATTAATAGCTAGACTGTAAGCTTCATGAGAACAGGACTGTGTCTTTCTTGTTCACTGCTATATTCGCAATATCTAGAATCATGCCTAGCATGTAATGGGCACTCAATAAATGAATAATTATTAATAAATGAATTAATTGAAACGTCAGTCATTTAAAATATATAGAGAGTGACACCTACTGGTGGTATGTGAGACTGCAACCTGTACCATTTGTATAAGGTGACAGGGGTCTTTACCCAGAGAGAAGTAATTCCATGACTGTAGGTAGGTCTAGTATTCAAAGGGAAATTAATAGCTTTCTGTTCTTTAATTGGAATTATAGAATCTTTCATTAACATAGATCTTCAAAAAGAAGTTTAAGCAATAGGTTCTTAGAACGTAAATGTGCTGTGTGCATTCAGAAGCAAGATTGATCAGGCTAGTGAAGGCCCTAAAAATCATATCACATTAAGAACAGTTGAAAGGCCAGCTCTATAGCTTAGTGGTTAAGAGACCTGGGTCCTGCAGGGCCAACAGTACTTCCAGTTCTAGACCTGGGGGCTTGAAAAACAAGGTGGGTGCATGTCCCTAATCTGACAGGATGGAGAAATGGAGGAGAATGGATTTCATTGTGATCAGACCCCACTGGAGGGTACTTCCTCTCTTTTTCTCTGTCTGTCTCTAACAAGTGCATGTGCCCTCTGGTAATTAAAAAAAAAAAAAAAGAAAAAAAAAGAACATAGAGGAAAGCAAGGAGATGTTTAACTTGATAAAAATACTTGTGGTCAGGCCAGCTGGTGTTGTGGTGATTAAGGTGGCTGATCCCACATGACCAGCTATGAGATTCAAGTCCCACACTTGATAACTTGAAAAATACACCAGATGGGCATGTGTGCTTGTGTGTGTGTATGTGTATGTGTGTGTCTGTGTACCTGAAATCCCAAAAGGGGGAAGAAGGAATTATAGCCTGACCATTTCCCATGGAGAGTACTTTTTCACTTTCTCTCCTTCTCTCTCTCCCTCTTTATCTTTCTCTTTCTTTCTCTCTAGCAGGCACATGCACTCTTCAGCAAATTAAATAAAAAAAAACTGAAAATATTAGTTTTCAAATATTTGAAGGCTCTCCTGGATAGAGGAACTGAATAATGTTTTGTTTAAATCTTGATGGTAGAAGAGGCTATTAATTTTGCTGGAACAGCAGGTACAAACTAGGGTCATCTCAGGCAAACCAGGATGTCTGAATTTCTTGGGATAAAGGGGTGAGAATTGCTTGCTAATATTCCCACAGGATACAACTTGAACTAAATGAATACAAGTTCTAGAGAAACACATTTCAGCAGTTAAATACTTCTATTGGGAAAGAGGAAAAGTCCCAAATTAACAATCAGAGCTCCTAACTCAAAAAACTAGAAAAAGACAAAAATAAACCCAAAGAAGCAGAAAGAATGAAATAAAGATAAGAACAGAAGTCAGTGAAATTGCAGATAAATACCATAGAGAAAAATGAGTGAAATACACAAAGCTGGTTCTTCACAAATATCTATAAAATTGACAAACTTCTATCAAGAGTGACAAACAATAAATTAAAACAGAAGACACAATCACTATTAATAATGAAACATGGATAGATCTGTAGCTGTCAAAAGTATAATAAAGGGGGAACCAGCAGTTAGCGTAATGGCTATGTCGCTGGACTCCCACGTAGTCGACCGCGGTTCACGTCCTGGACCCGGTGGCTTAAAACTCACGCCGGGCGTGTGTGCGTGCGTGCCCAAGATCCCGGGAGGAGAATGGAGGAGAAGGGATTGCAGCGTGACCATCCCCCCTGGGGGGTGATTTCTTGCTTTCTGTCTCTAATGTCTCTCTCTGTCTGTCTGGCGAGCGCACGCGCCCTATAGTGAAAATCTCTCCAAAATATTATAAAGGGATTTGTTTTTTGGAGAGATTTTTGCTATAGGGCACGTGCGCTCGCCAGAAAGACAGAGAGACAGACAGAAAGTGAGAAATCACTCCCCAGGGGGGACGGCCACATCGCAATCCCTTCTCCTCCATTCTCCTCTTGGGATCCTGGACATGCACGCACATGGGTCCAGCGTGAGTTTAAGCCACTGAGTTTGGGACTTGAACCATGGCCGACTACATGGGAGTCCAGCAACATAGCCATTATGCCAACTGCTGGTCCCAATAAAGGGATATTATAAACAGCCATATACAGATAAATTGGATAATATTGATGAAATGGACTAATTAATAGAAAAGGACAAACCACCAACCCAAAATACAAAAGGAGATAATTTGCACAAATCTATAACTGTTAAGGGAACTGCATTTACAATTAAAATACTGTTAAAATGAAATCTTGAGGCTCAAATGGTTTCACTAGAGAATTCTACCAAGGTTTTAAAGATTAATCTTATACATTCTCTTCCTGGAAATGAAAAAAGGGAGAACAACTCCCAGTTTTATTTTTATGAGGCAGTGTTATGCTGATGTCAAAATCAAAGATAGTACAAAAAAGAAAACTGTAGACCAGTATAACTTATGAACATAGGCACAAAAATCTTCAACAAAATATTGGACTAGCTGGTATCCTGGCAGTTAAGGTGGCTGGATCCCACGTGGTCAGCCGTGCAGTTCAATCCTGGACCTGTTGACTTGATAAACATGCCTGGTACATGTGCATGCATGCCCAAAATCCTAAGAGGAGAATGGAGAAGGGATTGTGGTATGGCCATCTCCCCTGAAGCTGTGGGGTATTTCTTTCTTTCTCTCTCTGTCTCCAGCAAATGCCTGTGTTCTGTATCAAAACTTAAAAAAAAAAAAAAATCAGATTATCTAAGAACCGTGAGGAAAGTGTAAAAAGTGTAACACACAAGCAGTAGATAAACCAGAAGAAGAGGAAAAAGAGAAAGGAACAGAAGTGCTATCTGAAGCAGTAATGAGTGAGAATTTCCCCAGCTTAACATCAGAAACCAAACCACAGATCCAGAAAGCTCAGAGAACACCAAGCAGATAAACGATAGAAGAGTAATACCTGGAAATATAGATTTACATAAACAAAGGAAGTACATTGTAGAACATAAATGAAGATAAAACTTGTTTTTCTTAATTAATCTAACAGATAAGTTTGTTTAAAATAATAATAACAGTGTATTCAATTTTATATGCTTATGTATTTATGTGCTTATATTGGGTCATTGAAAAAGTCATGGTGCATATTTTGCATGGAATACAAAAATATGTCATGACTTTTCTGATGACTCAATAGGTGCTAATACATGAGTGAAATGAATGGCAGCATTGAGAGGAAGGAAGTGAGAGAGATATTAGTATTACTTTGTAATCGTAAGTTACTTGTACTCCCATGAAGCACTATAATGTCATTTAAAAGTGGATCTGGGGCCAGTCTGTTGTGTGGTGGTTAAGGTGGCTGGATCCCACATGTCTGACCATGTGGTTCAAGTACTAGACCCAGTGACTTGAAAAGCACTCTGTCTGTGCGTGCACGGTTCTGAAAGGAGAGAGAAGTGGAGGAGAAGGGATTTTAGTATGTTCATGTCTCATGTTTGGAGTTTCTGTGCTTTCTCATTTTCTCTCTTTCTGACTCACACCAGTGAGCACACATGCCTTGTAGCAAAAATTTTTAAAAAAGAATAAGAGCAAGAAATAGAAAGCAGTGAAGAATATGGTAGATATTAATCTAACTATATCAATAATTGGATTAAATATCAATGAACTGAGTATACCTGTTGAAAGATTGAGATTGTTTGGACTAGGAGATGGTGTAATGGTTATGTCACTGGACTCCCACATGACCAGCCATGTTCAAGTCCCTGACCAAGAGGCTTGAAACTCACACCAGGCCTGTGTGCATGCATGCCCAAAATCCTGAGAGAAGAATGGAGGAGAAAGGACTGCAGCATGGCCATCCCTCCTGGGGGGATGATTTCTTGCTTTCTATCTCTCTGTCTCTCTGTCCCTCCAGTGAGCACATGCATCCTATAGCAAAAAATCTCTCTTTGAAAAAAGAAAAGGCATAAAAAGATTGAGATTTTCATAGGGGATGGAAAAAGCAAACTGAACGCTAAGCTGTCTTTAAGAAACCCACTTTAAATACACACACACACATAGATGGGGAGGGATGACTGGTAGAGTTTAGAGGAATTTTAAAACTGTGACAGGATTCCGTATTATACTGTAATGGTGGATATATATCTTCATATATTTGTTTAAACATATAGAATGTACAGCAGCAAAATTTAGTCCTGATACACATGACAGAATTTGGTTGTGAATGGTGTGTCAATATAGGTTCATCAGTTGCAACAAATATTCCACTCTGGTGCAGGATGTTCATGGTGTGGAGGTTGTGTGATGAATAGTCTTAGAGATAAAGAATCTTCTGTTAGGATTTCTTTAGTATACTTTTCCAGAGTAGGGATCATGGGTCAAATAGTATGGATGTATATGTTAGTCTTTCCAGAAATACTGTGCTTATTGATACCCCTAGAGGTGATAGATGAAGACTCTCATATCCTTACAAACACCAATCTGGCTGGATGAAAATTTGGGTTTTATTATCATCCTAATATGTAATTTTCATTGCTAATGAGGATGTACTTTTTCAAATGTTTAATGACTATGTATGTTTTTTCTTTTCTGAAGTGCCTGTTTTATGCCCTTTTTCCATATTTTTAAATTAAAGGCTTATGTTTTCTTACTGATTTTTAAAAACTCTTTCTGTGTAAGAATGTATTATCAACCTTTGTCTTGCATTTGCAGGATTAGTTTTCTCAAATGCAAAACTTTACCATTGCTTACATTGTTCATTGTTAAAAAAAAAAAGGAAAAATAAGCTAAAATGAAAGGTGTTACTCATCTGTAACTTTGCTGCCCACTGATAACCATTTTTATGTTTGGGTATACATTCCTTCTGTCTTTTTCTGTGCATATACACACGTGAAGGTCCCATTAGCCTGTGTTTTCAAATGAGGTCAGAATGATGACATTACCATCTAAATTATAATGAGTTGGTTACCTTTACCTTCATATTAGCAGAACCTCCTTTACTTTTCATACCCAGAAGTATTTCTGAGAGTCTTTATGGCTCATAAGAGTTTAAGAAGTATGTATCTACTGGAAGCTGCTGTTTTTCTGCCAGTTTTCCAGGTCTCTAGTAGTTCTCTCATGGTCCCCTTCTTGCAGTCATTTAGCCCTTTGGATCCTGGGCACTCATATGGATATCCAGTGTGTTATCAGTTCACCAGACTGAGAATCTGAACTGTAGTCACTGCCATGTGGGATCTAGCATTCTTGAGCTGTGAGTTTGTTACTTCTGTACCATAGAGTAGGGATATTCTTTATACTCCCCTTCCCCCCCTTTTTTTTTAAAAAAAAAAAAAAAGAGAGATTTTTGCTGTAGGGCACATGTGCTCCCCAGAGAGACAGAGAAAGTGAGAAATCACACGCACCCTAGGGTAGGGGGAGGATGACCACACCACAGTCCCTTCTCCATTTTCCTCTTGGGATTTCGGGCACGCATACACTTGGATCCAGCATGAGTTTCAAGAGGCTGGGTCTGGAACTTAACCATGGTTGGCCATGTGAGAGTTTAGTGCCTTAACCACTATGCTATCTGCTGGCCCCCAGCCCTTTTAAAATGTACTGTTGTGTGACTCTATTATTCCTTTAGTTTATTGTGTGCATCGATGCCACAATCTTCTAAAGCAGAATAATTTTCTAAAACCAGTACTTCTCTTGCCTAAAATCTGATACTTTCAGGTAGTTTTAAGAATACAGTTCAAGCTTCCTACATAAACCTTCCACCAAAATTTCCTAACTAAAGATTTTCATGACCTAGCCCTTCTTTTTTCTGTTGATTTTCTTCTTTAAAAAATTATTTAATTTAAATTTATTATTATTATTATTTTGATTTGACCAGAGAGAGAGAGAGAGAGAATGAAAGGGGGAAAGTGAGAAAGCAAGATGCCAGGTCTGGGATTCAAACTACTATGGACTGTGTGGGAGTCTAGTGCCTTAACCACCACACCATCTACTCGCCCTCTCTACGTGGTTCTGCCTTTCTGGATGGATGAAGGTCCCCACAACATACCCTCTTGGTTACTCCCTATTGAAACTATAGGTATACAAATGCATCTTGTTTCACACATACACTTTTACTTGGAATGCATTCCTTTCCTTTGCCTTCTACTTAATTTCCTTTCTTTTTTTTCTTATTGTTTTCTTCTTTTGAATCCTTCCTTGATTTCCTCTGCTATCTGACTTAAATACCTTTTGCTTGTGTTCTTTTTCTTCTTTTTATTTTTTTTCCAGACTTAGTACTATGATATTTTGTAACAACCGAAAGTAGTTGTAAATACTACAGACAAACATCCAAGATGGATACACAAGCTCAGGGAAAGGTTCAGCTGGGAGGGCGGGGCTGAGGCCAGGTTTAGACTAAGCCTTTCAGTGGACTGCTGAATGGACTGGATCTGCTGCTTTGGCTGCGAGCCTTCTTTGATGGTGACAGAACAGGTGGTCACAGGCCTGAAGACACCACAGGTCTGCCTCAGGGCCTTTCGGGAGCACACGAACACATAGGACACATTCTTATTTTCACACAGCAGTGGGAGGTGAAGGATGATCTCCAGGGGCGAGGCATCTGCAGCCATCATAATGAACTCAGAGATGCCTCTGTTGAGGGTTTTAGTGGCCTCATTGGCTCCATTCTGAAGTTGCTGTGGTTACATGATTACTGAACGAGGTCCAGTCGGTTCTTGGTAAGGTGGGCATCTGGGAAGGGCCAGGCCTTTGGATTTATATCAGCCTCTGTCATGGCTGTGGTTTTGCGAGCTTGCCACCCTCAAGGAGAGCCATTGACTGCTTGCATTCTTTTACTATCTTAAACTTATTGTCATAGCAGTCAGCTACATTGTGTAATAGTTTTGGGTGTCATCTTTGTGCCTCTTTCAATTACACATATGACCAAGCATACATGTTGAATAATTTTGAAGAGCATAAGAGACAGTAGGAGGGATTTTCAAAAGTTCGTGCTGGATCAGCCGGTGCTAGGATGGTTAAGGTGGCTGGATTCCTTATGGCCAACTGCACAGTGAGTCAGACTCGTTGACTTCAGAACCAGTCTAGGTGCATGTGCATGGATGCCCACAATCTGGAAAGCAGGGAGAAATAGAGGACAAGGGGCCTGGCTGTCCCTCATGAGGGGTGTTCTCTTACTTCCTTCTCCCTCTTTCTCTCTCTGGTGAGCAGGCACACCCTCTGTCAATTTAAAAAAAAAAGAAAAATGCATGGAGGGGCCAGCACATGGCATGGTAGTTATGTCCTTGGACTCCCACATGACTGACTGTGGTTCAAGTCCTGAACCTGGTGGCTTGAAAATCACAACAGGTACATGTTTGTGAGTGCCCAGGATTCCAGGGGAGAATGGAAGAAAGTGGATTGTGGAGTGGACAGCCCTCCTGAGGGATGACTTCTCACTTTCTGTCTCTCCAGCAAGTGCATGTACCCTGTAGCAAAAAAACTCTTAAAAACAAAAACCAAAAACCAAAGATTTCAAATGAGTCTGTGCCTCAAAGTATCCCTCACCTGCAGCATCAGAGCAAGAGGGTATTATGAACTGAAAATTGTCAAAATATTTCTCATCCTCTAGTTTTCACCTTCTTGCACAAAGTTCACCTGTAGATTGTTGCTGGGGTACTTTGCTGCAGTTGATGAAATTGTCTTGATGTTCCCTATTTGCTTTAAAATACTTTGTAATTTCTCAGAATACATGGTGTTCTTATACAAAATGAATTTTCTAGGTCATATTAAAATACTGCTAAATTTTAATCAATACCAGAAGTTCAGTTCCATCTGCCACAGAACTACAGACTCATTAGAATCATTTTAAAATGATAGCATTTAAAGTTTTCTTGCCCTCGAGCATTTTCTCCTGAATCGGAATCAAGCTACCTTTGACATTGGCGGCTTAGCTGGATATGTATTGCGTGACTTGAGAATGTTGCCCCTGTGTCCATTATCATTATGAGAGCATTTATTAACTGCCTGACTGTGCACTGTGCTGATTCTGAATGCTATGTGGACTGAAAGGGGGCTGAGTGGATATATGTATTTTTTAAGGACTACATTTTCAGGGCACATAAACCAATTCAAGCATATTTCTAGAGCATCTCCAACAGCAGAATGAAAATGTTAAACTGGAGTATTAACGGATAGTGAAGTAGTTTATATCCATAGTAAGTGATGTGAGATATTGAGGTGATGAGGCCCAACACCAGCATCAGATTCAGGACCATGAAATGACTGGGTTCTTGTCTTACACTTAGGGAGAATTAGAGACAGGGACAAAGTCTGCAGCAAAGCAAAGTTTATTGAAGGAAAAGAAAGCTCCCAAGGAGAGAGGGGTCCTAGGAAATGATTGCCAAAGAGGAGATGAGGCGAAGCGTTTTTTATCTAGCAGTCCAAGGAATGGACTAGCTCTCTGATAAGGAAGTGGGCTTCAGAAAATAATTACACGGTTGGGGGGCTGCAGGAGATGGCATAGCAGTTACATTGCTGGACTCCCACATGGCCAACTGAGGTTCAAATTCTGGACCAAGTGGTTTGAAAATCACGCTGGGTGCACGTGTGTGCCTACCCAAGATCCCAGGGAGGAGAATGGAGGAGAAGGGCTTGCTGAGTGACCATCCACACTTCTTCCCCTCCCCTCCCCAGTGATTTCTCACTTTGTTTCTCACTGTCTATGTCTCTCACTCTCTCTCCCCCTGCTGAGAACACATGCGCCCTAAGGCAAAAACCTCTAAAAAACAGTTACATGCTAGTCTAGGTGATTTGTTACCCCATTCTTTTTGGGTTCAAAAACCATATTGATCTGTACTTCTGATTAGAGTATAGTTAGCAAATAGAAACTATTGCCTTTAGCTATACTTGTTTTGAGACCTAATGCAGCCAGCTCTTTGTGGAAATTTAGCCACTGTGACTCCATCTTGGGTAAAGCTTATTGTGTCTCTAGCTTGGGTCTTTACCCTGTCTGTATTAGATTTTTCTATCAAATGCAAATAAGGGTCTAAAACTAAGTACAGTAGACTATACTTTTAATTGAATTAATTTTCTTCTAAATTTAACAGTGTCAAGTCATCACCCTAAGTGAACTTCAGGACTCTAACCAGAAAAATAGAATAAATGAATTCATTATGAAGTTGAATGGCATGAGCTGAACTTGGGCCTGTAAACCTAGAATTTTAGAGTTTTAACCTCTCTTTAGCATAATCCCTTTATGGCCTTGGGCAGTTTCTTCACAAAAACAGAAAACAGACAATCAAAATGAGAATGACAAAGGTGTAGAGATCTAGCTTTTAAAGCATTTGGATCTGAGAAGAGCCTCCTAAGTGGTTGTTTTTCCTAGCTCTTTAGCAATTCTATTTTAAACCTAATTTCTCTATCTTTTATATTCTGCCTTCTGCTATATTTATATCCAGTTTCCTTACAAAGACACACCGTGTCCTTTGGAAACAGGTTTTATGAAGTAATAGATGTATAGCACTAGGATTTGAAAAATTATACAGAATAAAGCTCTTTTTTCATATATATAAAAGACATTTCTTGATAGATTTATTGTTCAGTAAATCATTAACCTCACATCCTAAAATGAGACATCATTGAGGAATAGCTCACATTCATTGACATTTGGCTTATATGAATATAAGAGATTTTAAATTCATGTTTGTGGTTGAAATAATTACCTCTTGGATTATTTACTAGAGAATAATCTATATTTTGCATTGCTCTGGGGCGAGACTAGATTGAGTTGTTTTGCTTAAAGATGTGTAATATAGGGTTTTGCCAAGTGACCTTTAGTGGGAACTAGAGAAGCTTTTTTTTTTTTTTTTTTTTTTTTTAGGTTTTATATTTTTGGAGCAGTTTTAGGTTCACAGAGAAATTGATGGGAAGGTGTATGGAGAGTCTGTAAATATTCTCTTTCCCCGCACATGTATAGCCTCTGCCGTTATCAACAACCCTCTCCAGAATGGTACCTTTGTTATGATTGATGAATCGATTGCACTGACATGTCATTATTAGTCAAAGTCCTTAGTTTACTTTAGGGTTCAGACTTACTGTGGAACATTCACTGGACAAATGTATAATGACATGTGTCCACCATTATAGTAGCATACAGAGTATTTTTACTGTCCTAAAAAGTGTCTGTGCCCTGCCTGCCCCCCTCAACATCTGGTAACCACTGATCTTTTACTGTCTCTATAGTTTTGTCTTTTATAGAATATCATATGGTTGGAATCATACAGTTTATTGTATTTTCATATTGGCTCCTTCACTTAGTAATGCATTTAAGATTCTTCATGTCTTTTCATGACTTCGTAGCTCGTTTCTTTTCAGCATGTAGAGTTATTCTATTATCTAGATGTTCCACAGTTTATCCATTTACCTACTGTAGGACATCTTGGATGCTACCAGGTTTTGGCAACTATAAATAAAGCTGTTGCAAACATCCACCTGGAGGTTATTTGTGTGCGTGTGTGTGTGTGTGTGTGTGTGTGTGTGTATGTATAGGAGTGCAATTGCTGCATCATATATAGTGAGGGTATGGTTTAGTTTTATAAGTGCCAAACTGTGCCAAAGCAGCCACACTGTTTTGCATTCCCACCAGCAATGAATGGGAGTTCCTGTTGTTCCAGATCCTTACCAGCATTTGGTGTTATCAGTGTTCTGGATTTTGGCCATTCTAATGGGTATATAGTGGTATCTCATTGTTTTAATTTGCATATACTTGAAGACATCTAATGCTGAGCATCTTCACCTATGCCTATTTGCCACCTGTGAGTCTTTGGTGAAATGCCTATTAGTCTTTAGCCCACTTCTTAGGTTATTTTCTTTTTATTTAAAGTTTATTTCTTCAATGAGAGAGAGGTAAAGAGAGAGAAAGAGTAGGGGAGAGAGGGAAGCACCCCAACAGGGTCTTCATCCCATGACCCACCTCCAGCCTCAGCCAACTGAGATTTTGGGTTTGTGCATGTGCACGGCAGATACAGGGAAACCTCAGGTCACAAACCCAGGACCTGGCTATGTGGCCTCAGCATCATGGAGCTTTGTGTTACCATTGCACCACCATTGCTGGCTGTTTTTTTTTTTTTTTTTTTCTTTTAATTGTTGAGTTTTAAAGGTTCTGTATATTTTGGATATCAGCCCTTTATCACATCTATTTTTTTCCTGTGTGTGTGCATGTGTGCATATGCATGCATATGTTTGTATGTGTGTGGTGTTTAGACAGGGTCTTTCTGTGTCATGATCCTCCTTCCATAGTCTCCTAAGTAACTGGGACTACAGGTACCTGTATCACTGTGCCCAGCTTTTTAGAGTAAGTTGAGAATTGAACTCTGGCCTCCCATGTGACCTCAGCCTACCAAGCAGCAGTGTCTATGTAGCTACCATGGCTGGACAAGATAAAGCTTTCATACATATTTTTCCCCAGTAGTGACTTGTTTTCTCATTCTCTTAATGTTGTTCTTTGCAGAGCAGATTTTGATTTTAATTCATTTTATCTCATCAACTGTTCTTTCATGGGTGGGTTGTGTTTTCTTTTTTTTTTTTTTGAAGAGGATTTTGCTATAGGGCGCGTGCACTCACCAGACAGACAGAGAGAGATAGAGAGACAGAAAGTGAGAAATCACCCCCCAGGGGGGATGGCCACACTGCAATCCTTTCTCCTCCATTCTCCTCTCAGGATCTTGGGCACGCACGCACACGCACCCGGCGTGAGTTTAAGCCACTGAGTCCGGGACACGAACCACGGTCAACTACACGGGAGTCCAGCAACATAGCCATTACGCCAACTGCTGGTCCCTGGGTTGTGTTTTTGATGTTGAATCTGAAGTCATCACAAGGACCACCCCAGTAGTGCAGTGGTTAAGTGCTGTGCATTGGGAGCCGGATCTCACATGATTGAGTGTGGTTTGGCTCCTGACTTCAGCGGCTTGAAAACATGCTGGGCACACGTGTGCACATGACCAAAATCCTGACGGAAAAGGGGAATGAAGAAAGAGAGATTATGGTGTGGCCACACCCCATCGGGGTTTTCTCTCTCTCTCTTTCTTCTTTCTTTTGCTGGTGAGATCACAAGCCCTCTGCAATTAAAAAAAATACAGGTGTTGCAATATTCAGAGTAATTTAAGCGGTCTCCTATGTTACCTTCTAGGAATTTTATAGAGTTGTGTGTTACATTTAGGTCTGTGATCCATTCTGAGTTAATGTCGGTTAGAAGTGTAAGGTCCGTGCCTAGGTTCATGTTTTTACATGTAATGTCTGGTTACCTCAGAGCCATTTGTTGAAGAGACAATCTTTGCTCCATTGTATTGCCTTTGCGCTTTTGTCAAAGATCAGTTGAGTGTATTTATGTGGACCTCTTTCCAGGTTCTTTATTCTGTTCCATTGATCTATTTGTCTCCTTAGCCAATACCACATTGTCTTTATTACTGTAGCTTTAGAGTAAGTCTTGCTGGTGGGTAGTGTCCATCCTTCAGCTTTGTTCTTCTAAAATATTGTGTTGGCTATTTTGGGTCTTTTGTATCTCCATGTAAACTTTAGAGTCAATTTGTTGATATCCACTGGGGAAGCATTTTCAAACTTCGCTTTTGTGATCCTGATGTTAGTCTGTCAGAGACAAACTTTGCCAACCATTTTGTACTGACATTTGGAGGAATGGAATGATGCCGGGATGACTAGCATTTGAATTTTGAGTGAATTATATTCACAAATCTGTTTTAGCACTATCAAAATATGCTTATTTTCCTTTTCTGACATTTTGACTCAGGATATATTTATAACATATCTTGGAAAATAAAGCTACTCTGTGTTTAGCTATTATCCTAGTGACAAATGATGATTCTTTAAAAGTTCTCATGATTATTATTCAAGTTACTAAGTATAGATTGAGTTCACATGTGTAGTGTGTTAGGTTATAGAAACCATGGGTACTTGGACTCAACAAGTTATGGTTGTATTAAGTTTAAATAGAGGCTAGGACAAATGAACTTTATTATGACAGTTCTTATTTTTATGTTTAATAATGCCCTAGTTTTAATTTATTTGTAACTGATTCCCTGTGAAAGTTTGGAAGAATCTTTAAAAATCTGTGCTAAGATTAGAATCGACACAGACTAAGTGCACATATTGCCATTTTAAAACATAATATTCTAAAAAATATTTTCTGTGTTGGTTTTCCTTTAACTCATTTAAAAAGCAGAAAGCAAAGGTGAATCATAAGAAAAATTTGCATTAGTGAATTAAACATTTTTTTTTTTTTTTTGCCAGAGGGTACATGCATTCCCAGGAGGTAGTGGAAAAGGTGGGGGTGGGAGGCAGAAAGGGAAAGTGAGAAAGCATCCCCACAGAGAATGGTCACACTCAATCTTCTCTTCCATTTCTCCCTCCTTGCAGGATTTTGGACATATAGGCACACATGCCTGGTGTTTTTCAAGCTCCCAGGTCCAGGACTAATATGCAGTTAGTTATGTTTGATCCAGCTGCTGTAACCACCGCATCACAGGCTGGCCCAGTTTTTTTTTTTACAGATGAATATATGCCAGTTATTTAGTATTGTAATTAAATATAGTGAGGTTCTAGAGATTCTCTTTTTAAAAGACACCATAACATTATGTTTGTATGAGGTATTGTGGTAAATGGGATCATTATTTTAAACAAATGATAATCTTTGATTAGCCAGACATCAGGGTTTTTTTTTTAAGTATTATTTATTTAATTTTCATTTATTAATTCATTCATTTTAATTTGACCAGAGAAACACACAGAGAATGAGAAAGGGAAAGTGAGAAAGCAAGCCACCAGGTCCAGGACTTGAACCATAGTTGGCCATGTGGGAGTGTCCAGCACCTTAACCACCATGCCACTTGCTGGTCCCAACATCAGATTTTTTAAATGGTATTTTGTTAAGCCCACCTCAACATATATTTTCCTGGGTAACGTTTGAACTGTGGGCATGATACTATCCAGGAAAACAAGCCTTTCATAACAAAGTGCCCTGTTTTTGTGACTGCACAAGAAGTATATGCCTTTATTATTATTCATAAGTAGATTGAAGAAAACATTAAAATTTAATATTTCATTTACTCATTATGTGCTTATTTTAAATAATTATGGGTGATTTTAAAGATGACTTTCAGAAAAATTATGACATAATGACTTAAGTGTATCCCATTAGTTGTAGTATTTCTCTTATCTTTTTGTTCAGCCATTGGAGTCCCCTGTGACCTTGGAGACTTTTTCCGAGGGGCGACTGATGGTTTCCGATGCTCTGTATTTTCTGGTAGCTTGCCTGTTGCCTGCCTCTGGGTTCATCATCCCCCTTATGCTGACTTAGGCAGTATTTCTTCAGTCTCTTATCTTGGGGCTTTGATGCATATGTTCTGAAGGTGGCCACAGTGACTTTGGGTAGCAGCAGATGGTAAACCTTCAGGCTGCCACCGGCTATACTGGTGTTAAGTTGGAAAGTTAACGTTTGATGAAGAATCAGTAGTGCATATGAAAGAGCTTTCACTGCTGAAATATCTTTTAATTAAAAAATTAGCATACTAAAACCTTTGCAAGTGTCTGGGCATTTAAAGAAATTTAAAACGAGTTGTTTTCTTATAGATAAAGTAGTTATTTACTAACTTAATTTTATGTTACTTGTTATTCTAACCTAGTTCTTTTTCCTCTACTACAATTTGTTGGTAGTTAAGAGAGATTAGATAGTTAGGTAAACTATTTTGAAACAGGGGATGTTGTTATGAGTCATAGGCATTTGGATAAATATTTAAACATACTTTGGATTATGGTGTTTTGGATTTTAATATCTAGAAGGAAATGTGGAGTCTGAGTACTATCTCCATACATTCCTGGCAGATTTGGTGTGCTGTCTTCTGCCTTTGAAGGTATTTCTGGATGAAATAGAAGCCTAAAAAACTCAGCCTTTCTCCAAGAGATATTTTACTTTGTTCTAAAAATTAGTTGGTTATTCTTGACTTAGCCACTTATCCACGAAATAATAACCTTTCTGGATTGCTCGCTCCCTTCTTGAGGATGCGCTATGTTGGAAGTTCTAGCACGGATACAGCACCGTAAGCTCCAAAGGATTTTTTGTTGTTATTGTTCCCCTTAAATCTTAGAGAACCTTTTATGCTTTTCTTTATTGAAAATAGGTCCTTGCAGGTATTACAGTAGGTAACAGTATTCTTTAGGTCAAAGTTGGAAGTATCCGTGTTAAATTTTATTCTTCATCCTTGAATCCTTATCAGTGGAATGACTTTAGTGAAACCAGCACAGGTTGGCTTCATGGCATGATACGAGAAGTATCTCTACATCCTGCCCAGGCCGGTGCACTTGATGTCGGCCCTTCTGATGGACTGAAGCTGTAGGTGCAGCCCCCTGTATTTGCAGTGACTGGGCAGTGGTACAGATGACATTGCTAGCCTCTGATGCCAATGAAAGAGGAAGTTAGACCTCAGAGGAGCTCAGAATTGATGCTGTTAGGGTCACCTTGTTTTACAGGTCCTTGTTTTCTGGTAGTTGAAATTTTATGAGATGTCTTTTGAGAATAAGGTGTAGGAATAATTCACAGTGGAAACATGTTTTGAATATTGCAGGAACGCAGAATGAGATAGGTCTTTAGCAGAAAGATGAATAATATTTTGTTATTTTACCTAGGGAAGCAAGACAGAGTTTTAGTGATCTAGGTTTGTTGTTCAAAACAATTACTACAGAAGGAAAACATTGCTAGCTAGCTCCTGTAGGGTTGCCAACACTGAGTGTACACTTAGTGTAGTTAAAAACTCATTTAATACTAGTCAAGTATGGACTGTTTTTAAGAGAGTACAGTAAGTGTCATCTTAATCATTTGAAACTATGTGGAGAAAAACTGTCTTATTTACAAAATTGGGCTCATCCTCTCTGGCTTTTTAATTGAGTTGATTTCATTCTTTCTGGTGTGCTTATTTATGTGTAAATTCCCAGCAGTATAATTTGCACAATTGAAGTCTCATTCGTATTACATCTAGCAAACACAAATAGTACTGCGACACCATTAAGGGATAAGGCTGTGTTTGTCTAATGCCACTGTCTCTGTAGTTTTTCTTTTTTTTTTAATGGAGAGATTTTTTTTTATAAGAATGCTGAAGCTTTTTTTTTTTTAAACTTTATTATTATTATTATTTATTTTTCAGTTTGATTGGACGGAGTGAGAGGGGGAAAATGAGAAAGCAAGCCACCAGATCCAGTACTTGAACCGCAATTGGCCATGTGGGAGTCCAGTGCCTTTAACCACCATGCCACTTGCTGGCCCCGTAATGGAGAGATTTTTGATATAGGGTGCGTGCACTTGCTGTAAAGACAGAGAGAGATAGAGACAGAAAGTGAGAACTCACCCCCCAAGCTGCGATTCCTTCTCCTCCATTCTCCTCTATGGATCTTGAGCATGCACGCACACATACCTAGCATGAGTTTAGGCCGTGAGATCCGGGACTCAAACCATGGTCGAACCATGGAAGTCCAGTGTGCCATCTGCTAGTCCCAGCTTTTCTTAAACTTAAAACAAAAACTTTTATTAATTATCTGGAGTCCTATAGGTAGCTGACACCAATGTAGAGACAGACATTCCCTCAGATTACCTAGATAATCTTTCCTTTTAAAGGAATTGGAGCTAAAGTTATTTTCAGGCATTTCTTTATCTCCAGTGTCAGCATTTAAATTAAATACCTGAAAGGAAGGCCAGCCTGTGTGCAGCAATCAATCTGTGCAGAGGGAGCCAGGTCTTACACGGCCCACCACAGTTCAAATCTTGGCTCAGGAGGTTTAAAACACATGCCGGGTGCGTGGGCATGTGTGTGTGTCCAAAATCCTGATAGGATGGAGAAGTGGAGGGAAAAAAGGTTGCCGTGGGACCCACACCCCACTGGAGAGCACTTTCTCTTTTCCTGTTTCTTTCTTTCTTTCTCTTTGTCAGGTGAACAAATGTACCCTCTGGCAATATAAAAAGAATCAAGAATGGGGTAACAGGTAATCCCTACTGAAGAGAACTCTCCATGTTTGCTGTCCACGTATCATCTTTGTAATAGCATGTCTTTTTTCTTTTCTCCAAGTTTATTATTTTTTTTTAAAAAAACTTTATTATTATTATTTAAATTGCTGTAGGGCACATGAGCTTACTGGAGAGGAGAGAAAGAGAGAGAGAGAGCGAGCAAGCGAACGAGCTTCCAGGCCCAGGATGTAAACCATGGTCAGCCATGTGGGAGTCCAGCACCTCAACAACCATGCCATCTGCTGGCCCCCTCCAAGTTTATTCTTTTTAATATGCTTAAAAAACCAATCATTTGATGCTTTTGGTATACTTTCCTCCTCTGTCATTGCAAATATGGTGCCTAGTTAAATATAAGGCCTTCCTTATTCCAGTTCATGGAATAGGCCCAGACCTGTAACCACTTGGAGCTTTTCCTACTAGGTTATGAAAGAAGAGTGGGCAGGTTTCATGATAATGGTGGAAAGGAAGAACAGATGAGGCCAGTCCTTAAGGGATGTGTTGTCTGCTTCTTCTTCCCAGTTAGAAGCAGTCATCCTATATATTAATATGGGCAAAGATGGAGTAATCTCTTCTGTTAGACCATATGCTAATATAGTGCTGATAACTAAGTATGAAAAATGAAAGGGAAAAATACATTAATCGTATTCTTTCAATAAGATGTGCTCTCCAAGATAATTATTTCATGACAGTTTTAGTTTTAGTGCTTGTTTTATCACGAAGTAAAAGGTGGTTTTAGGAGCCTTTTATTGGAAAGGCAATTGTATCAAATTAGTACAAATTAGATTTTTGTCTTTATAAAGGTGAGCAAACCTGTGAGCAGTTTTTAAATTGATGTGTTCTGGTCTACAAATGAACAAATTCTGTTTGAGGGTTAAAGAAGCTATTATTTTGTCCTTTATGCTGACAACTTCATTACAGATTGGCCTACTGTTGGCATTAAAAAAATGTTTGGCTCCTTATGATCTTTGTGCATGCAACTATAATATTAATGCAGCACCATCGCACTGTTCATTAAGAAATGACTTTAAATGAGGTTGAAGCGTGTAAATCTGGAAAGATACAGATGTTAAATGCAGTCGTTTCTCTTTGTGTATAGCCGTATGGCTAATAATTTCCAAGTGGCTAAAGCTCTTGTTAGCAGGAGTGCTGGTGTGTTAAGAATGGCTCTATAAATAACTTTAAGAACTGAAGTTGAAGGTGCTTCTTTTAAAGACTATTGTTAACTAAACATTATTGCCAAACAGATGGAAAGCATTCACCAGCCTGATGTTTTTAGGTCTAATTATATTATCACCAGCCCTGTACGGCTCAGTTGAAGAGGTGTATCCAGAGGCCAATTTATAATCATTTAGCCAACACCTGTTTGGGAGAAATTGACAGTCAAAGGGCACATTTTAAAAAAATCACATATGTTCTTGTGTTGATTGCCTCAATGTGAATGTTGTCTAGTTGCAAACAAACTTGGTAGGAGAAGAAAGTAAATGTAAACAAAGCAGCATTTCCCAGCCATGTTGATCCATCTTAATTTGGCCTTTTTATCTGATCTGCTTCATGCTTCATGGTGAAGTGAGACCAGCAAGAGATATCACTCCTGATTTATGTAGATATTTTCTGCTCAGTCAATTACAAGCCTTTGGGTAGGAGAAGGTTCTTTCCTTTGACTGTGTAGCTTCCTTACCTTTTACCTAGGGAGATTTTTCTGTTTCATCTGTCAATAGAAGTTACTACTCCAACAGGATTGGCTTTCTGGTGTGCACTTCGAAGGCTAATAACTTGATATAAAACAAATAAGACTTAAGGAACACTCAATGTCTACACAGATTCAACAGATGTTCCTTGAGCCTTCCTTTGCAGAGACAGGACCACGATGCCTCCTTTTGTGTTCAGAATGTGTTAATTAGACTTTTGGGGTTCACATTTTGTGAATGTGTTTCCATGCCTTGGAGGCTCAAGATTTCTGGTGAATATATTGGGTCCTAGGAAAAGTCATGATGCATTTTTGCATAGAAAAACATAGAAAAATACACCATGACTTTTCTGAGGACCAGTAGCTTACAGGGTAATTAGGAGGAGACTAGGTCTATCCTATCTGAAAAATAATAAAAACCCAGACCTTTATTTGAACTGATTATCCTGCTCTTTCGTTTTGTTTTTCCTTCTTCTGACATATTTCACTATTGAACGAGGTGTATTTTCACCTCCATTTCCTTACCACTCATTACTAGTTCATGACGTCTAGCTTCTATCCTGAGCAGTTCACTGCATAATGCAGTATGGAAAGGTAGTGCTGACTTCCTAACTGCCTCACTTGGTGATCAGTTCGCAGTCCCCATTCTTCATGACTTTGGTGTTGGGAACAGATAATTATTCTCATCTTAAGTAGACTCTTTCTCTGACATCCGAACCATGATATTTTACTATTTTTTTAATGTACTTTTCTCACTACTTTTTAAAAATAATTATTTTATTTAACTTTATTTATTTTCCTACTTTAATTTGACTAGAGAGAGAGAGAAAGCTGCCAGGTCCAGGACTTGAACCATGGTTGGCCATGTGGGAGTCCAGTGCTGGCCCCTTCTCATTACTCTTTTGGTTGTTGTTGTTTCATCCACTCACAATATTCCCATTTTGTACTTTTCAAATTACAGACATAAATAGTATAGCTTAGCAGTTAAAGAGACAGAGTCCTTGGACAAGGGCTTGGGTTTAAATTCTGCCTCTACCACTTCTTAGCTTTGTGAGCATTGTGAGATTTTATATTTGTTTTCTCTTGTGCAAAATTGGCTAATAAAAGATACCTACCCCTTTGGATTGTTGAGAGCATTACATGATTTCATTCTTTAAAGTCCAGCCCAGTGCCTGGTATAAAGGAAGCATTTCAGGGGGGTACATTCTCATGTCTTCAGCCTTTATTTTTATGGGAAGAAAAATGGTCAAAGATACTTATTTTTGACTTTTATTTTAAAAGTTTATTTATTTCACAAGGGGCAGAGGAGAAAGAAAGAGCAAGAAGCCACCTTAACAGAGTCAGTCACATGTTGTGACACTCCTCCCTCCTCCTGCCACCCTGCCTCAGTCCTTTAGTTGGCCAGAACCATGGACACACACACATGCACTCAATGTACAGGTCAGCCCAGGAATTGAACCCTGATTCTCCACATGGCTTCCAGCACTGCAGTGTGGTGCTTCCAGTGTACCACTGTGGCTGGCCATCCTGACTCATTTTCTAAGTTCTACTCTCATAATTGCCATTTACCTTCTAAATCTTTAGACTTGAATTTCCTAGCCATATGATTATTGAACATTTACTATATGAGAACAATGTATTGTGTTGGGGTGTCAGAAAAGTTATGACACATTTTTGCATAGAAAAACATAGAAAAAATATGTCATGACTTTTCTGATAACTGAATATAATAGAAGAAATCCAGTTTGTATTTTGCTAGTTTTCTATTGCTGTCACAATTTTAGCTGCCTAATACAACCAAATTTACTGTCTGGAAGTTCTGCAGGTCAGAAGTCTGACACGAGTCTCACTGGTGTAAAATCATGGTGCTGATCTGGCTACCTACATTCCTTACTGGAGCCTCTGGAGAAGAATCCTCTCCCAAGCCTCATTGGGTTTGTTGGCTGAATCCTCTTCTTCGCGGTTGTAGGACTAAGCGCTGTGTTTCCTTGCTAGCTGTCAGCCAGAGGCTAGTCTTTGCTTTTGAAAGTTTCTTGTGTTCCTCCCTACGCTTTCTCTGAGTTCCTAGAGGTCTGTCTCCAGCTCCTGTATTTCTGTATCTCAGAGCCAGCCACTGTGTGTCCCTCCCCTGCTTTGAATCACTCTGATTTTCTGTTTTGTAATATCACTCTTGTGCTTTCCATTTCTTCTCGCAGTAGGCACTTCTCCTTTTAAAGGGTCATGTGATTTGGTGGAGCCCACTCAGATGATCCAGGGTAGTCTCTCTGTTTTAAGGTCTGGACCTTAATTACACCTGTAGAGTTCTTTTTGCCAGGAACATGACATATTCACAGATTTGGAGATTAGAATATGAACATCTTTGGGAGCCATTATCCTGCCTGTGACATATCCAGGAAGAGCCTGAAGTCTGGTCAGGAGGTAGTGGAAAAATAAAACCAGCCTGAAGGGTTAGAGATGCTTTTATGTCGTTTTCTATGCAAAAATGTATCATGACTTTTCCAACAACCCAACATATTAGAAGTTAGTACTGTATAAAATGGAAGAACACAGGAAGATAGCAGTCAGTGTTCCTGAGAGATAGGGTAACATTTGTACTGCATATGGCAAGATGAGTACTTATTGGGTAAGTAGTTGGGAGAATATTACAGGGAGAAGAAGCAATACTGGTGATGACTATAACAACTGGCCACTTTTCTATGGTTATCTCACTGAAATCCTCACAAATGGTAAATGCTATTATTACCTACCATTATAGCTTCTACATATGAAGCTCTGATGTCCTCCTATGTAGAATAGGAATGGGAAAATGATTTCATTGGGTTGTTGAGAGATTAACATTGGGGGCCAGCAGGTGGTGTGGTAGTTAAGGTGCCGGACTCCCACGTGGATGACCTTGATTCAAGTCTTGGACCTGATGGGTTGCTTTCTTACTTTCCTCCTCTCTCTCTGTCTCTGGTGAATTAAAAAATAACAATAGTAACAATAAATAAAATAAATTAACATTGATTTCACATGGCTGAAACATAGCTCAGAATAAACATTTAAAGCATGGTATTAATAGGTGGAAGAGAGTAGCCGGTGGATAAGAGAACTGCTTGAGGTAGAGTTGAGTTGACTTAGCCACTGGTTTTGAAGGTAGGAGACAGTGTTCAGAGCAACTTCGGGAGCTGTTTGGTTTGGAAGCTTTCATGGAGGTTGCTGTTGTTCAGTATTGTAGGAGGAGGACCAAGGGTTTTGTTTGTTTGTTTTTGGCAAGGGCGGGGCTTTGAGAAGACTAAGGGTTGAATGAGTTCAGGGGGTACTTGTGGAAATATTCTATTGAAATTAAATGATAATCTAAGTACTGTTGCTTAAACACTCAGAAGAGAGATCAAAGATGAATTTGTCACTGTTTCCTAAAATTTATCATGTCTAAATGAAATTTACCCATCTTCTGAAACTGGTTTATCATCTTCCCTTTTTTCATCATTCTTTCATTTTCCAAAACTTAACGTTTTTTTAAAAAAGTCCTGACTCCTAGCTCTCCATATTCAGTGAGGGGCTGGTGATGTTTGACAGCCAGCTCTCTGGAGGGGAAGAAAAAAGCCTCATTCACAGTGTTCACTGATTACTGTGGTGTAAATATTCCCATCATGGCCAGTTTTAGGATGTGGTTTCAGCTTAATTTGCGCTACAGTGGCAGAGCTGAAGAGCTGCAGCAAAGACCACATGAGTCTGCAAGGTCTAAGACAAATACTTTTGGGCCCTTTGTTTGCTTGCCCTCTTTTGCCATAGTATCTCCAAAATAACAAACTTTTCATGTGGTTTAATAGCTCCCTCACTAGTTTACTCCTTCTATCAGGGTAGAAGTGAGGTGAGTAGTTCAAGAGAGCATTGTAGAAGGTTGTGAGGACCTTGAGGTCATTTTATGAACGTTAGAAATTGAGAGGAATGACGTGATCTAGCTTATGTTTTAAAAAGAAAACTCGGGGGGTTGAGAATAGACCATAGGGCAGCGAACAGGGAGATGGTTGGGGGAAGGCCACTGTTGTAGCTAGCTGAGGGTTAGTCTTTGTCTGGATCTGGGTAGCAGCTGTGGAAGTGGTCAGGTGAGCTCAGATTGTGGATCCATTTTGAAAACAGAGCTGACAGGATTTGCTGATGGGAAAAAGAGATGTTGAGGACAAGTCTAGCATAGAGAAACAGCAGTAAAATGATTCCTTAGGCCAGTACCTGAATTAGTAGTTGCTTTATGAAAGGTTTTAGGAAGAAAATTCAGTGACTTTTATTTAACTGCTTTCTCTCAATCAGTTTTTCCATGAAGAAAAATTCTTTATCTAAAATAGTATTTACTTTTAAGAACTGCATTTAAAATAAATCCAGGGTCGCTGTGTGTAGGCGCAGGTCATGGGCCGCATGTCAGCCGGCCCAAGGGGCCCTCTCTAGCTAGGTAAGGCCGCTCACCAGGGCCTTGGAGTCTGTGCTGCCATGGCTAGCCAGTTGCAGGGGATTCAGCAGTTGCTGCAGGTGAGAAGCGGGCTCCCGAGAAGGTATCCAAGACCTGCAAGTGAAAGAACTGGAGGCTGAAGCAGGCCAAAGAAGCAGTTCAGGCTGAAACTGAACAGTACCATCTGCAGAGGGAGAAAGAATTCAAGACCAAGGAAGCTGTGGCTCTGGGATCCCACGGTAGTTGCAGCACTGAAGTGGAGACGGAGACCCAGGAGAAGATGGCCATCCTCCAGAACTACTTCCTGCAGAACAGGGACGAAGTCTTGGATAACCTCTCGGCCTTTGTCTGCGACATCTGGCCAGAAATCCATGAAAACTACCGCATAAATGGATAGGAGAAGAAGGAAGTGCCTGTCCCATGGATTGGCATCTTAGATGCCCTCATGGAATATGAAGCATTATGGAGCTCCACTTATATTCTAGGGAAAGTCATTAAATTATTTCTGTACTTTATATAGCAGGTCCTTTCAGTTTTTACAGAGTAGCAAATCTAGCTTCTTTGTATAGATTTAGAACTTACTGAAAGAATTCATCTTTTACCTCATATTTCTTAGAAATTTAATGGGTATATGTTGTTTTCCTATGCCTGTAGCTCAAGCAACACATATCTCAATGTTAACTTTTTATGTTTTAGATCTAGTAGAGAAGGAATGTCTTTGAAGAAAGAAAGGGATTAAATATATGTGTATATATATATATTTCCCCAAGTGCTTTCTTAAAGGTCAGAGGGCTTTATTTATGAAAAAGTAGTGAGTAGTTACTTGTAACCTGTGTGAAGCAGCAGCCAGCCTTAAAGTAGTATTTTCTGGCTAAAGGATAGAATAGTGAGTACTAGTGTTATTGTTTGGGCTGCCTTTAGTTTCTTTTAATCAAAATAGTAGATGATAGAATTCACGAACTTGTTATGTGTTATTACTTGGTATACTGATATCATTTAAAAGTAAAAGACTCTTTGTCATAAAAAAAATCCAGGAAACCTATTCATTCTAAAATATGGTATTTTTAGAAAAAAAAACAATAATAAATCCCATTTTGGGTGAGACTTTTGATGCTGTGATTTGGTGATTGAAAAAAATCTCTTCAGAAATTAACAATTTGGGGGAGTCAGTTTTCAACCTCTGCCCCTCAAAATCCTTCAAGTTTAATTTGCACAAGTTAAGAGCTAATGTTTCATTGTATTTTGAGTAAAGTATTATGTATGTCTTTTATGTAGGTTTTACTTGTATTGGACACAAGGACAGAGCAGACATTCATCTTAAAAGTAAGTAGAATTTGCATGTTTAATGAATTAAAAATTTTACTTTTAAGTCATGCTTTTGAAAGGAAAGATATTTGATATTTTATTTCTTGAATGATTGAATGTTCTTTTTATGTTTTATACTTTTTAAAATTTTTGCCATAGAGCATATGTGCTCAGAGAGAGACAGATAGAAGGAATGTGAGAAATTACTCCCTAGGAGGGATGGTCACACCTTGATCCCATATCCTCCATTCTCTTCTTGGGATTTTGGACATGTACGCACACATTCCTAGTGTGTTCTACAAGCTGCCGGGTCTGGGACTTGAACCATGGAGTCTGCCATGTGGGATCAAGCGCCTTAATCACTACACTACCTGCTAGCCCTGTTTCCCCCCACCTCGCCGCCCCAGATTTTTGCCATAGGGTGAGTGTGCTTGTTGGAAAGAGAGACAGAGAGAGGGAAAGTGAAAAATAACGCCACCCCCTGGGTGGGGTATGGCCACGACACAGTCCCTTCTCTTTCATTCTCCTTTTGTGATTTTGGTCATGCATACACAAGCACCTAGTGTGATTTTCTTTTTCTTTCTTTCTTTTTTTTTTTTTGAGAGAGAATTTTGCTTTAGGGTGCATGTGCTCGCCAGAAAGACAGAGAGAAACAGAGACAGAAAGTGAGAAGTCACCCTCCAGGGTAGATGGCCATGCTGCAATCCCTTCTCCTCCATTCTCCTCTCAGGATCTTGGGCATGCATTGCACACGTGCCCGACGTGAGTTTAAGCCACTGGGTCTAAGACTCAAACTGCAGTCAACTACATGGGAGTCCAGTGACATAGCCATTACGCCAACTGCTGTTCCCCGCCCCCCCGTGTGATTTTCAAACCACTGGATATGGGACTTTAACTGAACAGTCACTCGTGTGGGATGCAGTGTCTTAAACACCATGCCCCAGATCCTGAATGTTCTATTGTGTTTGTAGTGATTTGTATTTATTTTTCTTTCTGTTCTTCCATCACATTTAATAAATACTTTGTAGCATTTATTTAAAAAGAGATTTATGTTATAGAGTATGGAGGAAATAATTTGGTTAAGTTGAATAATTTGTTTGCTGTTTAAATGTGTGAGTGTAGTTTAAATGCATTTCAAATACACTTTGTACAATTTGTGAGGATGACATACAGTCTCGTCTTTCATTATGACTATGGTTCTTTTTCTTTAAAGAGAGATTTTTGCTATAGGGTGTGCACTCACTGGAGAGACATAAAGTGAGACACCCCCCCGCCCCCGGGTGGTGGCCATGCTGCAATCCCTTATTCTCCATTCTCCTGTTGGAATTTTGGCGTGAGTTTTAAGCCACCGGGTCTGGGACTCTAACTACAGTCGACTACGTGGGAGTCTAGCACCCTAATCATTATGGCATTTTCTGTTCCCATGACTATAGTTCTTAAGAGCTGAAGTTTTACCTTAAATTATTTTCCTTGTGTTTGAAAAGGGTATGATCTATACCCTGATCCTCTTTTTTTATCTAAATTCAATTTTGATTCTATAGATAATTGGGTTTATAACTAAATGAATAAAGAGAGAACAAAATTTCACTTTTTCAGTTTTGTAATTGTATTTGGAGTGGATTGTGATGTACATGTTCTAAAAAATCCTAACTTTGAATATTTCTGTAGCATCCAGAAGGTGAATTGATTAATTTTCTATTTCTTTTCCTCACACTTTTTCTTTTTGCTGATAAGGCATGACAGTAGGTCACATTGACACATACCGAAACACATTTCTTCTTATGAATATACTTAATCGCTGACCTTTCCCCAGTTTTTAAAACTAAGGTATAACACCAGAAAACACACAGACCTTGTTCCTTCGGAGAAGACTTCATAGTTTTTGCACTGTTTTGAAATAGAATTTAAAAATTGCCTGTTTAATCTAGGAGTACCTTCATGTGTCAGGCATTTGAATTGATTTCACAATGTCCACCGCTGTAAAGATATACATAAGTAAAATAAAACTTAAGAAAAGGTCATAGGGAAATAACTGTGTGTCATCCTGATGACTTAGTTTGAGAGCATCTCTAATAAAAACACTGACCCACGTAATTGATTTTAATGGCAGCTTTGTGGCATCTTCCGTTCTCTGGATTCACGCCAGATGCCATCAGCAGAGCCTCCAGGGACTGAGGGGCATAGAGCAGCAGATGAGTGGTTTCTCTGAAGCCCAGAGTAACTGGGATAGATTAGTTTGGTTGATAAACACAGAGCACAGCAGGCTCCAAAGGCAACTGAGGGTACAACTGACCTTTTTGTTCTCTGTCAGGGTCTAAGGAAAAGCAGTGAATACAGCAGGAACAGAAAGACCATCATCCCCCGCTGCGTGCCCAACATGGTGTGTCTGCACAAGTACATCATCTCTGAGGAGTCGGTGTTCCTTGTGCTGCAGCACGCAGAAGGTTGGTTTGCAGTTTAGATTGTTTACGGAGTGAAGGCTGTCACCCACTCAGCTCTTTTTATTTCTGTCATGTCCTTCTTTCTTCCATCATCACATGAGCAAATGAAATACACGAAACACATGCAAGATACTGTTTCCTATGGCTCTCTGCTCCTCCTCCCTCCTTTGAGCTGTGAGGGAAAGCGAAAACCCAGGTGAACAGCAGATCGCGTTTGCACTGTAGACCAGTCTCAGATAAACTTAGCTGCTTACTTTCTCACAGAATTTATCTCATGCAACGAGAGCTTCAATGTAAACGTGTGTGCTAAGTGGGCTAGGTTTTATTTTAGAGATTTTATTTTGTTCTCTTATTCTCTGCCAAAGATGCATTTATGTTAGATGACTAAAAGGAAAAGCATCCCCCGAAGAATTAATTAATTACCGCCTTTCTTCCCCCCTTTCTTTTTTAGAAGGCAAGGGTGTTTACTTAACATCTGACATTACCTAGTTATTCTGATCTGGGTTTTTATGAACGCAGCCATTGGCATCACATATGGGTACAAAGCAGAGGCACGCTGCTCTGCCTTCAAACTATTCATGAAATCCCAGCTCTTCGTAGAGAGAACAGGTGGCAAAAAATATTATGTTTTGATTTGTTTTTGCCCTTTCACATCTAAATTTAAATAAATAGCCTTTTATTTAGAATGACAGAGTACTGCATATAAATATACCTTCACTAATAAATATTGCCTTTTGACTTTTAAGAGGTGCTCTTAAAATAGTAAGAAAATTCTTACTTTCCATATTTCATGGAGGCATTATCATCTCTGTATAACCAAGAATAAAAACTATTGTGCTTTACTAATAGACATAACATTTGATTTTAATACAGTTTTCCAGGAAAAAGAGTCATTGCTTTCTGGCATGAGGTCTCTTATGATAACTAATGCAAGATTTTTGATGGGGGCAATAAACTATTAATATTGTTTATTATGAAGTACAGCACCAGATAACTACAGATGGAGGGAAGACCTCCATATGCAGTATTTAATAGGAAATTCAGAAGGGGCTCCATGGTCTCTCAGGTATTAAGAGAGTTAATTGCGTGTGTGAATTGGATAACTAATTCACCTTTGTTCAGACATTATAGACAGCTTTTATCTGAGGATACCAGTGCATTACAGACATTATTGAATTAGAGGTCATGTCATCTGATAGCGAAATACAGCCACCTCTGGTGTGGAACAAAATAACTTGCGTAGTAATAATCCATAATAATTTAGAACAAGGTCAGTAGGATGAATGTAATTATAGTCAATATTCTATTACCCAGTGTGGATTATTCATGTTGGAGATTATTTTCAATCCTAGTTTACCTCTGTTATTTGTAGCTGTATCTTCTTGTCTTTCTTCTTTCTTCTTCAAATCTTATCTCAATTTTTTTTGTTTTCTTTTTGCCTTCCTTTATCTCTTTATTTTTTTTTAAAGGTTTTTGCTGTAGGGTGAGTGTGCTTACCTAAGAGACAGAGAGAGACAATGAGAGGAAAAGTGAGAAATCACCTCCCAAAGGGATGGCCACGTTGCAGTCCCTTCTCCTCTGTTCTCCTCCTCCTGGGATTTTGGGCATGCATACACATGTGCCTGGCATGAGTTCCAAGCTGCTGGATCTGGGTTTGAACTATAGTCGGTCACATGGGAGTCCAGTGCCTTAACTATTACCCTACTTGCTGCCCCCCACTTATAAAATTCTTAACAGTGATATTTCAACTGATTTTGTTTTTATGTTATAGAAAATTTTACAATGTCTTAAAAAGACATTGGGAACCAGCAGTTAGCATAATGGTTATGTTGCTGGACTCCCACGTAGTCGACCGCGGTTCGCGTCCCGGACCCGGTGGCTTAAAACTCACGCCGGGCGCGTGTGCGTGTGTGCCCAAGATCCCGAGAGGAGAATGGAGGAGAAGGGATTGCGGCGTGACCATCCCCCCTGGGGGGGGATTTCTCGCTTTCTGTCTCTATGTCTCTCTCTGTCTGTCTGGCGAGCGCACGCGCCCTATAGCGAAAATCTCTCAAAAAAAAAAAAGACAGATATATGATTCAACTTTTCTACTATTTAGGCCATTTTTTTTTTTTTTTTACCAAGTCTCTCTTCCTTTATTTTTGACCAAACCAGACTTCGAATGATCCCATGACTTGGAATTTTTCCTAGATTATTTAAACCTGAGGGGAGGAGCTCTTTTGACTGTTCACTTCAGGTGTCTATTTTTTAGTTTTAAGAAAGTTTTATAATATGAAGATAGTAAATTACAGTGTAATATATAGGAACTCCGGATTCATTTACTATTTAACAAATCTATTGAGAAGGTAGTTTGCATTTTGTTTAATTTACTTTTTACTTAAATTTGTTTCTTCATTGCTAGAGGGAACATACCAGACACACAGAGAGAAAGAACCCCCTCCCCCGCCATGAGGCATGGTCATGCTTTAATCTTTGTTCCTCTATTTCTTTATCCTGTCAGGATTTTGAACACATACATGCTTGGCATGTTTTTCAAGCCCCCAGAACCTTGTGGGATCTGGCTTCTGATACACTATGCTCAACGACTGTGTTACAGAACTAGCTCTTAAAAAAATTATTTTTAATGACATAGGGTACATGCACATCCATGAGAAAGCACCCCCCGTGATGCCCAGTCATGCTGCAATCCTTTTGCCTTCCATTCTACATCGTGCCAGGGTCCTGGGCCCGCGCGTGTGCTTGACACACATACTCAACTTGTTTTCAGGTCACCATAGCTGGGACTTGACATGTGGAATACAGCTCTCCCTGTGCAGTGCTTAACTTCTGTGCTAAGGGGCCAGTCCATTTTGCTCTGTTTTAGATGAACAAAAGACGGGAGAAGAGCCGCCTTTTTCAAATTTAAATTCTTATAGGAATCAAACAGAAAAACTGACAGCAAGAAGATACTGGATAATAATAAGGTGCATACTATCTTTTTTTTGACTGTAGGGCGCTTGTGCTCTTTGGAGCGATGCAGAGAGATGACAGAAAGTGGGAAATTGCTCCCTGGAGGGATGGCCACGCTGTATATAGTCCCTTCTCCTCTCGGGATTTTGGGCATGCATGCACATACACCGGGAGTGAGTTTCAAGCCTCTGGGTCCGGAATTTGAACCACAGTCAGCCATGTGGGAGTCCAGTGATGTAACCATTACATTGTCTGCTGTCCCAGAGTGGATATTATCTTTAACACAGAGAGGTCTAATAGAGAACAATTTAGGGACTATTCTAGATTAGGTAGGCAAAGGAGCCCTATTGGAGAAGATGACATGTAAGTGGAATTCTGGCTTTTTTTTTTTTTTTTTTGGGGGGTTTTTTTTTTTTTTTTTTTTTTGGTGTGGTGT
>NW_006202691.1:2244513-2244921 GCF_000334495.1 Tupaia belangeri chinensis
CACGCACACCCCCCCGGCATGAATTCCAAGCCACTGGGTCTGGGACACGAACCTAGGTCGACTACATGGGAGTCCAGCGACATAGCATTATGCTAACTGCTGGTCCCTTAAGTGGAATTCTGAATGACAAAAGACAGAACCATTTGAATGTAAGGCATGAGGGTCAGAGTAAAAACAAACTTGAAATGTTTGATGAACAAGAAAGAACACTTGATTAGAATGCTGTAGGTGAGGGCAGCAGTGGTATATGGGGCAGGCAGGAGCCTTCTGTGGGAGGGTATAGACTTTGGCTTTTATTTTTGTGCGTTGAAAAACCATTGGAGGGAACAGCAGTTAATGTAATGGCTATGTCGCTGGACTCCCATGTAGTCGACCGCGGTTTGAGGCCCAGATCCAGTGGCTTACACT
>NW_006202691.1:2244995-2247737 GCF_000334495.1 Tupaia belangeri chinensis
GGTGACTTCTTGCTTTCTGTCTCTTTCTGTCTCTCGGGTGAGCGCACACGCACTATAGCAAAAACCTCTCAAAAAAAAAAAAAAGAAAAACCATTGGACATCTACAGTGGTGACAGAATCCAATTTACATTTTCAGAAGACCACTTGGGCTGTTGTATAGGGAACAGGTTGTTTGGAAAGGCGAGAAAAGAAGCAGGGAAAAGGCTAACGGAGTAGTCTAGGTACGAGCCAAGATGACGATGCTTCTGGGATCCCGGTAGAGGTGTTCTGGATTAAAGTCAGTGAGACCTGTGATGGCTCCAGGGTTAGGGAGCGAACAAATCCCAGGAATTTCTTGGATTCATCTTGGGTAATGGAGTGATCTGGATGAGGAGCAGTGCGTTATCTTTAAATACCAGTGACACTTTTCTTGGCTATTGGGTTAGCAGGTTGCACATCTATCATAAGAAGTCAGTCCCATGTGTGTGTGACTTTTTTATTACTAATGTAAGCCTTGACCGATTGTTTTCTCTATAATATGAATGTTTGAATATGAGGGGACTTCAAAAAGTCTGTGGAAAAATGGAATTAAAGTACAAGTTTATTTTGGTACAGAAGTTTTTTGAGGGCCAGCAGGTAGCATGGAGATTAAGGTGGCTGAATCCCACATGACTGGCTGTGCAGTTCGAGTCCCAGACCAAGCGGCTTGAAAACACATTGGCATACATGTGCACATGCCTAAATCCCAAGAGGAAAATAGAGGAGAAGGGGTTGGGCTCTGGCCATCCTTCCAATGGGTTGTTTTTCACTTTACCTGCCTCTCTCTACATCCTTGTCTGTCTTTGGTGAGCATATGCTCTCTATGGCACAAAATTAAAAAATTTTTTTTTAAATTCATGCATAGTTTTCTCATAGTATACATTTTTCATGAACTTTTTGAAGATACCTTCTGTTGATGATTTGTGACTTTAACCTGCCCTTTTGAGATATTTTTTATTGTGTCGTTCCAGCTGCAGAATAATTTGTGATTTACATGCATCTTGGACTCAATTTTATTTCCCTTTGTTATTCACTCAGTTCGAAATTTATTGAGTGCTTTCTGAGGTGCAGGCATAGTTTAATATGGCAGTGAACTAAACAGAAGGCCTTGCCCACATGGAGCTTATATCACATTATAGAGGGGAAGAGAAAATATGCGAATACACAAGGAAGTATTCATCAGTTGGAAATAAAAACTATGGAGAAAAATTAAATAAAGGAAAGAGGAAGGCATACCTTAGGGATACGGGGGTGTTGCTGCTTTATGTAGGTGATCACCTGAGGAGGGAACATTTGACTGGTGACTTGGAGGAAGCTGCAGAGAGAGCAGTGTGGATACAGGAGAGAATGTTTTGTGAGAGAACAGGCACCAGGCCCAGAGGCAGGAGTGTGCTTGGTATACAAGAAACAGCAAGGTCAGTGTGGTTGGAGCAGAATGGGAAGAGAGGCTGGAAATCAGCTTAGAGAAGTGAGGAGGCAGGCAGGCCGGCAGGCAGATTTTTCTCTGTATCGTTCCAATTTTAGTATGTGTGCTGCCGAAGCGAGCACAAGGCAGGCAGATTTTTGTGGTTCTCCTAGACCACTCAAAGAAGTTGACTTTTATTTTGAATGAGCTAGGAAGTCACTGTGAATGAGATAGGAAGTCACTAGGGGATGTTGAACAAAGGAGTGACAAGATTGGGATCCTCTGGCTACTTTGTGGAAAACAGAGTCTAGAAGCGTGAATGCAAAAGCAGGGGATCAGATGGGAAGCTGCTGCAGCACTCTAGGTGAAAATGGTGGTGGCTTGGACAAGGGCACGATGTTAGTGGTGGACGTGGTGAGGAGAGGTTATTAGGGTCTGAATGTCTTAAAGGTAGATCTGACATCATTTTTGCTTGTGTGACTTGAAGGTTTTTGTTTCATAAAGTGATAAAACACACTGTGGGAGGAATAGATTTAGAAGGAAAAAAAATCAGATTCAGTTATGAGCGTGTAAGTATGAGATCTTCATTAAATTGTGAGGTGGTGTTGAGTAGGCAGTTGGGTCTGTCTGACAGGATTTTAGGATAGAGGTCTAAAAATATTTATGGCTCCTTTTTAATGATTATTTTAACTCTGAGGAAGAAGCGTGGGAAAACAAAATGTATTCAATCAAAGTAATAAATGTTTAGGTTTCTAAGATTAGGGATTATGTAATATTCATCATCTATATCCCAGCAACGAGCAGAATGCTTGGCATATAGAAGGCCCTCAATGTGTAATTGTGGGATAATGAGGCAGTCAGAGAAAAGATGAAAGATCAGGGCAAAAACTCTGGTTGCGCAGGCCTCTGAGTGTACACATACCAAAAGAAGGGACTGGGAACACATTTGTCCCCAAGTTACTTAGTGACTCAGGGGTAAAATGATTCTCTTTTTTACAACAATGGGCTAATTGAGAAAGTCATGGTGCATTTTCACATAGAGAAACATAGGAAAATACATCATGACTTTCTAGACAACATAATAGTTTTATTTTAAATTATAAAACTAATTTGTAAAAAAAAAAATTTAGACTGTATATAAGTACATAAAGAAAATAAAAATTATTCCCTTCTATTTACTTTAATGCCTACCTATTCTCTAGAAATAGGCACTCTTTTAACAGTTTATTGAGTATCAGCTAAAATTTTTTTATGTATATAAACTGTTTTTTGTTTTGTTTCTTGTTTTTTTTTTTTTTTAGTTATTTTTGTTATAGGGC
>NW_006202691.1:2247776-2249392 GCF_000334495.1 Tupaia belangeri chinensis
AGAAGTAGAAAGAAAGAGAGGGGGAGGGAGGGAGGGAGAGAGAGGGAAAGTAAGAAATCACCCTTGGGGGGGATGACCATGCCACAATCCCTTCCCCTCTGTTCTCCTCTTAGGACTTGTGGGCATATAGGCACAAGTGCCCAGCATGATTGTCACGCTGCCGGGTCCGATCTCAAACCACAAAGTTGGCCTTGTGGGATCCAGCCCCTTTAACCTCCATGCTATCTGCTATCCCTGTCCTCTTTGTTAAAAACAAAACAAAACAAAACATAAATGAATTATGCATGCCACCTTTGACTTGCTTTTCTCCATTTTAACAATGTTCCTTGGACACCTTTTCTGATCAGTGTATGCAGCACTGGAGTAAGAGAGGCAGTACAGTACAGCATAGTGGCTGGGGGGGCCGGGCAAGTAAGTGCAAATGCAAGTTTGCATTTACTAACTGTATGGCCTTAGGCAAATTATTTAACCTTTCCTTGCCTTAATTTCCTCATCTATAAAGCAAGGATAATAATAATAATAATAATCTAGTTCACAGGGCTGATATGAGGATTAAATAGTTGATTTATCTTTGCCAAACTATACAGTTGTACAGTGATTATATGTAAACCAGAAATCACAATATAAGTGAATAAATGAATGATTGAATGAATAATAGATAAACGTGAAAAAAATAGTTTACTTATATAATGTGCTTAGAATAGTACCTGGAACATGGCAAGCTCTATGTGTTTGCAAATATAGCTATTATTTTTGAGTAGCTACAAAGTGAATGTGCAGATTTTATATTAATTTATTTACTCTATTAATTGGTTTCCAGCACTTACATCTTTGTGCATTTTTGTTTTGTTTTGTTTCTGAGAATTATTAGCAGGCCATATTTTTTTTTGAAGTGGAATTGGAGGGTCAAAAAAATGATTTTCATTATTGCTATAGCAATGTTTTGTTATTCAGATTAAATTTAAGTTCAAGCAAATCAATACATTTACTCTGTAATCTTGTAGAAAGCCATTCGAGTAAAATTTGATGAGAGACAGTTTTAATGATTAGCTTAAAATAGTCTGATATCTAAAATTTTATTTGCTTCAGAAGAACTTAGAAGGGGCCAGCAGGTTGGCATGGTGATTAAGATGTTGGGCTCCCACATGACTGATCATGGTTCGAACCCCGGACCTGGTGGCTTGAAAATCATGCTGGGCCTGTGTGTATGAAGGCCTATAATCCCAAGAGGAGAAAGGAGCAACAGGAGAAGGGATTGTGAAGCAATCACCCTCCTAGGAGGTGATTTCTCACTTCTCTTCTCTTTCTCTTCCTTTCTCTCTGATGAGTACATGTGCCCTGTGGTAAAAGCCTAAAAATAAGGGTTTAGAAAAGTGTCATTTATATTCCTAAAGTGTTCATAATTACAAATATTTTAAGTATTTTATATTTATATTTCATGATTTAGCAAATAGCAAAAAAAATTAATGATTTATTTAATTTTATTTATTATTGTTATTTTAATTTTCTTTTTTCTTTTTTTTGGAGAGGTTTTTGCTATAGGGCACGTGCGCTCGCCACATAGAGAGAGACAGAGAGGCAGAAAGCGAGAAATCACCGCCCAGGGGGGATGGTCA
>NW_006202691.1:2250099-2255366 GCF_000334495.1 Tupaia belangeri chinensis
ATCATGGTTCGAACCCCGGACCTGGTGGCTTGAAAATCATGCTGGGCCTGTGTGTATGAAGGCCTATAATCCCAAGAGGAGAAAGGAGCAACAGGAGAAGGGATTGTGAAGCAATCACCCTCCTAGGAGGTGATTTCTCACTTCTCTTCTCTTTCTCTTCCTTTCTCTCTGATGAGTACATGTGCCCTGTGGTAAAAGCCTAAAAATAAGGGTTTAGAAAAGTGTCATTTATATTCCTAAAGTGTTCATAATTACAAATATTTTAAGTATTTTATATTTATATTTCATGATTTAGCAAATAGCAAAAAAAATTAATGATTTATTTAATTTTATTTATTATTGTTATTTTAATTTTCTTTTTTCTTTTTTTTGGAGAGGTTTTTGCTATAGGGCGCGTGCGCTCGCCAGACAGACAGAGAGAGACAGAGAGGCAGAAAGCGAGAAATCACCGCCCAGGGGGGATGGTCACGCCGCAATCCCTTCTCCTCCATTCTCCTCTCGGGATCTTGGGCACGCACGCACACACGCCCGGTGTGAGTTTAAGCCACTGGGTCCGGGACTCGAACCACGGTCGACTACGTGGGAGTCCAGCAACATAGCCATTATGCTAACTGCTGGTCCCTATTGTTACTTTTTAATTTGAGAGAGAGAAGGAATGTGAGAAAGGAAGCCACCAGGTCCAGGACTCAAATTACATATGGTCACGTGGGAGTTCACATGACCTTAACTACCTCACCACCTGCTGACCCCCATAGCATGTTTTTTAAAGATTAATATTATTATTGTTGTAATGATAATATTGACATTTGTGTGACTTTGTCATTAAGCCTGGTCTTAATTCTACAGAAAGTGAAAACACCCAGCTTTTGTGGGTGAGAGACTACTTTGTCATTAAGCATGATGTTAATTATACAGAAAGTAAAAATATCCAGCTTTTGTGGGGGAGAGACTTCAGTGATATGAGGCATTCTTGTAGGTTATGTGATTTTCATGATGTTGTAATTGAAACAAGTATGTGTTAGCACCAAAATTTGGTTTCTGTCACTCTATCTTGAGCGTTAAATTTAACTGGGCACCCAGCAGAGCATGGGGAAGAGCTAAAAACAGGTTTTCCCCCTTAAATACAATTTTTAAAAATTATTTATTTTCATTTATTCATTCATTTACTTTAATTTGATCAGAGACAGACACAGACAGAGAGAGAAAGAGAGAGAAGGAAAGTGAGAAAGCAAGCACCAGATCTAGGACTTGAACCGTGGCCAGCCATGTGGGAGTGTTCAGTGCCTTAACCACCACACCACCTGCTGGTCCCACTTAAATGCAATTTTTTTTTTTTGAGAGGTTTTTGCTATAGGGCACGTGTACTTGCCAGAAAGACAGAGAGAGACAGAGAGATGGAAAGTGAGAAATCACCGCCCAGGGGGGATGGCCATGCCACAATCCCTTCTTCTCCATTCTCCTCTTGGGATCTTGGGCATGCACGCACACGCGCCCGGTTTAAGCCACCAGATAGGGGACTTGAACCATGGTCAACTACATGGGAGTCGAGCGACATAGCCATTATACTAACTGCTGGTCCCTTAAATGCAATTTTTATAGTTTATGTTAGGGTGTTCATTTAGGCTGAAAAGAAACAAATATCATAAAGAAAATGGCAACAGTCAGTTAAAATTTTACCTAATAATGAGAAGTTTATGGTATGCTCACCAGAGACAGACAGAGAGGGAAAGTGAGAAAGTACCTCCCATGAGGATGGTTGCACCACAATCCCTCTCCTCTGTTTCTCCTTTCAGGATTTTAGGCACACATGCACATGCACACAGCATGTTTTTCAAGCCACCTGGCTGGGACTCAAACTGCATAGTCAGTCCTGCCAGATCCAGCCACTGTAACCGCCAGACTGCTGGTTGGGTCATTAAGACCTGATATAAGCAAGTTACTGTGAAGATGGCCCTGTTATATGTTACTTATAGGAAGGATTCTGGTAAAGCAGTTTAGCAGCATGTATGCGAAGCATTATAGATATTTATGCTTTTTGATCCAGTATTTATTTCCCTTTTCTTTCCCCCCATTTCCTACCTCTACTTTCCTAAGTTTATTTCTTCTGAGAGAAGGAGAGAGAGAGAGAGAGAGACTCCAACAGAGTCCTCAGGCCACGATCCAACCCTAATCTCAGCCTGGATTGCACATATTCCTGGTATGCCCAGGGAGGACTTGAACACAGTATCTTTTCCATATGGGTCCAGTTGCACTAGCAGTGTGCCACCACCTGGCCCCTTGGTCTAGTCCTTTTATTTCTAGATTCTGTACTGATGAAATAATCAGAATCAAGTATTTGTATATTAAAGTAGTTTTTATTTTAATTCTAATAGTAGAGACTGGAAGCAACTATGTCCAACATAGAGAAACTTTTTTTTTCTTTGGGTTTTTGCCTTAGGGTACGTGTGCTCACAGGGGTTGTGGGGAGAGACAGAGACAGTGAGAGGGGAAGGGAGAACTCACCCCCTTTGGGGAGTGGCCACACTGCAATCCTCTCTCCTCCATTCTCCTCGCAGGATCTTGGGCACATAAGCACATGCACCCACTGTAATTTTCAAGCCATCGGGGCTGGGACTCGGCTATGTAGGAGTCCAGCAGCATTAACTGGTACGCCATCTGCTGGCCCCCTAACAGGGAGGAACATTTAAATACCTCCTAATGCCTTATTATTGTCATTCAAGCTCATATTCTTGGGAAATGATGTTTATGAGACGATGTTGTCGATTACAAGGTGGGAAATAAATACAATAATTGTTTCATAGTGTTTATCATTAAGCGGTGAGATTGTAGGTGATTTGTATAGTCTGAATTTTTGCTATTTTCCTTGTTTTATATATTTTCTAAAAATTTTACAGTGCAACCATATATTAGTTTTAAAATTGGAAAAATGTATGACCTCCCCAAATGATGTCACTAGTACTTAGAGACCTTTATTCTTGACAAGATAAAGAAATTGTAAAGAAGTAATTTTTATAATTTAAGTAAGTTTAAATTTATTTAATTTAAATAAATATTTATGGAACACTTACATGTTAGGTATATTTTTTAAAACTTTATTTATTTATTTATTTTAATTTGACCAGAGAGGGACAGAGTGAGAGAGAGAGCACAAGGGGGAAAATGAGAAAGCAAGCTGCCAGGTCCGGGTCCAGGACTCAAACCGCAATTGGTCATGATTCAGCAGAAGGGGATGTGGGTTCATGAATGGAGAGATGGCATGGTAAGTTTCATGCTGAAGTGTAAGATTAATTGGGCATCAGTTCTTATGGTAGGGTGATACAGGAAAAAGTAGGCATCTGTCTGTTGCTGTAGCATTATCTGAAGGAGTACAGAACAGCCAAAGGGAAAGAAAGGAGATGACTGAGACAAACATTATAGAGCGATCCTGCAGGACTTGGACACTTGTCAAATGTAGAAAGAGCAAGGGAGAGAAATACTCCATGTTTAGTAAAAGCTTTTCTACCTGGGACCAGCAGTTAGTGTAATGGCTATGTTGCTGGATTCCCATGTAGTCAACTGTGGTTCAAATCTCGGACCCGGTGGCTTAAACTCACACTGGTCACATGTGCGTGCATGCCCAAGATCCCAAGAGGAGAATGGAGGAGAAGGGATTGCAGCATGGCCATCCCCCCTGGGGGGTGATTTCTCACTTCCTGTCTCTCTGTCTCTCTCTGTCTTTCTGGCGAGTGCACGTGCCCTATAGCAAAAACCTTTCTAAAAAAAAAAGAAAAGAAAAAAGAAATTTCTACCAGAGCTACTTGGAGTGAGAAACAGGAAGTGATTTGGGGAACAAAAATTTTAAAATTGGGGGACCAGCAGATGGCATAATGGTTACATCGCTGGATTCCCCACATAGTTTACTATGGTTCTAGTCCCAGACACAGTGGCTTACAACTCACACCAGGCACGTGTGCATGCATGCCCAAAATCCTGAGAAGAAAATGGAGGAGAAGGGATTCTGGCATGGCCATACCCCTTGGAGGGTGATTTCTCACTTTCTGACTCTCTCTCTCTGTCTCTCCAATGAGTGCACATACCCTGTAGCAAAAATTTCTTTTGAAAAAAAAAAAGAAAAATTGAAGCATACTGAATTTTAGATTTGAGTAGCTTGTTCTGATGGAATTGGCCTTAAAGTGAATGAAATTTTTCTTATAACTTTATTTGGTACTGTTTTGTGATGAACATTGGAACTTTCACAGAAGCAAATCCTGTCTACTTTGTGAGGGTACATCTCATCTGTTTAAGAAAGTGTTGAGTGAATGCCTGTCATGTCCTGTGTACGATATAGGCAGTAGACATGTAAAGATGGAAACGTCTGGCCCTTTCCTCCAAGTAGTTATCCTTATTATCTAGGAGAACTGAAAATCTCCCCCCACTTTTTTTTGAGAGATTTTTGCCTTAGGGCAGCCGCACTCACCAGAGAGACAGAGAGATACAAAGACAGAAAGTGAGAAATCATCCCCAGGGGGATGACCATACCAAAATCCCTTCTTCTCCATTTTTCTCTCAGAATTTTTTGGCACATACACACACACACACACTCCCAGCACAAGTTTCAAACTGCCAGATCTGGGACTTGAACCATGGTTGACCAAGTGGCAGTCCAGCACCTTAACTACTATGCCACCTGCTGGCCTTGTGCCCAGTCATTTTATTTGTGTTGCATACAGGAATCTCAGCTTCAGGTTTAGGCATTATGATTAGATTGCCACAATATGGGTATTTGTGATAAGGGGGATGTGGTTATTATTGTCAAAAGACTCAAGAATATGGCTGAAAGCCATGCGCAAATCCTTAAATCCTTAGTTTGAGTACGGCGGAAGTGAAACACTGAGTATACTCTAAAATGGAAAGCATTAGGCAAGAAAAGTCCAACACCATAATGTTCTGTACGATGGACTGTTATCAAAATGGGGGAGGCTGTTAATTAGATCACTATAGAATGAGATGGACGGCAATCCTAGTGTTATTATGCCCGTTATTTATTGAGCATTTGGTCTATGCTAGACATAGTGTTAGGTGCTTCATATATTTGCTGAATTCCTCCAAATAAAATGGAATGAAATGCAGGAACCAGCAGTTAGTGTAATGGCTATGTCGCTGGACTCCCACGTAGTTGACCGCAGTTCGCGTCTCGGACCTAGTGGCTTAAAACTCATGCCGGGTGTGTGTGTGTGCGTGCCCAAGATCCCAAGAGGAGAATGGAGGAGAAGGGATTGCGGGGTGAC
>NW_006202691.1:2255959-2272249 GCF_000334495.1 Tupaia belangeri chinensis
TAAATGTAAAGACTATAGTTAGCAAAAGGGTTGCGGGTTTTTTGTTTGTTTGTTTTTTAAAGAGTTCTTGTCTTAGGGCACATGCACTTGCCAGAGAGAGAGAGACATAGACAGTGAGAGTGAAAGTGAGAAATCACCCCCCAGGAGGATGGCCATTCGACAGTCCCTTCTCCTCCATCTGCGATCTTGGGCACACATACATACAGCATGAGTTTCAAGCCACTAGATCTCGGACTGGAACCATGGTCAGCCAGGTGGGAGTCCAGCGATGTAACTGCTATGCTACCTGCTGGTCCCCAGTGTTGAGGTTTTAAAGGTTAACATAAAACAAAGAAAAATATGGTGAAATAATAACTGTATTCAAGTATTTCTGGTAAAACATTAGATTATTTCATGTTTATTTGGTTTCTATGATTTACATGAAAGTGATTTTTATTATTTTAGTTTAGCTTAGTTTTATAAATACATATTAGGATATAGAATATGAATTATAGTAGCTTGCCTCATTAATGATTGTCTAATTAATCTTCCTCAGTAGACTTACTTGGTCATATTGACTATATGAAATGTATAGAGGGGCATAAGTGGACAAAATATTAATATGTCATTTATAACAGCATAATTATACCAGATGCCAAATTTCTCCTCTAGTCATGGACTAGGTATTTTCAAAATGGAGTAACATTTGTCAATTTCCTCCCCGCCATTGCTGTATGCAGCTTTTTTTTTTTAAAAAGAGAGATTTTTGCTATAGGGCATGTGTGCTCACTGGAGAGACAGAAAGTGAAAAATCACCCAGGGAGATTGACCAGACCACAATCCCTCCCTTCTCCTCCATTCTCCTTTTGGGATTTTGGGCATTTACACACACATGCCCATTGTGAGTTTTAGGCTGCTGGGTCAGGACTTGAACCACAATCAACTTAGTGAGAGTCCAGTGATGTCATCATTATGCCTTCTGCTGGCCCCTGTGGTATACTATTTTAAGCAGTACTCATTTATGTAATTCCACTTGACCAAGGGGCCATGCTTGAGAAAGTATTATGTAAATATATCAGAATATAGTCAGCTGTTTCTAAGACTAAATCATACTTTAAAGCAGAATTTTAGCTGTGATTTTATGTGAGTATTTGTTATGAGTAAATTTCCTTCAAAGAAAGAAATTATTGTCATTTTAAAAATAATTGATATTAGGAGATATGCTTGAAACCAGTCAGCAATAACAAAAATGCTTGTCTTAAATATGCTTGTCTTACAGCTCACTTGATATTAATAGGCATTGCTGATTTTATTTTTATTATTTGAATACTTTTGTTTTTCTAATGGCTTAAATAAGTATTAATTCAGGAATCTTAATTTTTTTTCCTTTTTGGTTATACTTGTTCATAGGTGGCAAACTCTGGTCATATATCAGTAAATTTTTAAACAGAAGTCCCGAAGAGAGCTTTGACATCAAAGAGGTGAAAAAACCTACGCTTAGGAGAGATCATCTGCAACAGCCAGCTTCTAGCTCTCAGGACAGCAGCAGCTTTGAATCCAGAGGAAGTGACGGGGGAAGCATGCTGAAAGTTTTGCCTTTGAAGACCAGTCTTACTCCAAGTTCTCAAGATGATAGCAACCAGGAAGATGATGGCCAGGATAGCTCTCCGAAATGGCCAGATTCTGGTTCCAGTTCAAAGGAAGAGTGCACTACTAGTTATTTAACATTATGTAATGAATACGGGCAAGAAAAGATTGACCCAGGGTCTTTGAACGAGGAACCCTTCATGAAGAGTGAAGAGAGGGTGTTGATACCAAAGCTGTTAAAACCTTCCCAGCACCCCTTGCTGCTGACAGGGGCAGCCCTGGCACACCGTCCCTAGCCCAGGAGCTGAAATCCTTCCCCAGAGATGACGACCCAGAAGCAGTTAGTTCTCCAAGAACATCAGATTCCCTGAGTAGATCGAAAAACAGCCCCATGGAATTCTTTAGGATAGATAGTAAGGATAGCACAAGTGAACTCCTGGGACTTGATTTCGGAGAAAAATTGTATAGTCTAAAATCAGAACCTTTGAAACCTTTCTTTACTCTTCCAGATGAAGACACTTCCAGGGGTTTTAGTGAAAACAAGGTAGAGTTCAAAGCTCAGGACACCATTAGCAGGGCCTCAGATGACTCAGTCCCCATTATTTCATTTAAAGATGCTGCTTTTGATGATGTCAGTGGTACTGATGAAAGAAGGCCTGATCTTCTTGTAAACCTACCTGGGGAATTGGAGCCAACAAAAGAAGCTGCAGCTGTGGGACCTTCTAAGTTTACCCAGACTAATATAGGCATAAGAGAAAGTAAACTTTTGGAAGCCCCCGATGTCCTATGCCTCCGGCTTAGTACCCAACAACGCCAAGCCCATGAAGAAGAGGGCACAGAGGAATTGAGAGATCTCTCTGCTCCCCAATCCCACAGTATAACTGAGAAACACTATGCACAGGAGGACCTTGGGATGTTATTTGTAGCAGCTGTCGATCATAGCAGTTTAGGAGACATGTCTTTGTTACACAGCTCAGATCCCAAGTTCCAAGGACTTGGAGTGGTTGAGTCGACAGTAACTGCCGACAACACAGAGGAAAGCTTGTTTCATATTTCTAACCCACTCTCAGGTGCTAATGAACATAATGCAAACACAGACACTTTAAAAACAGACGAAGTATTGCTATTTACAGATCAGACTGATGATTTGGCTAAAGAGGAACTGACTTCTTTATTCCAGAGGGACTCTGAGACTAAGGGAGAAAGCGGGTTAGCATTAGAAGGAGACAAGGAAATACATCAGATTTTTGAGGACCTTGATAAAAAATTAGCACTCAGCTCCAGGTTTTACATCCCAGAGGACTGCATTCAAAGATGGGCAGCTGAAATGGTGGTAGCCCTCGATGCTTTACATAGAGAGGGAATTGTGTGCCGCGATTTGAACCCAAACAACATCTTATTGAATGATAGAGGTCAGGAACTTTTGCAAATGCATTTCTTTTTATTCGCTGTTGCTTCCAATTAACTGAGTAGGCGTTTTATCTTGTAATTAGTATCTTCATTTCCTGTCTAGAGCTTCATTATCAGTGCAGCAAATTCACCCCCAGTAATAGCTTCTAGTACTTAATGATGCCATTATTCTTAATGATACTGTTTTTAGCTACAAAAGGAGTAATTACAGTTCACTTCTGCAGAAAATGGAAGAGAAAAATGTTTTGATTTCTCCTGTCGTTTTGTTTTTAGGACACATTCAGCTAACGTATTTTAGCAGGTGGAGTGAGGTTGAAGATTCCTGTGACAGCGATGCCATAGAGAGAATGTACTGTGCCCCAGGTTAGAGCAATCTCCTAAAATGTTGCACTTGAAAAAGTGGATCAGCATCTCTCATTTCTTTATACAAGTCGTATTTTTCACTAGCGGTTCACATCTGTGTTTGATTTGGTTATCTTTTTAATCCCTCAAAAGAGAAATTTGGGGCTAAAGCCATTTATACCTGGAGGTGTTAGTGTGTGTGTGTGTGTGTGTGTGTGTGTACTCACTATTGTTAAATGAGTTTATACTTTTCTTAGAACTGGCAATGAACTCTTAAATATGTCTTAACTAAGTGTTTTAAAAAAACCTCTAAATGTCCTGGGTCTCTTTAAATGGATGGTTTTTATTAAGATACAGAAGGTGGAGCCAGGTGGGTGGCGTGGTGGTTGAGGCATTGGACGACTGGGTTTGAGTCCCAGATCTAGAGGCCTGAAACTCACGCCAAGCATGTGTGTATGTGTACCCCAAATCCCAAGAGAATAGAGCAGAAGGGATTGCAGTGTGGCTGTCTGCCTTGGGGGGTGATTTTTCATTTTCCTTCTTACTGACTTTCTCCAACAAGCACACTCTATGGCAAAAACTTACCAAAAAAAAAAAAAATCTAGAAGGTAGTGGCCAGCAGATGGCATGGTGGTTAAGGTGCTGGATCCCACATAGCTGACTCCACTGTTTGAATCCCAGATTTGGCAGCTTGAAAACCACACCTGGCTGTGTGTGCATGCCCAAGTCCTGAGAGGAGGGAAGGTGAAGGGATTAGAGTATGCCATCTCCTCTGGAGGGTGATTTCTCACTTTCCCTCTTTATCATTCTCTCTCTGCCTCTCTCTGGTGAGTGCACAGGCCCTAAAGCAAAAACCTCAAGAAAAAAATGGGTTAAATACAGATTTTTAAAAAATGAAATGTGATTTCAGTGTCAAGGCAACTGGCCAAAGTTTAGGAGAAATTTTTGAGAGTTCTTTCTGTATTTGAGAAAATTTAGGAAACATGTTTTTCTTGTTTTAAAATAACCTACTTAGTCAAATACTTGGCATAATAGGTTTCTCTTCTCTTGTCCTTGCTGTATTGTGTGTGTGTGTGTGTATATAAAATTATTGATTTTATGTTATTTAATTTGACCAGAGAAAGACACAGAGAGAGAGAGAAAGTGAGAAAGCAAGCTGCCAGGTTTGGGACTCGAACTGTGATCGGCTATATGGGAATGTCCAGCGCCTTAACCACCATGCCACCTGCTGGTCCCCTATAAATATTTTTAATTCAAGATTTATTTCTGTGGCTGTTAGATTCTTTAATGACAATTACAGGTAGCTTAACCATGTCTTAGACTTGAGTTAGTTTCCCATGCCACTAGTGTCATCATTGGAACTCAAAGTTAGATCACTTTTTGCCTGGCAATTAGTTGCCTCACGTGTTACCCTGCTGGTCTTCAAAAGAGTTTCTTGCTGATTATGTTGGCATGATCCGTTTAGTTGTTGGTCAGTATAGTGTTTAATGCTTACTAACTAAGCAGTGCATTGATGCTAACCTTGTTTCCTGACATAATGGGGAAATGATTATACTTAGTATTGAAAGATCTATATTATTTTTTAATTATAACCTTCATTGTTAAAAATTACTTCTGGGGGGGGATTGCAAATGCCCTGGAACTTTCCTGAACACAATTATTTAGATTTTCTTCTTACTATTCTATTCTTTTTTTCCCTTATTCTTCTCCTCCAATTCAGTTTTATCTATTTCCTCCTATAGACAATAGAGTATGTTTGCATTCTTTTGTTTTTTTCTCAAATAGGTAATGCGATGCTATTTTTTGAAACTACTTCTGGATTTAATGAGATAACAAAAAAATTTCATAGTGAGATCACTTTATTATAGTTACATGGTTTTTAAAATAAATTTCTTCCCTCTCTTTCTAATTTGATAGCAAATAATATTTTAGTTACCAACATATATAAATATGTTAATTATAATGAATTTGGAGATTTTTAGGATTAAAATTAAATTGTAGAGTTATTTTGGATGAAGCCTCTTACATTTTGAAGTGAAGTACAGTGTAAAATGTACAACAAAACCAAACATTTATGGGATGTTGCTTAGGGTTTATAACTATTTCCTTTGGTTTTTTTTTTTTTTTTTTTTTTTTTTTTTTTTTTTTTGAGAGGTTTTTGCTATATGGCATTTGCCCTCGCCAGACAGACAGACAGAGAGATAGAAAGCGAGAAATCCCCCCACCCCCCCAAGAGGGGATGGCCACACCACAATCCCTTCTCCTCCATTCTCCTCTAGGGATCTTGGGCACACAAGCACATGTGCCCAGCGTGAGTTTTAAGCCACCGAGTCTGGGATGTGAACCGCGGTCGACTACATGGGAGTCCAGTGACATAGCCATTATGCTAACTGCTGGTCCCTATTTCCTATTTTTATTGTATTGTCCTTTTCTTTTCTTTTCTTTTTTAGAGAGAGAGCTTTTTTGTTATAGGGAGTGTGTGCTTGTGGGAGAGACACAGAGAGAGAAAGTGAGAAATCACCTCCCCCAGGAGGATAACCATGCTGCAATTCCTTTTCCTCTATTCTCTTCTCAGGATTTTGGGCATGCATGCACACATGCCTGGTGTATTTCAAGCCGCTGGGTTCACGACTCAACCGTGGTTGGCCATGTGGGTGTCCAGCACCTAACCACCATGCCACCTGCTGGCTCCTATTGTTCCTTTGTTACTGAAAACTCTCTGTAAGCTCGTGCTTTGGCATTCTAGCAGATTATTTTTCTTTTGCACTCATGCTTACTTTAATATCCATAGCATCTTGGCATCCTGAGAGCTTTAATATATGTGGAACAAATCATATTACATTAATCAACAGGTACATACTTTCAGATTAATGTACTCAAATATTGCACTTAATACAGATAAGTTTCCAAGTTCTAATTTTTAAGCCTTTTCTTAGAAATTACAATTCCCATAGTTTACCAGCAGGTGGCAGTCTACCATTAATGGATTTTTGCTGTCCTCTTCGAGGTTGTCCTTCACTAGTGTCTGAAGAGGGGCTTTGTTGTAATTATTTGCATAAAAGAATTGTACTTTCAAGCTTCGTGAATTGCAAAAGTGTTACAGAATTACGGCATTCATTGAACAATGTGAAAGTTACTTCAATCTTTGGGCATATTAAATTTAGTAATAAGGTAAAACAGAATCAATGGCCTTAACAGAAAAGTAATGCTAATGTTTTAGTTTAGATGATCTTAAAACTTACAGTGATACAGAACTCACTTCAGTCTTTGTGCTAATAATACAAGGTGAATTGGAACAAAAATTTGTAAATTGCTGTTTATCTCAGAACTAGATATCAGTACTGTTATCAGTAGCACTCCAAGTAAGCTTTTCCCCTTCTTCTCAAGGATGAGAGCAATGACAATATGACAGTATGTTAATATTTTAATGTTGTGAAAGTCACAAGTCAGTAAGTACATGAGGACATAAAGTATTCAGCTATTTTTGATCTACTTTTGGAAACACTAAGGATTGAATTACTTCTCTTCCCCCTTCCCAATTCTAACCTTAGTATTATTGTTCAAGTAACTGTAAAGTGTGCTAAGCAGCTGATGTTTGGTTAGAAAGTAAAGTTGTCACAAGATTGCGATAAGAACGATTCACGTCTGTTTAAACAGCATGCAACCTCTACCCCTACCCTCCTCCCTCCTGGGACTCTTATCACTTATTTGTCCTAAAAACATTATCCACCTGCCCTGTACTTTATAATACCAGCGATGTATCTTTTTATCTTGTGGATGATGTGCCTTTATATTTTGAGAAAAATTTCCAGTAACAGATTCGATTTACATGGACAGAAACTTGAGCAAATGCCAAACTGGCAGGGGGGCCATTATTCTGCTCTATAAATAAGTTTGAAAAAGAAAAAACACACACACAGAAACCTGTGAATCAACATGTTTTGGTCTAATTGAGGGGAAAAAGCAAGATAGATAAATTTTGAAATGCAAATGATCACCTTCTGTTATTTAAGTATAGTTTCTGCCAACTTTGCCATCTTAGATTTAAAAAAGTCATGGACTTCTCAACAATGCATACTACCAAGGATATTCACAAGTTGCTCTAACAAAACTGAGAACTTTTTACAAAGTTGCCACTTTTTTTATATTAAAGAATACAAATCCAGCAACAAAAAGACAAACACCATGGAGCTTTCTCTGTCTACATCTGTGAAAAAGCCCGCGCATAAATGGCTGCAGCTGCAAGCCCATCAAGAGGGGCTGGAGAATATGAATTCACGGAGCAGACTCAGCCCTGCTTTCCACGTAGAAGCCATGCCTTTTAGGTTCAGTCTGTATCCTCAGATTATCTAGGATGACTCTCTAGAAAGGTTTTATTTTAAATAAACATCATTCATTGTCAATGGGTTCCTTTCATGCCACAGAAACACAGAAGGAGTTCAGGAAGAGAAAAAGCAAATAAATAGCCCACAAAGTAGGAATAGTTGTAGGGCATCACAGAGTAAGTATAGCACTGTCTAATTTCCCTATTAGGAGACTGTTGGTTGCTTTATTAGGAGCCTTTTAGACAGGTTCTTCTGTTTTTCCTTGTAGATTAGAGAATAAAAACAGGGGTAAATTGGTTATTCTCCAGGAGACTTCCTTGTAGTTACTCTGGTCTCATTTCTGTTTGTACACAGACACACACGCACAAAGGCTTTAGCCAAAGGACTTAATGTGCTTTATCCTTTCAGCTTTTATGTTATCAAAATAAAGAATAAACTTTATTAAATTGATTAAATAGAGAATACATTTTGTACAGCAGTGTAGGAAAGGAAAAATAAAAATGTCAAAAAAGTATTTTTTTCTTTTCTGATCAGTGCTTTTTTCTTAACAGTCTTGACTCTCATCATAAAAAAGTAGTTAGAAAATAGAACCCATACGATTAAGTACGTAAGATACAGAAGACTGTATTTGAAAGTTTAGTATACAGTCTGAGACAAGCGAATAAAATTATGTAGGTGTTCGTTATTATGCTAATATCATAACTTAAAATTTCTCATTCCAGTCTTGAGTCGATATGGTACCTTATCAGTGTGTGTCCTTCGCTTTTATTTTCTGCCCTATTATGAGGCCTTTAATTTCAAATGCTTGAAATTTACATTGATATTTCTCATTGAATACTTGTCAACGTGAGAATTTATAGGTGAATATATGTGTAAATTGAAGAAGTCCAAAATGCTTTTCGCTGCAGCCCAATCTCCACGCTCCCAGATGTCAAATGACAGCTTTGCTTTCTCTCTTAGGCGATTTCACACTTGAAAACAGCTCACAGCTGACGGCGAAAAGTGAAACATAGAAAAATCATGCTGAAAAGTATCTGCAAAAATCAGTTTTAGAGCATGACATTTATTTACTACCATCCTTTGCTCTTCTAGCTTGACTTTATCAAATAATTCATGAATATATTTTTTGAGGAGTAGTCTTCCCTGCCTTTCTCCATAAACATGCTTTCCACTCGATTTGTTTCTTTTTAAGCATGGCACTCTGTGTGATAGTTACGTATTTGATAATTAGAACTAGGACTTAGACCATGGATCGTTTAAATGATCTTGAACCCATCAGAAGTTTAAGATTTTGAATATTTAGATGGAATTGAGAATTACCAAACCTGGATATCTATCCTAGCTCAGACATTAATTCATTGTATGACTTTGGGCAAATTATTTAAGACTTTCTAGGCCTCAATTTAACAGTAGTAAAATAGATAGGTTGAGTATAGATAAGAATCACACATGTCAGATCATCTGACATGCTTCTTCCACAAAATGTAGTCAAAATCCAGTTCACCTTATTAAAGCACAATCCCCCCCCTCGATAAATATTGATTTATCAGCTAACATTAGTATACTTAAAAGGATGATTTAATCTGAAGGAATGTCTGACCACATATTTTGCTCATGTATAGAGTTTTTGCATAAATCATATACTATGGAAATGAGGGATGTGTAGAAGACTTTTTAGAGGAAAGAAGTCAGGACAGTATTTGAATGTGGTGAAAGTTAAATGCCAAGATTCTCAACAACCAAAGTTGTTTAATGAAATAATTATTTAGGTATGAGAATATATAGGTCCTGAGTAATTTCATGAACATGAGGAATCTCTAATTTTAGGAACATGAAGTTGACAAAGACGTCAAATATAGATGTGTGTTTTGAAATAATAGTGACATAGCCAGGAAATATGACTATATAGCTCTGGTGTAATCTAGAGGAAAAAAGGCAAAAGAGAACTGTGGACATAATTTAAAAAGAGTAAGATATTTTGGTTAATATTTAAATATTATGTTTCAAGTAGCAACTCTTTGATTTATCACTAAGCATAACTTTATCAGTAACTCTCTTGTACATAGTAGATGTTTTGATATTTTCCTTGGGTAATCTGCAAGTATGTTTAATTCCTTTGCCTTTAGTTTTTATTGTCATAAAAATGAAATCTGCTTCTTCAGGAGAACCGATAAATTTCAAGTTGCCATAGAAGAGTGGACACCTAACGCTGACGAATATTTCCTGATGCACTTCACTTCTCTATATTGAAGTTGTGGCATGAATATAGAGCCTAAGCTAAAAGGGTTTAGGTGTAAGTCAACACAAGCCTTACCTACTCCGGGCAAGGCCCTCTGATAGAAAGATTAAAGAGTTGCCTAAGGAGAAATTGAAGGGGCCACCTTGTGGCCTAGTGGTTAAGGGAGCTGGGTCCCACATGGCTAGCCTTGAGGTTTGAATCCCGTCCCTGGCTGGGGCCTTGAAAAACTTGCTAATGCATGTGTGTCCAGACTTCTAAGAAGATGGAGAAATATAGGAGAGGGGATTGCGATGTGACAAAGCCCCATGGGTCGGGGGGATGCTCTCTCCTTCTCGCTTCCCTTTTTCTCTGTCCCTCTGTCTCTGTTGAGGGCACCTCTGGCAAAAAATTAAAAAAAAAAAAAGGCGGGGGTGGGGTGGAGCTCTGAGGGCCTGGAACCCTGGAATCTGATAGGATGTGTACTGCATGGAACTCTAACTGTGGGCCACTCATCTTCATATCTTGGTTAAGACCAGTCTTTATCAAAACAGGCCCCTTGTGAAACATACATCTCAAAACAGGCCAGAATGTTTTTTGTCTCTAGTGGTGAGAAGGAGGCAGAATAATAGCAGAGTTTAGTCTCTGTTGTTTAGCATCTCAAGAGAAATTCTTCAGCTGTTAGAGCTAGAGAATTTGTAAGGATGAGTGAACAGATCATGTTCTTACCCAGAGAGATGAGACACACAGCATCTGTAAATTTCATGATACTACCTGATGGGGAGGGATAAGGGGGTTTATGTCAAGCTTTAGATTATTAAAAGTTAGTTCATTTTAATCTTTTATTTACTCCAAACTATTTTCTTTATTATCTCAGGCAAATTTCTTTTTCAGAAGAGAAACATGAGACTAGACACTGTAGTTGTAAGTAATAACTACAGTGTAATACTTCATATTTCTCACCTCTAAGTTGATTTTTGGCAACTATTCAGTTAATTGGCCTCCCCACTGCATTATAATTTTAAAAAAGCTATCTTTTGCCTCTTGTATTTAATAAAGAAGATGTAATGCTGAGTCTGAAACAATTGGCTAGCTACTCTGATCAAATAATCAGTTTCTATAGCCTATAAAAGCTTGTCAGTTTGAATCTCCATGAAGTAACAGGGCTTGCAATTCTTCACAGATAAAGGTTTGCACATGTGAAGGTTTTTAAAAATTAATGTTGATAAGGATCCCTGAAACTCCTTTAATAGCATGTTGCTCTCTGTCTGCCTAACACGTAGCACAGAGTGACTGAGAGAGAGGGAAGTGGAGGTAGAGGGGGAGAGCTGTGTCTGTCATTCTCACAATTTTCAGTTAGCCTTTTCCTCATCAGTCAGTTTTAATGGCTTTGGTTGGGTAACACTGTGACACCCACTGGCTATTCGGACTGGAGTTGTTGTGATATGATCAGTGGAAAATGGAGCATGCTGTTGGTTTTTTCCTATTAGAAATGCAGGGTGAGAGAGTAAGATGGTATAGAGCTCAGAATTATAATTGTAGTCAGTCAACCAGAAGTCATGTGGTAGTTACCCATTTATTTCATCTCACAAGAAAACAGTATAGTAATAATACCTATAGAGTCCCTTGAACAAGTAGTTCTGGCTCTGGTATGCTGAATCAAGTGAAATCAAATTTGACCAAAGTTGTGCAGATAATTACAGGAAAGCTCAGAATGTGGTTGCCAGGTCACCACGACAAAGAAATTCAGAGCTGGGCAATGGGAGAAAAAGGAATGAGGTCTTTTGCCAGGGCTGGCCTGAACTAGCTGAGTGTGTCCATACCTAGGTCCAGTTCCCCATAATCCAACAGACCCGGGGGGGAGGGGTCAGGTAATTGAGTTACCTGAAAACCAGCTAATTAATAATGAAGTGGGGGAACCAGCAGTTAGGGTAATGGCTATGTCGCTGGATTCCCACGTAGTCGACCGCGGTTCGTGTCCCAGACCCGGTGGCTTAGAACTCATGCTGGGCGCGTGTGCATGCGAGCCCAAGATCCCGAGAGGAGAATGGAGGAGAAGGGATTGCGGCGTGACCATCCCCTCTGGGGGGTGATTTCTCGCTTTCTGTCTCTGTGTCTCTCTCTGTCTGTCTGGCGAGCGCATGTGCCCTATAGCAAAAACCTCTCAAAAAAAAAAAAAAATAATGAAGTGGGAGCTGGAAGCAAGGCCAGGAATGGCGAGGAGCTAAGACTACTCTCCATACTTCTCCTTCTGGAAAGTGCTAGCCTCTGCCATTGGTCTCGTCAGAATAATGGGCTAATTAGAGCAATGTGGTTTTGGGAACTTAAACAGTTCATATACCCTGCTGGACAATATGGCATTTGAATAAGCAACTGAATACAATGTTGGGGGACTTTATTGAATATAGAATGGATAACTGCAGAGCCAACATTTTCTGAAATAGTATTTAAAAAAAAGGAGCAAAATGCCCATTTGAAAGGATAGGCTAGGAAATGAAAATTCTAGGCTCAAGTTAGTCTGTTATCCTGGTAGTTAAGATCCTTTTCCACAGTGATGTTCTGAGACCGTAGGCAAGTAAGTTTCTTTTGTCCAAATTATCTATTTTTTTTTTAAGATTTTTGCCATAGGGCTTATACATTTGCCAGAGAGAGAGACAGACAGATACAGAGAGAGAGAGAGATAGTGAGAAATCACCCTCCCAGGGGGATGGCCATGCCGCAGTCCCTCCTCCTTCAGTCTGCTCTCGGAATTTTTGGCATACATGCACATGTGGCCACCATATTTCATGCCACTGAGTCTAGGACTCATACTGCAGTTGACCATGTAGGAGTCCAATGCCTTAACCACCACACCATGTTTTGATTCCCCCAAATTACCTCATTTCAAATATGAGTCTTGCAAACTTTGACTTTTTAAACTCTAAACTGTCAAACGTTGATAGTGTGGTTTACAGATATTAGAGGAACAATTGAAACATGGAATTAAAATAAAATTTTACTATCGTAGTTGATACGGCTTTTAGTTTTCCTTTCCTTTGTAGCATTTTTGCCTTATTGTTTGTAGAAACTCTGTCTTGTTGATTGTGGAAACTAAAAAATTGTTTCTATATCTAAAATAGAGAAAAGCTGGAAAGCTAGGTAGTGTAGAGGTTCTATAGTGCACTTAAATGAATTTGCTCTTGATTACATTTAAAAGATATTCATGGGACCAGCAGATGACATAATGGTTACATCACTGGACTTCCACATAGTTGACCACAGTTCAAGTCCTGGACCTGGTGACTTAAAACTCATTCTTGTTTTCTGTTTCTCTCTCTAAAAAAAAAAAGAAACTTCTAACCAATGCTAATGATCTCATCAGCCCACTAGCCAGATATTATAACCAGCTTATAAATGTTTAGCACATTTCATGTAATTAGGTGCCAAAACTCTTTCATTTGAGAGAGACAGAGGATACTTTGCGTTTTCTCTCAATCCTGTCTTCTTGCTTGCTCCCAGGGTTATACAGCTTTTTTTTTTTTTTTTTTTTTTTCTTGATGTGGCACATACCACCCATGCCAGAGCACACTGTGGGGAGAGGTGACCATTGTGCTCTGCAGAGGGGGCACTAGGACGGGTCCAGTTTAAGCCACCATCATCTCTTGTCTGAAAATACTTTGGTCATCAACTGGCTGACCTCCATTCTCACCTTCAAATCTTTGTTTCATCCTCCAGCTGAATAGGCTTTAGATAAGGTTTTAAACCTTCTAGTCGACCACATGTGAAAGGACAGAGGACTTGATGTAGATCCGTGTGCTCAATGGGACTTAAAGGAAACAAGCGATGGGGCCTTTGTAGGTGCTTCAAATGGTTTGAATTGATAGTGCTACAAGATAAAAAAATGTATATGTATATTCAACAAGCATTTCTGAAATCCCTACAACTCAGAAATAAGACATCATTGGTATAATATTGACAGTTCTTTTCAAAGATTAATGTAAAAATGAGACTACCCAAACAGAAGACATATACAACTGGTTAACTAGGATGTCCATAGACCTTTGTAGGTAGTAGTTGTATTTGTAGAATGGTAATTTTCTGAGCTGACAAAAGACTTGCTTAGCTGTCCCTCTTCCCACAGTTTAGTCCCATATATTGTTAGATACAGAAAAATGCCTTCTTCTGTGTTTCTTTCTCTTTGCTCTTTAGTTATCAGCTGTAGTGGAAGACTAATGCTCAGCCCCTGCATAGAAAATCTTTATACCCAGCAAGAGCTGGGAGAGAAATTGACTAGGATTTTGCAATTTTAGTCCCTTTCAATTAGCAACAGATGCTGCAGGGAAAGATTGTCTGTGTAGGAGCACAGTATTAACGTTCCCATGCGTTAGCTGACATAGAATGCCTGTTGCAGAAGAAAGATGTTCTTTTCCTTGGTCCAAGTGTGTTACTGATGACAGATCAGGGTTTCGTTTTTTTCTTTTCCTTTTTTACTTTTTCTAAAACTCCATTAATGAAGTCTCACTCCCTTGGAAGAAAGTTAACGAATTCTTAACTAATTATATAACAGCCTTTCATGTCTTACTTGAACACTTAAAGAATTATTGAAAAATTTAGACATTCCACCTTTCTTTCTGATACTATAAAAGTATATCTGCCGTTCAAGATCTATGAAGAATTTGCCTTTATTCTTGTATGGTCTAGCTCACCAAACCTCTCTTTAATTTTTAAAAGTTCATCTGTTTTTGTTACTTATGCTTCTTTTCCAGAAGAGAGATTTGGAATCCCTAAAGTCAGATACTTACAGTTAGATTTTAGTTTATTGTTTTGAAAAAAAATTTCTGTGACATGAGAAAAACTATATTTGTTAGTGCCTTTTCCTCTGCTTTCCCAAGATATATGTACTACTAGTTATTATTTAAATAGATCACTTGGGTTTATGGCTTTAAGGTTGGTTCATCATTCTAATATTTGAATAAAGTGTTGTATTATTTATGTGACAAGTTCTTACAGTATCTAAATGTTGAGCTTTTGTTTTCTTTTTATGGTTTTAGGTTTATTCATTTATTTCTTCCATGACAGAGACAGAGACAGAGAGTCAGCATCTCCAATAGGGTCTTAATGCTGAGTTCTACCTCCCACCCCCCACCCCAGCCTCAGACAGACTCAAGAATGGGCACATTCATGCTAGGCATTCTCAGGGAGGTCTCTGGATTAGAACCTGGAACCTTCCCATGTGGGTTAACCTCACAGAGCATCCCATTCTACCATTGCATCACTATCCAGCCCCATAAATGTGGGTTTAAGTATTACATAAATACTTTATTTGCAACAGTTGCTTTTTCAATGAGTTTTATGTGACCTTTTAGTAATACTTCCACAGTTACTTTGAGAGTGAAAAGAGATGAGGCTTTTAAAATTCAATGTATTTTTTAAATGTAGTTTTAAAAAATCAGTTTAGAGGCCAGGCAGTGGTGCAGCAACAGTGCAGCTGAGATGCACATGGAAGGGTTCTGGATTCCCATCCCAGAACCTCCCTGTGCACTCCAGATATGCAGATGTGTGTGCTTGTGATCTGGCCCATCTTAGCCTAGAGGTAGATTGCAGCGTAAAGACCCTGTTGGGTTGCCTGTCTCTTTCTCTCTGTGTGTCTCTCTCATGGAGGAAAGAAGTAAAATTTAAAAAGAGAAAGAAACATTTTAGAAGAAATATTTAATTGTTGTAAATTAAAATAGAATTTCTTTATAGGTGAAATTCTTTTCTAAGAAAATTTCAAACTTTATGTATTTTCCTACCGTATCTTGGAGGGAAGGGTAGAGCCACAGAAAAATCTGGCCAGAGGGAGGTTGTGGATTGTTTCTGGAGGTTTTGGGGATGGGAATGGGCAGCTATGTTGTTAGCGTTAGTTGCAGGAGTAAAGAATATAGACAGAATGACTTGCGTGGGTCTCTCTTAGTGGCAGAATCAGGGAACAGAATCAAATGGTCCTAGCAGACTAAAAGCTTTCGCATAACAAATTCATCTAAATGTGGAATATCAAGTTCCCCTACTTATCAAGCACTTTAATAGTAACATCTTCCAAAGGGAAGTCAATTCTGAATTTGAAATTTTGACAGCACCACAGTTACTTAAAATGAACACAATTTATTTTTATAAAACCTTATAGAAATGTGGGGTTTCATCGAAAGCTTGACTTCAGCCTGCATTTTCGAGTGTTCTCAAATTTCTATACAATTTCCAACGTAGTTTTTGCTCTGTCTTAGGTTTTTATTGTCTGTTTTTGATTTTTAAGTTGAGTCTTCAACAAATCCATGCAGTTTAAAGAATATAGTTAAAAAGGTGGGATCTGTACCTGTATATAAATGTATGTCATGATTTCAGCTTCTGGAATCACGTAGTCACTTCAGCGTCTGACAAGCCTCGTCAAGTCAGAGCCGGTGCTTTGCTTTCCCCGTC
>NW_006202691.1:2272379-2304591 GCF_000334495.1 Tupaia belangeri chinensis
CCTACACATATAAATGTACATGATTACCCGAGTCCAAGCTTTCTGCCTTTTTTTCCCCTTTACTCTTCAGGAGAGGGGCTTTATAGTTTTGTATTATTATTGACTACAAGAGTGAGACTTTGAAAGCTCTGATTCATTATCATAAAAACTACAGAACTCTTTTACTCTATGTTTTAGCAAGCCCTTTGGCAATATGGGTTACCAAGGCAGCATTATTTTTCCAAAAAATATCCTGGCACATTGAAGAGTGTTCTATGAGGTATTAAACATGAGTAAAACAATGGTAGGCAAAGCACATCTTATGTTATGGTATCTTTGTTGTTTTATGTAAACTCATTCATTCGCTTGCAAAATATGGTAGATTGAGTCAGTATGGATCAGTAAAATCCTATAGGATCTTGTGGTTACAACTGCAGAATTGATAGTATTAAAGTGAACATTCTAGAATGTTACTAAACTGTTCGCATATATTTGATGTTTTATATCTTGGGGGGATGAGTTGAAATCTAATCTGGAGCTGATTCTGTGTCTCTCTTGCATTAAGAGATGATTACAGTGAGATTTAGTGACACTGATTTTCTGTACTTGCCACCAGATGATTAGTCTCTTAGGGGAAGGGAGGAGTGGCTGTGCATGGAAAGGAGAAAAGGAAGACGATTGAGGAATGCTAGCTTGTCTTAGCATAATCCCACTCTTTGGGCATTTTAGGTTAATGGAGAGAGAAGAAGTTATGAGAAAGGCTCATGAGTGCTTTTGAAAACACTTTCAGGATCATAAAATTACAGATTATAAGAGGTAGAAAGAATGTCAGCGGTCTGGCTGTCCTCATTTTCAGAGAAGCTTAGTGACATACCCAGCCAAGCTCAAACAGTAGCAAAACTAGAGGCCTGGCAATGCAGCTCTTTGACTCAAGACAAAAATCCAGGATTCTTTGATATCACTATCTTTTTTTTTGAGTTTTTTTTGGTGTGTGAAAAACCTGAGAAATTGTTTTCTGAGGGGTTAGTTTATTTTTTCTCAGATCACATTGTTTGACACTCTAGGACCTCTGCATTTGTGGAGAATAAGGACACGCTTCCCCAACCCAGCAGGCCCCAATATAGTATGTAGTGGCGGGGGGGGGGGGGGGGGGGGGGAGCCGAGTCTTGCTGTGGTCAGGGTTGGCTGCCACAGCCTGACACCCAGGGCTTGTAGAGGGTCCCGCTGTGGACAAGCTCCGGGGGCTGCGCAAGCCTGTTTAAAGGGATTTCCCAGTTTCAAAATGTTATACTTTGAAAATAGGCTCACAGATTTATTTGCTGTTTCGTTGTATTCTTTATTTTTGATGTTAGGTTCATATGAGGGGACTTCAAAAAATTTATGGGAAAATGGAATTAAAGTACAAGTGTATTTTGGTGCAGGTTTTGAAAACTGTGCATAGTATTTTTTTTAATAGAACTTATTTTCCATGACATTTTTGAAGCTCCCTCATATACCTGGTTTTCGTAGTAACTATCATATAGCTTTATATATAAATTGGTGCTCTGGGACCAGCAGATGGTGTAATGATTATGGCGCTGGACTCCCATGTAGTCGATTGCAGTTCAAGTCTCGGATTTGGTGACTTAAAACTTACACCAGGTGCATATGCATGTGTGCCTAAGATCCTGAGAGGAGAATAGAGGAGAAGGGTTTGTGGCATGACCTCACCCCTAGGGTATGATTTCTTGTTGTCTCTCTGGTGAGCGCATGATGCACCCTGCAGCAAAAATATCTCTCAAAAAAATAAATGAAAATAAACGAATAAATTGGGGCTCTGAGTTTATGCTTAGTTTTTGTGTGTAGATTTTTCAAGTTAAGTAGTTTTAGAGCAGTGGTGTTGACAGCCACACAACTTCAGGCTTCTTTTTGGCAGTGCAGTTTCAGTATGTATCTTAAAATTTTGTATTTAGGAATTATTGGTCCTTAAGGATGTTAAAAGGACAACCAGAGACCTTCATCATGGTAATTTAAAAAAAAAAAATTCTTTTTAAAACCTTGCAGGTTTTAAAAGAAATTCCACAGTATTTGCTTTCATTTGTTATAATATTTAACCTTTTTAGTAGTTAGGAAGTTCTTGTTTATATCATACCTAAATACAGAATGCTTTATTACAGCTTAGAGTTGTCCGTGAAAATCTAGGACAGTGGGTCATGATATCAATTTCACACACTAATTAGTAAATCCCTACTTAATATAAAGTCATTGTAAAAAGTTGCAAGCTGCATTATTAAAGGGATAGATTTAACACTTATGCAGTGTCTTTTTTTTCATGAAAAACAAAATTAGCTTTTTATAGTTATTATCTACTTTCTGAGCCTGATCAGATTAAAGATGACATTCAGCCTAGCTGTCTTCATACTTTTGAGGCAGTTTTTCTTGGTTGAGACCAGACCAAGCCCTCTGTTTTAAGCCAGAGTGCCATTAGAAGGCTGAACTGAGCGCATTCAAGAGGAGGGAAGACAGAGAAAATCAAGGGATAGGAAAAGAAATAGGTTTCTGTACTTGCCACCAGATGATTAGTCTCTTAGGGGAAGGGAGGAGTGGCTGTGCATGGAAAGGAGAAAAGGAAGACGATTGAGGAATGCTAGCTTGTCTTAGCATAATCCCCCTCTTTGGGGACTTTATGGGCATTTTAGGTTAATGGAGAGAGAAGAAGTTATGAGAAAGGCTCATGAGTGCTTTTGAAAACACTTTCAGGATCATAAAATTACAGATTATAAGAGGTAGAAAGAATGTCAGCGGTCTGGCTGTCCTCATTTTCAGAGAAGCTTAGTGACATACCCAGCCAAGCTCAAACAGTAGCAAAACTAGAGGCCTGGCAATGCAGCTCTTTGACTCAAGACAAAAATCCAGGATTCTTTGATATCACTATCTTTTTTTTTGAGTTTTTTTTGGTGTGTGAAAAACCTGAGAAATTGTTTTCTGAGGGGTTAGTTTATTTTTTCTCAGATCACATTGTTTGACACTCTAGGACCTCTGCATTTGTGGAGAATAAGGACACGCTTCCCCAACCCAGCAGGCCCCAATATAGTATGTAGTGGCGGGGGGGGGGGGGGGGGCGCAGAACTTAACATCTTGGGTTTTGTAAGAAACAGATTTTGAAAATGGACAAAACAGTGGTAGAGTTTATCCTTTAAAATGTTTTCTGCTTTTCTTCAAAGATTTTTTGAAATCAAGGTAGGAGTTTAAAGGGATTTCCCAGTTTCAAAATGTTATACTTTGAAAATAGGCTCACAGATTTATTTGCTGTTTCGTTGTATTCTTTATTTTTGATGTTAGGTTCATATGAGGGGACTTCAAAAAATTTATGGGAAAATGGAATTAAAGTACAAGTGTATTTTGGTGCAGGTTTTGAAAACTGTGCATAGTATTTTTTTTAATAGAACTTATTTTCCATGACATTTTTGAAGCTCCCTCATATACCTGGTTTTCGTAGTAACTATCATATAGCTTTATATATAAATTGGTGCTCTGGGACCAGCAGATGGTGTAATGATTATGGCGCTGGACTCCCATGTAGTCGATTGCAGTTCAAGTCTCGGATTTGGTGACTTAAAACTTACACCAGGTGCATATGCATGTGTGCCTAAGATCCTGAGAGGAGAATAGAGGAGAAGGGTTTGTGGCATGACCTCACCCCTAGGGTATGATTTCTTGTTGTCTCTCTGGTGAGCGCATGATGCACCCTGCAGCAAAAATATCTCTCAAAAAAATAAATGAAAATAAACGAATAAATTGGGGCTCTGAGTTTATGCTTAGTTTTTGTGTGTAGATTTTTCAAGTTAAGTAGTTTTAGAGCAGTGGTGTTGACAGCCACACAACTTCAGGCTTCTTTTTGGCAGTGCAGTTTCAGTATGTATCTTAAAATTTTGTATTTAGGAATTATTGGTCCTTAAGGATGTTAAAAGGACAACCAGAGACCTTCATCATGGTAATTTAAAAAAAAAAAATTCTTTTTAAAACCTTGCAGGTTTTAAAAGAAATTCCACAGTATTTGCTTTCATTTGTTATAATATTTAACCTTTTTAGTAGTTAGGAAGTTCTTGTTTATATCATACCTAAATACAGAATGCTTTATTACAGCTTAGAGTTGTCCGTGAAAATCTAGGACAGTGGGTCATGATATCAATTTCACACACTAATTAGTAAATCCCTACTTAATATAAAGTCATTGTAAAAAGTTGCAAGCTGCATTATTAAAGGGATAGATTTAACACTTATGCAGTGTCTTTTTTTTCATGAAAAACAAAATTAGCTTTTTATAGTTATTATCTACTTTCTGAGCCTGATCAGATTAAAGATGACATTCAGCCTAGCTGTCTTCATACTTTTGAGGCAGTTTTTCTTGGTTGAGACCAGACCAAGCCCTCTGTTTTAAGCCAGAGTGCCATTAGAAGGCTGAACTGAGCGCATTCAAGAGGAGGGAAGACAGAGAAAATCAAGGGATAGGAAAAGAAATAGGTTGTCAGTAGAAGAAAGGAGAAAAGGAGACTGAGGAAAGATGGAAAGAGAAATGGGGAATGAAAGAAGTAGACTACAGTTACAGTGCTAGGTGTCACCAGTTGTCTTGGGTGCTGCCTGGTGTGTCCTAGACAGCTAGCAAGCCCACTGAGACTGGGACAGGAACTTGGCTGTAAGGCCTGCTTGCATCTCTCACTGTTGTCTGCATTTCCTCTCAGTCAGATTGGGCAATATCAGACACTGTGGCATTCGACATTGGAAGCAGTGTGTTGGTTATTATCTACCTGTTAAGGTCCCTGGTAGAAAATTACCAGGGATTTCAAAGCAACATAAAACCAATGAACTTTGTTTTAGACTCTTTAGTTGAAACAACTTTACAGAAACCAATAAAGGACTACCCCTTGTCTGTCTCACCAAGTGTTTCTTAACTTTTTCTGTCCAAGTACTTCTGACTGTAGAGGTGATATGAAATGGGTGCCATAGGGGATCGGTGAAATATGATTCTGAGGTTTCTTTGAAGTCTTTCTAATCTTGCAAATCCATGCAAAGTTTACACTGTGTTTCATAATGGGTCTATGTTTCTTTTAATAATAAAACAATACCCCACTCCCTCTCAGGTTCAGAAGTCTTTGAGGCTCAGGAAGATGCTCTGTGCTTATCTGATGGCTTCATCCGCCCCCTTTCACCTGGGTTGCGCATTCCTAGTAGTAGTGTGGGAGAAAAAGCAGACATGTTGCTTTTGATGGTCTAGGCTACATTGGCGATGGCACCTTGAACCTTTTGCTGAGTTTAAAATGTGCTTTTTAAAGTATGTTTGCCACTGATTTCGTAGACCCAGTTCTGCAATCCTCCATTCAGTTCTAACAGGGAACCTATGAGTAGGGGCTTGGGTGTCTAGAGGGCACCTCAGGACATGTCATGAGACCCTATAAAACTCTTAATTTTTACGTTTCTGTGAGCTAGCTGTGTTGGATGTCCCTCCTCTCCCTGGGCATGTAAATACAACATTCTCTTTCCCAAGGTCATTCTACCCAAACAAATTTTTCATAGATTGCTTGGAAATTTTAGATATTAGGTTGTTGGTAAAGTCATGGTGCCGTTTTGCGTAGAGAAAATATGTCACGACTTTTCTGACAACGCAATAATTCATTCCAAATGTTAAGCACAGTTCTTGCGCCTTACCTGTAGTGAGCAGTGGATGCAAGTTAGCTGCTGTTGGATTGTTGCTACTGCCACTGCAGTATGTCTGTACTGAGAGAAGGGCAGCATTCCTCCATGGAAAGTGAGGCTTTTTCGAGGCACATTCAAAACAGGTGGCTGATCAATAATTTTGGATCTTGACTCTGTACAGGTGAAAATCTTTATTAAAGTAAGAAAGGGGCCAGCAGTTGGTATGGTGGTTAAGGTGCTGGACTCCTAAATAGCCAACCATGGTTAAAGTTATAGATCCAGTGGCTTGAGAATCAGACCGGGTGTACCGTGTGTGAGTGCCCAAAAATCCCAGGAGAAGAAGAGATTGCAGTATGGCATCCCCTCAGGAGGAGACTTCTCATTTTCTCTCTCACTGTTTTTCTCTGTCTCTCTCTGGTGAGTGTACACACCCAATGGTGTACCTTAAAAAATAAAAATGAAAAGAGGAAACCAGTAACTGTGCTCACAGGAAAACAAATTGTAGTTTTATATTATTTAAGTGTGGCCAGAGCCTAGAGTTTATGGAGGAACAGTGCCTGGTATAGCCTTTAGTTTGCTACTGCTTTATGTGTGGTTGAGTGAATCCTACCAACCTTATTCTGGAGGTCTGGTTATATATACATGCCTGATTAAACAAGACATTTAAATGTTATTTAATGGTCAGTGTAAAACCATTTGAGAATTTTGAACAGGGAAATGATGTAATAATCCATTGCTTTAGACTGAAAGGAAATGTGCAAAAGGTTACATTTGATGACAGAACTATGGTAAATTTCCTTTATACTTTTCTAAGATTTCTAAGAACACACACCCTTTCTAACATTTCTGAGAGCATTCTTCCTAAGGTGATAGTGGCTCCCTGTGGGGAGGTGGGCAATGGGAGTGGGGTCAGCATATCTGAATCTGAGAGGGGGTGGGGCAAGCATAAGTTCTTTGAAAGAGAGTCCCCAGGGAGTTGTCTGTCATGAGAACCACTATTTTAAGGCATCTTTGAGTGTATAAATCATAGAATTTAGAGCTAAATTTAACCTAGAAACCCTCAGATCTAACCTTCACGTTATAGGTGAGATCAAGTGAATTCCTTATGACTCAACCCAGGACTCTTGATTCTCCTAGTTCATTATTCTTTTTAATATATAATACGTTAAAGTTGTGGAGAAAACTAGGCAAACAGACTCTTAGGGAGGATTGGCCTACATAGCTTTGTCATCTTGCTCCAAAGTAACTTTTCCAATGAACCTGAATGTTGAACTTTCCCATCATCTTGCTGTACTTTGTGAAATTGTACCACTTAGATATTCATGTTGGTTAGTAAGTATAAGAATGTCAAGTTCAGGTTGTGGTACAGCGATAATGCAATTCTTGTGATGCTAGACCCGCTTGGGAAGGTCTTGGGTTTATGTCCTCAGGCCTTCCTCTATACACACCAGATGTATGCCAGTATTCTGGGCTGGCAGAGGCTGGGGGTGGATCGTGGTGTATGACCCTACTGGAGATACCTGTCTTTCTCTTCTCTCTGTCTCTCTCATGGAAGAAAGAAAGAAACTTAAAACAACAAAATTCAAAACCTTAGCACCTCAGAGCAAATCACTAGAACATTTTATCATTTTCTGACCAGCTTTTTCTCTAAATATGCACCTTTTTTGGGGAGATTTTTTTTTTCTCTCTCTGTAGGGCACGTGTACTCACCAGGGAGACAGAGAGAGACAGATAGAAAGCAAGAACTCACCCCCAGGGGGGATGGCCATGCCACAATCCCTTCTCCTCCATTCTCCTCCTGGGATCTTAAGCATGCACACATATACGCCTGGTGTGAGTTTGAAACTACCAGGTCCAGTATTTGAACAGCAGTTGGCCATGAGGGAGTCCAGTGATGTAACCGCTATGCCATCTGGTGGTCCCTCTAAATGTGTACTTTAAAAATTAGAATTCTATTGTTTTATAGCTTTTTAAACTCAATATAAAGATATTTACTTATTACCTAAATTTCATATGACGACATTATTTAAAATGGTTATGTGTACTGTTCCATCATATAAGTATATCATAACATACATAATTAAAACTTGATTATTAGATAGTTCTCAATTTTTTAAACAAGCAACTATATTACAAATACAGATGGGTCTAGGAGGGTCAGGAGACTTTCATTCATTCTGACAATAGTTACAGTTAGTTAATACCTGTTTTCTTTTAGCACCTAGTTGAGAGTAGCTGGGTAGAGATTGGAGGTTATGATTTGGCATGAAGTGAATAGGCTGGAGACGTGCTAGTTGTGAAGTGGTGTAGTTCTACGTAGGATCTTTGAGACCCAGAAGAAAGGATATGAAAGAAGGTTGCTGAAATGGAGTAATTTCAGTATTTTGCATAGAAATGACTCTTGTCTTTTTCTGGTCCAACTGACCTTTACTTGAGACCCGTAAAGCTCAAGCTATTTTATGAGTTCTGTGGTTCTCCTGCATTGTCAACATCCCAAGCACTGGTTAGAAGGTTGGGCACCTGAATTCTACTTCTAATTATTACTTTCCAAGTTCCAACCTAATTACTTAGAAACTTTGGAATCTTATTGTTATGAGTTGTGGCTGGAATGCCTATAGTCAAATAATGAAAATGCTTTTCCTGGTCAAAAGGAAATGAAGGGCCAGATACTGGCAAGGCTCAGTGTCTACCTGAATTGCATTAAGAAAGGATAAAAAGACATCAAACATGACTTAAGGGCTGAAAGCCTAAAAAAATGGTAAAATAAAGGAGTGGTTGCTGTTTGTAAAGAAATCTGAATGAATAACACCAGAAAACTTACATTTCAGAAACTTGTCCTTGACAGAGATAGGGGCAACACCGATAAACTTGTAATTTGTAGATAATCTAAAAGGCCTTACTTAGCCAATATAAATATACCTCGGAGATATTGTGGGTTGTATGCAACACCCCCATAGTAAAGTGAGTATTGCCATCAAGTGAGTCACATGGATTCTTTGGATTCCCAGTGCATATAACAGTTGTGTTTCCACTGTACTGTAGTCTTAAGTGTGCAGTAGCGTTATGTCTTTAAAAAATAATGTACAGTCCTTTTACCTGCATTTTCTATCCAGACTACTAAAACTTTCTCCATATAGGCCATAAGATTCTTTGACTTACCATTTGAGTGTTTGCTGAAGTAGCACTTTTAATTTCTTTGGGGAACTATTCCTTTACATTCATAACTCAACTAACTGGTACTAGAACCCCAGCTTTTGGCCTGCCTTGGCTTTGGACATGCCGTCCTCACCAAATTTAATCATTTCTGGCTTTTGCTTTAAAGTGAGAGGTATACAATTCTTCCTCTCACTTGAATACTTTGAGGCCACTATAGGGTTATTGATTGGCCTAATTTCAATATTGTTGTGTCTCAGGGAACAGGGAGGCCTAAGAGGGAGGACACATGTTACACATTTATGGATAAAATTCACCATCTTATATGGCTGTGGTTTGTGGCATTCCCTAACATGACAGTTGTAACATCTAGGATTACTGATCAGAGATCACCATAACAGATACTGTAATAATAAAAAAGTTAAAATATTGGGATAATTGCCCAAATGCAACACATAGACACAAAGCCAGCATGGGCTGGTGGAACATTGGCATTGATAGATGTGTCCCATGCAGTGTCAGTTCTTAAAAAATACGGTATCCGGACCAGAAGATAGAGTAATGGTTACATTGCTATACTCCCATGTTGTTGATCGTGTTTCGAGTCCTGGACCCAGCGACTTAAAACTCATGCTGGGCATGTGTGTGTGCATGCCCAAGATCCTGAGGGGAGAATGGAGGAGAAGGGATTGTAGTGTGGCCATCCCCTTGGGGGGGAGGGTGATTTCTTGCTTTCTGTCTCCCTGTCTCTCTCTGTCTCTCTGGCAAACATACACACATTATAGTAAAAACTTCTCTCTCTCTCTCTCTCTCTCAAAAAAAAAATATATATATAGTATCTACAAGGCATAACAAATGTGAAATAAAATAAAATGAGGTATTCAGTTGGATCTAAAACAATAAATCTGTATATACTTGCAAGTAACAGAATTGGTGGGGGTTTGCATTTCATGTGCTTTGGTTGAAAATGATTATTTAGGAGGAAAAAGATGACACTGTAAACTAGGTCTTCATTCTGCTACTACCAGATATTGGATAAGGCATTTCATCTCTCTAGTTTTTAACCTGTGAGTAAAAGGATAATATCAGTATGGATAATTTTATGAAGTTCCTTGTGAACCTCAAGAATTTTTGTTTCTAAAGTAAAAACAAACCAAACCAAAACCAAAACAAAAACAAACCAAAAAACCCCTAAGGTAGGATTGGTTATACTTTCTCAAATTTGAAAAATGAAGCAAAATGCGGATCGAGTAGGTTCATGTAACTTTAAGTATAGCATCTTGAAGGTGTCCCTTTATCAACTAAAGAACAAATGTCTCAGTTTAATATATGACTGCATAAAAAAAAATGCAACCACAGTAGGTGACCAAAGGGATAAGTAACTTTCAGGAATTTTGAAAGCCCAGTAGTATTTAGTATACGCTCTCTCAGCATTAAAAAGGTCACCTTGCTAATACATGTTAATTTTGAAAGTTTAATTGACCTCTGGAATTTTAATATCAACCTTTTTTGGTGTGTTTAGAGGTTGGAGCGATCAAGGAAGAAACAGAAGCCTGCGATTGGTGGAGTTTGGGTGCTGTCCTCTTTGAACTTCTCACTGGCAAGGTAAGCAGTGACCTGGACACTTCATGGATTTACCCAGATGCTACATTGATTTCAAATTGAGAATGTTAGCCTTCGCCTTCAGCTTTTAGATCAGGGACTAAGTAAGAAAATCTCTGATACCCCAAACAAGCAGAGAAATGCAAGTTTACCCAGGATCCAGATTTTTTAAAAAGTAGAATCATATTATAGTGAGTAAATGGATGATAAAATTTTGTTGTGTCACAGTGTTACATAGTGAGATATAAAAATAAACATTTTTCTCTTCATTTTCTGTGATTCAGCTTTATAAGTCAGATCTATAAGATTTATATAAGCATGTGTTAGAATTCTCTGGGTGTTTTAAACATCTTGTCTGACACCAGAAGGGAATGCTCATTTTGGAAAACTAATATAGATATTAAAGGTAACATCATCTTTTTTTTCAATACTGTACATTTTTCTATCTGTTCTAGCTTAAGGACAGAATTTATGCTCTCTCTGATCAATAACTTTTAAGTGTGATGTTTGAGGTTAATGGACTTGAATGCAGTATTGTGCAGATGCCTCCTGGGAAGAAACTAGAGAAAATGAACATTTATACTTCTGTTAGTCATCTTTTTAAAATATGTATGTAATAATGACCTGCTAAGACTTGCAGAATTTACAGATCTCCTTCAGATATATTTAAACTGTAAACTGTGTATATAAAGTATTACTACTAACAAATTCTAAACTTTGAATATTTTTAAGAACACTAAAACATTTCAGATATATTAATCCCTTTTAGGTTTCTGTGTGAAATTTAAAGGTTTTTTTTTTTTTCATTATTATGAGCCATTCATTTTATAAATAAGAAAACAGAGACCACAACATAAGCTTGCGACGATGAGTATCTGCCTTTATTTCAGTTAGAAGTTCTGTAGCCTCCTACTCCTTACCCTGATTCTCTTCAGTAGCACTGTGTTGATTGTTACACCTCCAGTTAAGGCAGTCGTTGAGCTTTCTGTACTCTGTCTGTAAATTCTGTGATAGCATCTGATGTTATTTGGGATAAGAAGTGTACCTGATTGATTGTTTCAGACTCTGGTTGAGTGCCATCCAGCAGGAAAAAATAAATACTCACACTACCTTGAACATGCCAGAATGTGTCTCTGAAGAGGCTCGTTCACTCATTCAACAGGTAATTTAATTGACCTATTTGCCAAGTATATCAGCCCATGCACATTAGTAGAACCCACAGCTCCAAAACCTTAAAGAAATTAAGGTTAGACAGTAGGGACCCATTTATAATTATACATTCAGAATTCATGAGGTTTATCTTTAGGAATCTGTTATTAATAAGGTATTGGTGTATTGAGAGAAGGTCGTTGCAAAAAATTTGAAAACTTTAATGAGTTGGTGTTCAACTTTATTTTTTTCTTCAAAAATCACTACATTGTGTTAGTTTTATACATTTGCATAGGTGTGACATTTGAGTGTTGCTTTTAGCTTGCCTGGGGCTGTTTTATTTTTGCTATGAAATTTTATAATGGCTTTCTTTTTTTTGTTTTTTTTTTTGTATAACCACATATGAATGGCTTTCTTTTTTTTGTTTTTTTTTTTGTTTTTTTTTTTTAGGTTTTGCCATAGAGTGTATGTACTTGTCAGAGAAGCACAGAGAGAGACAGAAAGAGGGAAAGTGAGAAACTACCACCTGGGGGTTGCCACGCTGCAATCCATTCTCCTCCATGCTCCTTTTGGAATTTGGGTGTGCACACAGATGTGCCTGGTGTGATTTTTCAAGCCACTGGGCCAAGTGGGAATCCACTGCCTTAATCACCACCCCACCTGCTGGCCCTATGAGTGGCTATTTTTAATGTTTAATTTTTATTTATAAACATTAATGGGCTACTCATTTGCTTAGGTAAGATGTGTTAGAAAATCTTGTCAAATAGCTTACTCCTATAATTATCCATTGGTGGAACTTGGATATTGGTGTCAAGTAATATATTTTTGGTGACTTAGAAGAAAGAGACTATAGATAATTAAAGTTCAATATTCCAGAGGGAGACTTAGAATTGTGAGCTTCTGAAATTGATTCCTCATATTTTAGATGCAATTCTATTTTTTAAAAAATTTATTTTAATTTAACTTCTTTTTTTTAAAGAATTATTTTATTTAACTTTATTTATTATTATCATTATTATTTTCCAGTTTGGTCAGAGAGAGACAGAGAGAGAGAGAGGAAGTGAGAAAGCAAGCCACTAGGTCCGAGACTTGAACCATGGTTGGTTATGTGGGAGTCCAGCGCCTTTAACCACCATGCCACTTGCCAGCCCCCGCGCCTTTTATACATTCGATCACTATACATCACTTAGCTTGTAAAGTGAATTTTCCCAACATGAATACACTTCACACCAGTCCAGTTGAGGACACTATACATGTTATCATCAACAGATAATAATCTAATTCTGATTCTGAATGGTGAATTTTGCTAAGTACACTGAAGGTTGTTGGTATTGTGATATGATAGTTCATAGCAATTCAGCAAAAATAGTCAGACCTGGGATACTAATACTCTTATGAAAAACAAAAAGGAAAAAGTTATTTGTAAAAGGTCAAAAGCTAACATTTTTTTTTTTTTGAGAGATTTTTGCTATAGGGCGTGTGCACTCGCCAGACAGACAGAGAGAGACAGAGAGACAGAAAACGAGAAATCACCCCCCATGGGGGATGGCCACACTGCAATCCCTTCTCCTCCATTCTCCTCTCGGGATCTTGGGCACACATGCACACGTGCCTGGCGTGAGTTTTAAGCCACCGGGTCCAGGACGCGAACCGCGATGGACTACATGGGAGTCCAGCGACATAGCCATTACACTAACTGCTGGTCCCGAAACATCAATTTTTTAAATGGGGGGCAGTAAATAAAAATTGGAGACCAAAAGGGGAGGGGAGAACATATTAAAAAGAGAATTACCTAGTATTCCCTTGAAGAGTACAGTTGGCTCTATTCAGCAAATACTGTGTGCAAGGCACAGTGCTATGAGCTACAAAAGACAGACACACAAATAACGATACCACAGCATGGAATTTGATAAAGGCCATAGAGATGTTAAAAAAAATTCTCTAAGAGAGAAGGAGGAGTTATAGTCAATGCCTCTATAGTATTCGGAAAATTTTTGTGGGGTGGGTGTTATTTTTGTTGGGTCTTAGAACTTCATCATAGCAACGTTGAATGTCAGGGGGTAGTCTAGGTAGAATGAACAACTTGAACAAAGAGAAGGAAGAGTTGGAAAAATCCAGCTCAGGAATTCAAAAGTTTGGTATATCTAGAATGGAGGGATGACAACAGGAGTGATAAATATTAGTAGGTGAGTGTAGAAAGATGGTGTTTTCTTATAGTGTTCTGTTACTAAAGACACCTGGGTAGAGTGATAATATTTAATTGATTAACAATCTGAGATTTGGAGTTTTGGACACAAGAGTGAAAAGATCAAAGTTGTGTTTCAGGAAATGTAAGTTGCCTAGAATATGTAAAATACAAGGAAACATAATCAGATTGGAAATGCTGTTGAGAGACTAAGAGCACTTTGCAAAAGGATTGAGGGTATTTTATTTACATTTCATTCTAATGGGGGAAAACTTAGTTATTCATTTGATTTCACCGTATTTGTTGTGGTACAGGTAAATTCAGAGTGTTTTTTGGTAAATAGGGCACGCTAGCAATTGCTTTTTTTTCTTTTTTCTTTTAAATGAGCAGGAGGGAGAGAGAGAGAAATAGGCATTTTTTAACAGGATTTCATTGTGCCATGATCTTCCTGTGCAAGCCTCCCAGTTACTTAGGATTTAGGCATGCACCACTATGATCATCTGTTTAGGTTTGTCTGAGTACCAAACCTGGGCTACTCATGTAGCACTAGCCTTATACATTATATAGCTGGGTCTAGCAACTACTGTTTTTTGTTTTTATTCCTTAAGGAAATAGTCATTATTATATAATATTGAAAACAATTCCCCATGATAATTTCTATAGTTCTACTCTTGTCTATTAGAAATTATGCTGTAAAGGAGTCGAGGCTTGAAGTGTGTCAAGTCCCCAAATGCAGGCGTGTATAGCTTATCTAGTAAATCAGTATTCTGTCTTTGGCCTGCCTAAGGAAACTACCATTCATGTTGAGGAAACATCATCAGGAAAGGGAAAAGGGGTCTCTTGGCATGATTAGCAATTTGTCATTTTGACTTTCCTCTTCCACTACCTCATAGGTCATAGAAGTCATTTTTTAAAAAAATCACAAAAGTGATTTATATGGAAATAATTATTCTACTTTGAAGAAATGTTCTCTTCTTTGGTCTTTAAGCTCCTTGCTTTGTTCTTAGATTTCATAATTCCTTGTACCCATGGCTTGGTCAACTGTCATAGTCAAGGGAATGGTGCGAAAGTAAACTCAATTACATTTTAAATGTAATTTCTAAAAAAAATTCCTCAGAGCATATATGTTTGTACATTCCAGTGTGCATTTAATTAATTATGGCACAGTTGCTTTGTCAGTTGAAAGATAGTATGTGAGAAAAAGAGCTTCAAAACAAATTCCTTTGCTCTTATTGCTCAGCTATAGATGGAATGAGCCTAGAGAAAGGAGGTTGTCGGTGGCTATCCTGGGTTCATTATCTTAAAGATACCACTGGCAGATGCATTTTCTTTAACAAAAGAATTGTTCGTCTCATCTCTCTTGAGGCCTGTTACAACATTTAAAGTGGCAAAATAAACAAGTTACTCATGAATAAAACCTTTACACTTTTGCCAGTAGATGTATACTTGCAGATATATAGAGCCGCCCATGATCTGCACAAACTGACTTTAGTAAAAGTCAAAATATAAACCTTTGGAATTTCACATTTGAAGTCATGTTTTGGAAAGAATGGGGGCGGGAAAGTCTGCTGTTACAAAGATGAGCTCATATGTTTGTATGTGTCCTGAAATATTAAAAAATATAACGCTATAGCTATAGTTAATTTTTGCCAATATTTGATATGTTAAATTTATAGTAAAATGTATGCCTTCCACATTTCAGTTAGTAGATATGAATTGTCTGATTGGGTATGACACACAGGAAATAGCTTAAAATTTTTTTCAGTGAGCATTAGTTTTAATAAATAGTAGAATGGTCAGGTTGAATGCTAGACATAATTTCATATGAAATAACTGTTAGTACAGTCTTTGGAAGTGTCCAATTTTTTTTCCCATTGTGGATTTAGTAATAAAGTGAAGTAATAGATTCTTGGCATTTGCAGATCATGTGAACGTGAGACAGTGTAATGTGGTTAAGGAATGGATTCTGGAGCCCAGATGCCTAAATTCAAATCCTGTCTTGGTTACTTAAGTAACTGGTATCATCTTAAACAAGTTACTCAGTTTTCCCAAGCCTCTGTTTTTTCCTCCATAAAATGGAGTTGTGAGTTAAATAATTAACCAGTGTTAAACATATAGGATAATGCTTGGTACACAGTAAATGTCATGCAAGTTTTTATTATTATTGATAGGACAGTAGTGAAGGTTAATGACATATAACAATTTGTAATTTGATGAAGCATGTATTTGATTTACAGGGCTGCTAATTTAAGAGTGAGGCAACTAACTGCTAGTGAAAAGGTCTAAAAAAGATGTGGACTGGCATATAATAGGTGATCAACTGATATTCATCGTGCAGATAAATTAATGAATCATGAATAGAAAAAAAATTAGAAAGAGGAGAAGAAATAGAAGTTTCAGTTAAAGTATTTTCTTTTTAAACATTTTGCCAGAGGGTTGGGGCTAGCAGGTGGCATGGGTAGTTAAGGTGCTGGATTCCCACATGGCTGACCATAGTTTGAATACCTGAGCCAGTGGTTTGAAAATCATATCAGGTGTCTGTGCATGCATGCCCAAAACCCTGAGAGGAGAATAGAGGGGAAGGGATTGTGGCATGACCATCCTCCCTGGGTGGTGATTGCTCACTTTCCTTTTCTCTGTCTCTCTCCAGAAAGCACACATGCCCTACGTAAAAAACCTTAAAAAAGAAAAAAAAAGATTTTGCCATAGCGTACATGCACTTGTTGAGGCAGGGTCAGGTAGGGAGAGAGAGAGTGAAAGCAGGCAAGCTTCCCCCTATGGGAATGGTCAGACTGCAATAACTTCTTTTGGGGTTTTTGAGCATGCTCCCAAATGCACATGGAGTGTTTCTGAAGCCTCCAGGTCCAGGACTTGAAATATACAGTCAGCCATGTAGGATCCAGCTGCCTAACTACCATGCTATGGGCTGGCCTTTGGTTAAATTTTAATAGGAATTATTTTCTCTCTATATAAGACCACTAATGATATGAGGAAATTAATTAAGTACTTTGGTTGTACTTCATTAACATTCTGTGGAAAAAATTATTTGCTGTAGAAGTAGTCTTAAATTTGAATGGCTGTGATGGCATGAGGAAGTTGGCAAATTCTTTCCCTGAAAAAGTATTAACATTGGACAGAATTAGTAAAAACAACCATTTTAGTACTCTGGAAATTAGTCAAAGGATACAGTAAACCCAAAAGTGTTCATGGTTAAAAAATAGCTAAACCTAGAAGGAAATGGTGACTCTGTGGCATTCTTGAAAAGATCTATTCCCCTATTCCCTTTCTCTCTTCTCTTGTCTAGTTAGGTGTGAAGACCAACCCTGACTCTGTGTGCATGTATATAGGAACAGGAAAAGGTGAACAGCAGAAGCCAGAGAAGACTCGATTTAGTGGCCTAACTTTGAAAATGTTCTGTCTCTTGGCAGAAGATAGACACTTTAATGGCTGAGATATTTGAACCTCTGTTCAATCATTGGTTGACCAGTAAGCTATGCTCTCATAAGGGTAATCTCAAGGAATCAAAGCGTCTTAGTTTTATAAAATGAAATATAAATAAGGTAAAAAGATTAACATCTGTCAGTCTTTTATAAGTCTCTTGCCTCAGGTAAATGTCTGTTATTGTCTAGTATTTTATATAGTCACTCAAAAATGAAGGAAAAAAGCAGAGCTATTAGGAGCTGTATGTTACAGTGTAGTGGGGAAGTGGCTTAGCAGATCTATCTGAAATAACTTAACAAACAACAAATAAACCAACAACAGAGATAATCTTTCTGGGAAAAAAAATCAGACTCCAGTATTAGAAAATATACTGTCAGTAATGGCCCATTTTCAGTGAAATGAAATACAGGATATATACAAAAACAAAAATGTATGACCCATACTCAGGAAAAAAATGAAATGAGTAAAAATTGTCCCCAAGTTTCCTAGATTTTGGATTTAACAAAGACATCAAAGCAGCTATTATAAATATTTTTGAAAGTAATCTTGTTTAAAGAAAGAATTAAAGGAAAATATGGCAACAATGAATCATCAAGTAGGCATTTTTAGCAAGGAGACATTGTATCTTAAAAAACAAATAGAAAGCCAGCAGGTGGCATGATGGTTAAGGTGCTGGATTCTCACATGACCAACTGCAGTTCAAGTTTCGGACTAGGGGCTTGAAAATCATGCCAGTGTGTGTATATGTGTGCCCAAAATCCTGAGAGGAGAATGGAAGAGGACACTTTCATCCCTGGGAGGTGATTTTTCATTTTCCTTCTCTCTCTAGTTCCAGTGAGCACAGGTGCCCTATGGCAAAACCCTAAACAAACAAACAAATAAATAAAATCAATAAACCCTAAATAGGAAAATAAGAGGAATGACATTTAGATATCATAGTCAAGTTGTTGAAAGATCAAAGGAAAGAAATTTTTGAATACAAGTCCCAGGAACATACTCAAGAGAAATAGAAGTGTATGTCCTCCCAAAGGCATATACATAAATGTTAATAGTAGTATTTATTAGCATTAAGGAATGGAAAGTCCACATTTCCATTAACTGGTGAGTGAATTAACAAAATGTGGCATATCTAAATAGTGGAGTAATACTCAGGAATGAAAAGAAACAGGTTGTTGATACCAGTTACAACCTAGATGAGTCTCCAGAATGTATATTTATTATAAGAAGGCAGCTGTGGAAGACCGCACATATTATGATTCCATTTACATGAAATATCCAGAAAGGGCAAATTTATAGAGACTGAAAGCAAATCAGTGGTTGCCTGGGGCTAGAGATAGGAGTGGGGATTAACTGCAAAAATGTTATAAGAAAGCTTTTTAGAGTGATCATCGTGTTCCAAAACTGGATTGTGGTGGTGATTGCAATAACTCAAAATTTTCTAAAAATTATCGAGTTATATAGCTACAATAGTTGAATTTTATGCTATCAATATGAATTATCTCTCAGTAAAGCTGTTAAAACAAAAATTTGAGGATACATGGATGTTTCAAGGCATATTTTTTTTTTTAGAGAGGTTTTCGCTATAGGGCACATGTGCTCGCCAGACAGACAGAGAGAGACATAGAGACAGAAAGCGAGAAATCACCCCCCAGGGGGGATGATCACGCCACAATCCCTTCTCCTCCATTCTCCTCTCGGGATCTTGGGCACACGCGCACACGCGCCCAGCGTGAGTTATAAGCCACCGGGTCTGGGACGTGAACCGTGGTCGACTACGTGGGAGTACAGCGACATAGCCATTATGCTAACTGCTGGTTCCCATCAAGGCATATTTTTCTAGCACGCTAGAGTCTATAGTAGCATGTCCAGAATCCCCACGTAATTGTATGTGACTACTTCTGAGGGGGGTAGACTTAGACTACTAAGCAAAAATATGTCATGACTTTTCTGGTGACCCAGTATTTTTCCACACTACTAATAATCCTGTTGCATATAACATTATTAATTTATTTTATACATGATTCCTATTTCTGGAGAAGTTAAAACAAGTTTCTTTTTTTATATTAATTTATTTATTTTACTTACTTTCACTGAACATCACAACATACAAAATGCGATTTTCCAGCCAGAATACACTGTAAAGTGGCTTAATCATACATGTTATTGTCAACAAATAATTTTCCCTTTTTCATTTCTTGTATATACATACATATTTTCCCCCTATTTTTTACCCTCTGCCATTTCCCATACTCTTTCCTCTTTGTCTCTGGTATCTGCAGTTGCTTTCCATTCTTTTATTCTTTCCCACATTGTATTGATTCACAACATATTTCAGCTAAATATTTTCAATAGTAAGTTCAGCTGATATATATCCTATCTGTGAATGAAAGTTGACTTTAGGCATGAAACTCTGGGCAGAATGAATATATTATAAAATAGATATAGCCGAGGTTATATAGCTTACTGTGGTCACTAAATAGGTTTTTGTGTTGTTGTTGTTTTTGGAGAGGTTTTTTGCTATAGGGCATGCGTGCTCACCAGAAAGACAGAGACAGAGAGACAGAGAGACAGAAAGCAAGAAATCACCCCCTGGGGGGATGGCCACGCCGCAATCCCTTCTCCTCCATTCTACTGCCGGGATCTTGGGCATGCACACACATGCGCCTGGTATGAGTTTAAGCCACTGGGCCCAGGACTTGAACTGCAGTAGACTACATGGGAGTCCAGCAACATAGCTATTATGACAACTGTTGGTCCCATTAAGTAGGTATTTTTTTTTAAATACATTTTTTTAATTTCAAGAAAGGCAGTTTTAGCTTTAATAAATAAAAATCAAAAAATGTTAAGAGAACTTTTCTTAATACTTAAAGCCAGGAAACAGGTTAGGATTCTGTTTGAATAGTATGTACATGAACCTGTCCACAACTCAAGAGAAGATGAAACTCTTTTAACACCAGAAAACAAAGCATAGAAGATCAGTAATGCTTTAGTCCAAAGTCATAAAATTCTATTTCACCAGTTCAAACTCCTTTACTTTATCTTCTATTGTGGTCCGATCTTTCCGTTTAAATTCTGGAAGATAATGTTCAACTCTGAACTTGTCCCTACCATTAAACTGGCCATTTTCTTAGCTGTTTTAGAAGTCTTATTTCTGTGTGTCTCACTTAAGTTTTCCTTGGATAGCACTGCCTTTAGAACTTCTTGGAGAGCTGGTCTGATGTTGGTAAATTCTTTTAGGTTTTGTTTATCTGAGAATGTTCTTGTCTTCTCTTCCCATATGAAGGATAATCTTGCTGGATACAGTATTCTTGGTTGAAATTGTTTTTCACTCAACACTTTGAATATATTTTCCTATTCTTTCCTTGCTTGCATTGTTTCCGATGAGGCATGTGCTGTTAGCCTGATAGGATATCCTTTGTAGGTGACTTGACATTTCTCTCTTACCAGTCTGAGTATCTTGTCTTTGTCTGTGGTTTTGGTCATTCTGGCTATAATGTGTCTGGGAGAACATCTTCTTGGGTTGATCCTATTTGTGGTCCTTTATATTTCTTTGGTCTGGATCTTTGTATGCCTCTCTAGTTTTGGGAAGTTTTCTTCCAGGATTTCATGAAATAGATTGTCAATGCCCTTATTAGTCTGTTCACCTTCTGGGATACCAGTTATCCAGATATTTGGATGTTTAATGGTATCCAGTATTTCTTATATATTATTCTTATTTTTGGGGGTTCTTTTCTCAGTCTTTGTGGTGGCTTTTACTAATCCAGTGATTCTGTCTTCTACATCTGAGATTCAATTTTCTGTATGATCTAGTCTGCTTTTAATACTTTCAAAGGAGGTTTTGACTTCCTATATTATAGCCTTCATCTCCAACAGTTCTATTTGATTCTTTTTTATGGTATGTATTTCCTTTTTCAGCTCTTGCAAGAACTTCCTTACTTCCTGGAACTCATTGGCTTTTTTCTCCTTGTGTTCATTGTCTCTCTTCTCTTCCATCTCTGTTAGCTTTGTCACTATGAATACTCTAAATTCTTTATCAGACATTTCCATGAGTTCCATTGAACTATCTGTGGATGAAGAGGAGTTATTCTTTTTCCTTTGGGGAGAGATTTTTTTCTTGGTTTCAGATATTTCCTGTGCCCCTTCGGTGATTTCTAGTCATCTGATGGATTATTCGTTTCTTCCTAGTTTGTAAAAGATCAATCTGAGTGATCAGAGGTACACAGGAGGATGTGGTCAGCAAACTCTTTGGTGTTGCATTTTTTTCCCTTTGTGTCACAGATGCAGTGGTAGTTGATGAATATGAGAATCCAAATAGTATTCAGATTTTGGCAACCTTTCACTTAGACCTGTCTAGACACTCAGTGCGTGGAAGCAGGGTGACTTCTCAGCAGAACATCTTCATTGCTCTTATCCCTGAAATCATTGGATCTCAGCTCTAAAACAAGTTTCATTCATTGGATCAAATTATTTCATTTGAGTCACCTAGTCCAGTGAAAGTAGTTTTGGATATGAGGTCGCTTATTTAGACTTTAGGTGTAGTTTAGTCTTGATGCATATACAACTTGTTAGGAGTTGAAAGAGTTATCATGCCTCTGAACTTCCTATTCTTGAATGAAGTAACTGGGTCTCTCAGAATTTAGTGTAATGCCCAAAGTCATGGTATTCTTTTGGAATAGGAATTAATAGGTATAACTATACTATTATACTGTATAAGAATGAGGGAAACAAAGTGAGTTACTCAAGGCTATGTTTCTAATCAGCTGAAAAGCTGTAAACTCAGTTTGGACATCCCCCAACATCCCAGAGGCGGTGGTCTTAGATGTAACTTCCTTTCAAGAAAACATTGTCAGTTGGCTATTTGTCAAGTCTGTTTGTAATTGAGGTTGAATTTAGTTCATGTATTTTCTTCTCTTTTCATTCACCATTTGGACTTCTGTTACTCACTGAATCTTTTTTTTTTTCTTTTTTTTAAAGCTCTTGCAGTTCAACCCTCTGGAGCGTCTTGGTGCTGGAGTTGCTGGTGTCGAAGATATCAAATCGCATCCATTTTTTACTCCAGTGGACTGGGCAGAACTGATGAGATGAACACAGTACAGGGCTGTCTTCATACATTCTGATCTCTGTGACAGGCGTCTCCAGCACAGAGGCTACTCTGCCTCACACTCGCTTATGAAGTACCAAAAGGCTAAGAGAGAACAATTCATTTACAGTTACTGTCTGGACAAGATACTAGCTAATTTTGCAGAGACTGTTACGTACAAACCTTTAACCAAGGTGTAATCTCAGCTTAATCTACAGTAAGTGTTGCAGATGCGTTGTAAACCCAACTGAATTAAGTTTTACTTGAAAACAAAGGACCTTTTTGTGGCAGCTAACAGTGCTTTGTGCTGACCAGAATTAGTTTATATGCTCAAATTAATATTTGCTGGATAATATACTAAAAGTACTTCATGAACAATGTCATCTATAGGGCTTCAAGAGTGTCATCTGTAGGGCTTCAAGAGTGAGGGGGAAAAGAATATACCCATAATGTCTGACAGGAAACCTGTACCATGATGCTGTATGTATCATGAATGGTCTCAGATTATTTCTGTGAGAATGAAACACTCCCTATTGTCAACTTTGTATCTTGTTGTTTGATAATGCTTATTTAGAGACACATATAAACACTGTCTCTCCAACCTCAACTTTTTTCCCTCATCTTTCCATTTCCAGCACCCTTTGCTTATTCTGTCATATTCTGTTCTTCCTACTCCTGTTAACACACATGCAACAAAAAAGGGAAGGGAGTATTTATTTCCCTAACTTGTATCAACTTGATAAGGACTAAGAAATCATGTCCACAATAAACATGGTAAAAATTTAGATCTCTCTTTCATTTAATAACTTGAACTTTTCCCCCCATCTGTTCCTTTTGGAATGTTACTAGTTCCTGTTGCTTTTTCTTATGTTGGACTTCATTTTACTTTTTGACATAGTATACTAAGAACCAAAGGATCTCATCTGAATGAGACAGAATGGCAATCCTATATTATTACTTATAGTAATGAGATTTCCAGATTAGATGATCTACTTGACACTATGTAGAAAGAATATGAGTATTCACACGACTTCAAATGTTTGTGTTTGTTATTTCCTTATCTTGCTACCATAGCCCTTATAGTTATGCATTGTTTATAAAAATTTACTAATTTTTTTAAAGTGTTTAATCTATTTTATAAATTTTCGTATCCAAAGAAGAAAGAAAAAACTCACTGTTTCCAAGTTAGAAGCCACCAGAAATAATCAAAGTTTTCTGTGTGTTTTAATCTTCTTCGTATTTTTGTGTGAGAGCCCACCCACTCCAACTCTAAGAGCATCTGTGCAGCTTCCATCTGCTATCGTCCAGGTTCTCCCATCAAGTTAAATGGGATCAGAAAATGCTTTAGTCAAACAAAGGAAATGTGCAAGCATTTTTCCTTTTTCTGTTTTTCGACTCCCCTTTTTCCTTTTTGGTCCCCTAATAACCCAAACCCCAGCTGAAAGGCTGCAACAATACCAGGTTGGGAAGCAGGTCACCAGGATCATAGCTCAATCAATATGACATCACTCCCTGGAACTGGATTTCGACTCACAAGTCCCCTGGCCTCATAACAGGAACTTATGCAGGTGAGACACAAGAATGACTTCCTGTGTGGGCCTGGTAGGAAATCTGCAAGTACTTAGAGCTGGCCATTACAGGACTTCCTTCCAGAGTGCCCCATGACATGAAAGTAGGACTTCACAACTGAGGTGAAGATCCCTGCCCTACCACATGATTCGGGTCCCTTGGATTCAAAGGACAATAATGTCAACAGATGGTTGCTTTCTCAGTCTGTGCTCACAGTTCCATCAGTTCAATTTTCTCCCTCTTTTTCTCCCTGTATGTTTGATGGAGTTTGTGCCTGATGTAAATACACATTTATAATCATGGTGGACATGAGTTATTTAACAATAAACAGAATGAATGGCTTTGGGGCGATGAACCCAAGTCTGTTTTGTTTGAAGACGAGTACATATTTGAAACTTGAATGTTGTGAGTGATACTGGCTTTTGTGAAGTTGTTTTGTATTTTGTTTAAGCAAGGAAATGGAATATAGGTAGAGATCATAAATGAGTCAGTAGTTACCATTTGACTTTTTTGTGTTAAGATACTCATAAGATAAAATTCACCATTTTAACCATTTTTAAGTATACCATTTACTAATGGCATTAAGTACATTCACACTTTTGTGTAATCATTACCACTCTCCATATCCAGAATTTTTTTTCCATCCTAAACTAAAACTCTGCACCCATTAAACAATAGCTTCTCATTCCTTCTCTCCCTAGTTCCTAGTAGTCACTATCCCACTTTCTGTATCTTTGAATTTAACTATTTTAGATGCCTCATGTAAGCGGAGTTGTGTATCGTTCATCTGTGCCTGGCTAATTTCACTTAGCATAAAGCTTTCAACGTCCATCCATGCAGTAGCATTCCTTAGCATTTCCTTCCTTTTTAAGGCTCACTCTATTCCACTGTATGTGTATATAAAGGGACTTCAAAAGGTATGGAAAACCACAGTTTTACAGTACAAATTTATATTGGTACAAAAAAAAATTGGAAATTGATGAGTACTTTTGACATTTGTGCTTTCCACGAACTTTTGAAGCCCGCTCTCATGTCCTACATTGTGTTCAGCTCTTCACCTGTCAATGGGTATTTACGTTGTTTACACCTTTTGGTTATTGTGATTAACGTCACTGTGCACATTGAGGTATACATATCTGTTCGAGTCCCCACTTCCTTTCATTTAATTTTATATTTATTTTTATAAGAAATTATCAGTGTAATTCACTTTATTATTTTACTATGCTCTTTAGAGAAGTGCTTTTCTAGATAGGCTGCCAAGACCATTGTGGTGCAGTACCACTGTCTTAAATATGGTGAAAAATCTACCATTTCTCTTTTATAGCTAGGTAAGTGAAGCTTCCTCTTTTCATCTCATTTATTTATTTATTTTTTGAGAGGTTTATAGGGTGCATGCACTCACAAGAAAGACAGAGACAGAGAGACAGAAAGCGAGAAATCATCCCCCAGGGGGCTGGCCACGCTGCAATCCCTTCTCCTCCATTTTCTTCCTGGGATCCTGGGCACGCACGCACATGTGCCCGGCGTGAGTTTAAGCTACCGGGTCCGGGACTCAAACCATGATCGACTATAGGGTAGTCCAGCGACATAGCCATTACGCCAACTGCTGGTCCCAATGTGTGCATGATTTTAAGCCACTGGGTCCAGGACTCAAACAGCAATCAACTACATGGGTGTCCAGCGACATAGCCATTACACCATCTGCTTGTTCCTCAACTTATTTATTATAATAATTAAATGTTGGGGGTTTTTAACTGACAATAGCTGTATGTATTATGGTGTACAGTGCAATGTTTCAATGTATGTATGCAATGTGGAATGATCAAATCAGGCTAATTAGCATATCTGTCACCTAAAATACTTATCATTGCTTTAAAATCTATTATTTTAGCTATTTTGAAATACAAAGTGCATTATACTGTTAACTATAGTCATCTTGCTGTGCAATCGTTCACATAGGTCACTAGAACCTATCTGTCCTAACCGGAACTGGATACATCTTGACTACTGTTTTCTCTTACCCTGTTCACCCCTTCCTCTCCCCCAGCCTCTGGTAACCACCGTTCTACTCTCTACATCTATGGATTAACTAACTATTGGAAATATATTTAAACCTATCTTTTAAATAGCTACCGTTCTTGTTGTTTTGACTCTAAAGCTTTTCTATCATATCTTATTTCAGGGTCACTATGAATCAAGATTGAGTTTTGACTCCATGTAATACGTGTACTGAAGAGTACAACATGGAGAACCAATCCTTCCGCTGTGACCAGTGACACTTATTAGGCCCCTACACATAATATGCCTTGGTTGAATTAATTTGCCTTTATGTTAGAAATCCAAATAGACAAAAGTCTGACTGAGGCACTGAAAAACTCTCTGCCTCTCAAGGCCCCTTTTATAGCATTTTTATTGGACCTTCTTAGAATTTACAGTGAAGGCAAAAGTGTAAGATACATCATCCTTTTTTAAAGGAGTTGGTTTAACCTCAGGTATGTCTAAATGCTCTGGAGTAATGGAGTCTGGTATTTCAAGTTCTTTCTTTGAGGACTGTGGAATATAATGAAAGGTCTTAGAGTAGTGTCCTGGTTGTGTCTCTGTGACTAATTAGCTATATAACCTTAATCAAATAATACTATTCTAGACCTTTCCCTCACCTGTAGAATAAAAGGGTAGGTACATTCTACGCTCTGCAAGTATGTAACGGATTTTCTGTTTTTTTGGAGGGAACTAATTTGATAAAGCAACGTTGTAGAAAAGACAAGGTTAATGAACATTTTAAACTGGTTCCTAATTGTTTTTTTTAATAATTATTTTTCTAGTAATCCTAGGGCTTGGGTTGCTGCCATATACCCGCTCAATAGTGTAGCCCTTGGTGGTTATAAGGCTATAAAAATTAAAAATAGAATGAAATATTACAAAGTTATTCCTCAGTCAGCTCCACACTGGAAAAGGGGAGTCAGAGGTTTGGATGGAAGAACATAGAGGTGAAAGGAGGTTAGGATACACCTACATTTGTTCACACCTTAGACCTTTCTTGATCACTGTGATGGTATTCCTACCCCTGTTGCCCTCATCTATCATATCTATGTGTTTATTCGACTCAGTCCTTTGGCAGGCATAATCAGAGTACAAAATTGGTACTTTCTGTTCGTATTTAATGCAGAACATCAACCTCTACCAGGCTAGGTAATTTGGATTTTTGAGTGTTTGGTGTCTACTCAGCTCCATTTTAAGGGTTTCTTGTTAAACCCTCGTGTCGAAGAGTTAGGGAACCACAAAAGCTGTGAAGGCAGCTATTTCTAAATAAAGTTGTAAACGTAATAGCCGTAAGGAAATGGGAAGCAAAGAACTACAGGTTTTTGTGATTTGGCATCACTTACTTTTTCAAGGATAATAAATAGGGAACCGCACAAAAAGCTTTCTTTTGGGCAGTACACAGTCGGTTGGTGCAGTCTGGCATTGTTTGTTTCTATCAGGTGACTTCTTCCCTTGATCTGGGTTTCTCATCTGAGGGAGAAATAGAGGCAGAGAAGATTTTTGGAGTAAGGGAGGGAGTAACCTGAGTGAGGTGGTCTAGGGAGTTACAGCAGAGCGCTTGCCAGGCGTGATGGCCCGCGTATCTGCGGCAACAGAGGGCCGCTTTGTTGAGCTGGATTTAAAGTGCGTTTCTGTGTCCTGCCCCCAGGAAGAGTTAGGCAGCAACTGAAACTATTCCTGCTATCCCAGGGAAAAAAGCTGGCTGGCCTGCTTTTTTGGGAAAGGATCGAGTGACATGCTTATCTAGAGCCAGTTCTATCTCCATCTTGCCGAAGACAGCTGGGCCAGCCCGGAGTAAAGGACGAGGCCAGGAGTGTCCGCAGAGGGCCGCCGCGATTTCTCTGGGGCAGGAGTACTTCTCTGTGAGTGGGGGAAGGAAGCAGGACAAATGAACCAGCTTTGGGGCACACTGGGGATAACTGGCATCCTGCTTCTGTACGTTTCAGAAACTTTTCCTATCACAAAGGTCATTTCTCTTGGAATATTGATCCAGTTTCTCCTAAAAGCTTAGGCGTTTGGTTGCGTTAGGAATCCACAGACAGAAGTTTGATGACTCGCACCCAAAGAGGGGAATGTCAAAGCACTCGACAGGAACTTGCGCCCCGGTTCAGGGTTAGTGACCTACGTGTGAGGGCACCCTTATCACAGGGATGAGGTATAGGAAGGTGACTTACTAGAGACACACAGAAAGCAAGAAGAAAATGAGCCAGATAGTGTTGGCAAAACATTAATTTTTTTTTTTTTTTTTTTTTTTTTACATCACTTCAGTCTCTCAGGATTGTCCTAGGAAGACATGTGTCAGGTATTTGAAGGATCTGTTTTTAGCCAAAAGATTCTGGATGACTAAGAAAACATCTTTAAAACTGAACTCTCCCTCCTGACCATGTGTTCCACTGCTTTCTCAGTTCTCCTCTTTATCTCCATCTACCTCTCTTCCCCCATTGTGGGCTTCTCCGGTCACTGAACAAAAGATATGGTACTTGCCTTCAAGGGCCTTATAAAATAAAACGTAGGGAAAAGAAGCAGCATAAATAACAAGTAGGGCAGAATGTGGTGCGTGTTCTAAGGTACCCAGTACGATGCGCACACAAAGGAGAGATCTGAGCAGCTGCAGGAAGCCTTCCTGTATTGGAGCAGGACCTTGAAGTGTAAATAGGATTTTTTTTAAGCATAAGGATATTTTAACTTTTTTTTTTTTTTTTAATTTTGTTTGGGGAGGAGGAAAGTTTCTAGGGAGACAAAAAAAAATAATTGTGTACAAAGGTGCGGGCATGGGCAAATGTGAAGCTGTGAGTTTTTGGTCGTGGTTGGTTTGTGGATACATGATTTTGAAAGGCAGGCTGGGGTCAGGTTAGATGCCATGCTGAGACATTTGGACTTCATCCTCTAGGTTCGGGGAACCCGTGAAGGTTCTTAGGGAGCTGGCATTACTGTAGCCTGCTGTTAAAAAGATAGTTTTAGGGTTAGAATGGAGAATAAATTGAAAGGAGAGAGATTAGAGGCAGGGAGAACAGTTAGGAGTTATTACAGAAATTCAGGCAAGAGATAAACTCCAGAGTTAAGGTGGCAGAATAGAAAGGACAGGTGTACATAATCACCCTCTCGTCTGCTGCTCTCGCATGTACAGAGTAGAGTTTCCCTATCAAATAATTGCTTTCCTTTTTTTCTTGAAGCCAGTTTATACTAGGAGATTAGGGATGGTTATTTGTAAAGCCACCCTCTCCCCCAAACCCCAAGGGATCACCAGAGGCAAACCAGGAGAGTTGATACACTGTCCCCCGATTGGTCGAGAGTGATATTCACTATCCAGAGTTCAAAACCCCTGGGTCTCAACTCATTCTTTCATCATTTTGTGGCACTCCTTTCCACATTTTGCTTTTAAATAGTTGGTTTGCTTTCTATTTGGACGGCTTTTCTGATCTTTGCTCTTAGAAGACATACGTCCTGCCAGGTGACTTTTCTCTTTGTACCAGACCTCTGACATACATTTAGCTTAGCTCAGTGCTTCTCGAAAAGTGGTCCCCAATCTGGGTCAAGGGAATACGGGTGATTTTTTTTTTTTCTCCCTCTTCTTGCAGTTTTTCTTTCAGTTTGAAATTATTTCCAAATATAGGTTTTAGGAAAATGAGGAGGGAAAAGTGAGCCCAGACCATCATTAACACACCGGGGAACTAGTTCGAAATGCTCGTTCTCAGACCCTATCCCTAACCTGAGTCGGTGCCCTGCGGGCTGGCTCAGCAGTGTGCTTTTATGAGCACTTCCAGGTGATTCTGCTGCAGGCTCCGGTTTGAAGTTACTGCCTCGGCGGTGTGGGATCCTGGGCACCCCTCCCTGTGCTGTGTGTTTTGGATGTGAAGACCTTCCCAACTTCATATATTTCCTAGGCGGCTGGCCTTGGGAGTCCTTGTAGCAGTGAGAACAAGAGAAGATACATATGAGGACAAGGAGGAAGGGAAAAGGTAAGAGTAGACAGTTGGGTGAAGAAAAAATCGGAGCGGGCGGGGAGACCCCAAAGGAGGAGCATATGGTGGCAAGTGGTGCGGTTCCCCAGAGACTGAGCTCCTGCTCTGGTAGGTTCCCATGACCGAGTACTCACCCTTTACAGACAGCTTCTGTTACCACAGATCCATGTTATAAGTAGATGGGTAAATATCAAGTAATATTGATTACTTGTGTGTTGTGGTTTTTTAAATTTATTTTTATTTTTATTTTTTTAACTTTTGTTTTAGGAGGAGGAGAGAGGGAAGTATTTTTGACCTTGTAATCCTCCACCCCAGCCTCCCGTTTAGCTAGGATTACATGTGTGCGCCATCCCTCCAGCCTATTCAGGTCGGTCTGCGGACTGAACCTAGGCTTCCCATGTAGCCCTCATCTTGTGTATTGGTGCCCTTCTGCTTGAGCCCCTGCAGCTGCGCCCAAAGCCACAGTGGAAATTCAGTATTTAGTCCCCACATTGTTCACAATCTGAATGCAAAGAATCAAAACCAAGTTGGGAAAGATACCAGAATGTGGTCGTTGCATTCTGACAGTGTAGCAGAGCTGCTCCAAGCTGAGGGGACCCAGCTGGGGATACTTTCGGAGTAGACCTGGTTTCACCTTTTGAAAATGGGCATCAAGCTTCACAGTAGTAACGTGAAATGAAATGTCCCCTGAAGATTTAGTGTGCATGTACGTCTGGGGGTGAAGGGAATGCGGGGCATTCATTATGTTTTTATTTTTTACCTGAAGTTAAAGATCTCTTGTTTATAAAGTAGCAAGATGAACCTAAACTACTATTGATAGTCCGTGCTTTGTACGGGTTTTCCAGCAATGGGCAGAGGTTCCCACTAAGTGTGTGTGCACCCCCCCCCGGACACTCTCCCATAGACACTGATTATGACCTGAGTCACACCCAGCTGGTTCTGGTTAAGTAATGTGGTATCTGGTGAATAGAGAGAAACCAGTTTGACCCAAGGAGAATTAACCCGCTGCTGGGAAATGATCTTGGGGACTATTTCCCCAATCTCCTGACTGCAGAGGCCTGGAGATTGGCCTCTGTGTGGCCTTTTGTTCTCACTGGCTTGTGTACCTGCCTCTCAAGTGTCCTGAGCAGCTCTTGCAGACATAAGATATGGGGTAAAGGAGCTGGTGGATACTATTGAATATTTTGAGAACTGCTGTCTTTATTCTCTTGTCTCTCCTTCAGACCCTAAACCAAGGTTCGTCCACCCCTCCTGGGCCCCGCCTCCACCTCCTGTGACAACACTGTTATCACCATAATGTCAAAAGTCACTGCAAGGCACAGGGCTTTCTTTTGCTCACACCCCATTCCTGATATGGGAACATCTTCCCTGATCTGGATCTCGCCCCCATCGTTTAGTTGGCCTTGCTGGTGCTGGTAAACCTTGGCACCCAGAGAGCAGGGAGCCACAGCCATCCTGATGCTGCCACCCTCTGTCCCTCTGCTGCGGATTTAAGCTCTACCCCGTAGCTTGTCTCCACTGCGGGCCATCATGGTTTGAGGGAGAGGAAGGAGGGGAGAGCAGTCGCTGCCTGCTGCAGCTGTCTCCTTTTGAATCACCCACCCCCACTCCCCAGGTGCCAGAACAGCTCGCTGGGTTTAGAATGCTCCCCATCTCTACCTCTCCCTCCCAGTGCAGCGTTGGTAGCAGCTTTCCAACGAGCCTTTTGTTGTGGAGGCTCTAAATCCATGGTAGGGAAATTACCAAGAGACTCTTCCACAGTCTGCCCTCCCTCCCCTTGCTCCGTCTCTTTCTTCCCTTCCTTTGTCTCCTTCCGTAGCTCGGGTCAGAATCCCTAGCCAGACTGAGAACATGGTTGCTATTCCAGGACCCAGATGCCAATATGTGGCAGCATCTGGCTTATTGGCAAGCGTCGCCGGCAGTTGTGCTGGCTGCTTCTAGGCCTGTCATGTGGCCCAGCCTGCTGATGGGGACCCTGTCACAAAACGGAGTGTCTTTGAGAATATGGTTTCAACCAAGGAGCCCACCAGAAAACAATGACTGCACAGAGAGGACATGAATTATTGGGCAGGGTGACTGTGGACTGTAGCTTTGATGCTGATCCTGGGCCCGTTTTGCAAAAAAAAATCCCTGTTTCATGTTTTGGAGACGGCTCCTTGTGTAACCTCACCTTCTTGTGCTGTTAGTGTTTCAGGTGCCTTAAGGCATGGAGCTCCTTGAAAGAGAAACACAAATCACTAAAAATGTTGAGATAAAATCCTGCTCCTCAGAGGCGCCTGTTTGGCACGGGGAGCGCATGATAACAGCTTGCTTTAGAAAGGTGACATTTCTGCTGAAGGCTGAATAATAAAAAATGCATTTTAAAAACTCAGCTCTTCC